>NC_031770.1:6654727-7025753 GCF_001522545.3 Parus major | reverse complement strand
GGGGTAGAGAAATTAAAAACAAAATAAAATTAACATTGGAATGATCTTTCAGGCAAGCCTGCTTTGTGCAATAGAGAATGGTGACAGGTCCCTTTGCTCTGCCCTCCCAGGCAATAGCTGGACACCACATCTCTCTCCAGACTGGTGAGCAGTACCCAGCACCATTTTAGGTGCATGAGATACCCTGCCTTTACTACTAAGGTAGCCTTTAGCTACCTTAGTAGTGGAAAACCCCCCCACAATATCATGTTTGGATGGATCACAGTGCCAAAGGAAGCAGAAGTTCTGGGCACCCATCTTGGAGTGTGCCTAACCAGACAAATAGGGGTTTGTTTCCACATGAGTATTTTTGTCAGGAGGAGCAGAGTGAGTGTGATCCTGACCACCTTCCCACCCCCATTAAAGCAGAGTTCCCCTAATTTCATCTGGACTGGGATTTGGCTCATCCTGCTTTACTGGAAATGTTAACTTTTTTTTTGGCTGTGGGATGATATGTCACTACCTGATAAAAGAAAATTATTAAGTCTCATGTATTTCAGGCAAAATAAGAAACAAAAGTCTCTCTTCAGCAATTAGTCTAATGAAAAGGAATCAAGAATGTGTTGATTTACTTCTCATTTTTGTGCTTTTAATTGTTATCAGTTATTTCAATGGCACATACATTGCCATTGCACTTTCCTAGTTGTTGTTCTACCCGAGTGTGTAATAAATGCTGTGCAAGAGAAAGAACAATGCTTTGAACTAAATGTGCTGTTAAATGAAAGTCTTTTCTTGAGCAGTGAAAAAGTCCTGAGGCTTTTCAATACAGTGTATTGTATGGTGAGGCATACACTGAGATCTTTTTCACCCTTTTGAGAAACATAGCAAAATAAAAGTATATAATTTCTATCATTGCAAACATTCCTAGATATCTGCCACATAAAACACAAAGATTACCCTCTCCCAATCACTCCCAATAATGTAGGTGGTCCAGTATTTAAAGTTGTCACAATGTTTTTGAGATAGCACTACAGGAAATCAGCTGGCAACACCTCAAACCTTGCCAAATTATCCCAGAAAGAAACGTTCTGACCTGTTTAAAGAACTTAATGTGCATTTTAAAATGAATCCCAGGGTGTAATTTCCTAAAGAGTGGACTCCAATTCTATTTTGTGCTCTGAAGAATTCTATTAAACCTCTAGAGCACTTTGTGCAATGTGAAAACACAGCTTGCTAAGGAGATAGCCTAGGTGGTCTGCAGTAAATTAAACACTACTGCTGACTGAGGCCATACCAGGGAGTTTGCTCCAAGGGATTTCTCCACTTACAGCCTAACACCATTTACCAGCTTCTAAACTAGATTTGCCCTCTGGCTGCAAGTCAGCAAACCTTGGTGTAAAGCATGGCCAGAGATTAGTTTTACTAAGGGCTTCATTTCAGGAGTGGAATGGTGCTGCTGTTACACACAACTGAGTCCAGACCACTTACTTACAATAGGGTTGTTTTTCCCAGCCAACTTCTTGTAGCTGAGTTTTAGGCTCCTGGACTATGGTGGCTGTATGTTGAGTAAATATCTCTCTGTTGCTTTGTAACAATTAACCTCAGGAAGGAGCTAACTCCATTTGCATGGTAATGAGGCATTCATCTAAGTGACATCAGAGTTAAGCATGCTAATAAGTTTTTATACAAACACCTGAAGGGTCAAGCACAACCATGGGCTTGGATAAGAAAACCTTTTACTAAATGCAAATCACTTGTCTTTTAAATCCTATGACAGAGAAATTTGCAGGACTCTAACACAGCTTGCAGGAGTTATTCAAGTTACATTTTCAGGCCCCTGGGCTGACTAAGGCATATAGCAACTGATTTTTTTTTTATACTTGGAATTAATATCAGTATCTAAAAAAATCTTCATTATGGCATCAAAGGAAAGAAGTAGTACAGGAAGGTAGAGGAGTGAAAACAAGAATATTGCCATATCTTTCCCAGATTTGTCCCAGATCCCTGGGTTGCTGGGAGGAAGAGGAGACATGGCTGCTGTACAGCACAACAAAAGACTGGGAAATTTGTCAGCTTTCCATCTCATTCACCTACCTGTTTTTGCCAGGTATATTGCTATGGAGGAAGATTCCCTAGCGAGCATGCTGTCTATCTTGCACTAAAACTTCTTGAATTCAATCAGTCAATTCACATTCTACAACCAAAGAGTTTGAGACCTTAGTGAGTGGTTAGGTGCAAGGGCATAACTGGCTGCCAGACTCCTTTGGGACTAAAGAAGCAGAACCTTCTCACAGGTAAGGCAGATTGCAGGACAAAGGTTGAGGGAAAGAAGCAGCCTTTGATTAATTTAACTGTGTCAGAGCCAAGTGTAGGAGGGCTCTCCTGGTCAGGAGAGGCTGCTAGCAGGGCAGACCAGCTCATCCCGACAGCGCGGGCAGTCCCAGGGGAGCAGGTTTGGTCAGTGGAAACAGCAGTGAGATGCAGACAGCTCTCTGAAAAGCTGCCCTAGTGCCAGATCGTTAGAGGTTTTGCTCCCAGACTAGAAAATGTGAATTTAAATATCCAGTGGGTGTAGTGGGAATTGATCTGTCTTTAAGACAGAACTTTGTAGAAAGGACTGTATCATACGGCTGTCTGCAGTAAGAATTTCTGTGTTAAAGCACAGAAAGTCCTCTTCATTCCACTACTGTATGATGAGCTACTTTGGGGAAAAGCTTGGGTAATGTATGATAATACTACTGCTCAAAACACAAAATGTAGTCCAAGGGAGCAAGTGTACACATCCCTGGCAGTGTTCAAGGCCAGGATGGATGGGGCCAGGAGCAGCCTGGTCTAGTGGGTAGCATCCCTGCCCATAGCAGGGGTTGGAACTAGGTGTACTTTAAGGCTCCTTGCAATGCAAAACATTCTGTGATTCCATAATAAAATAGAATAGATCAGACTAACATCTGGCACAGAGCTACATCATTTCTTTTAAACCAGATACCTATGATCTCTTTGCTATATGCATTAAATAACAGCAACCCAGTAATGGTGTGCTTCCCAAAGTTCCCTTTTACTGCAGAAGTTACTGCTGTTTTCAATAAAAATTAAGTATCTTTACTTTGCTGCTGTCCTGTTTCACAAGTAAAGCATGCAACTATGCCAAAATCCAAAACTTAAGCCAGTAGATTGTGGAAAAACCTTAGGAAGAGAGCAAGCTTCGTGTGAGAAAGTACAAAGCTGTGGATAACCAAACCCTTAAAAAATGTATCTTGACAGAAACCTAATATTCCACTTCCTCTGCAAATCAACAAAAACTCTGGGGGAACAGCTCTGAATTGCCATGATCAGTAATATGCAATAATTGCACCACCCATATGTCTTCAAGGGCATCAGAGTGAGACCTCAGCTTGGTGAGGCAGGGATTCAGGATGTTAGGAAAACAACATTTAAGACAACAGCTATGAGCTGTAATAGTGCAAATGGAAAAAAACAAAACCCCACACAACTGTGGTGCAAGATGAGTAAGATAATTTTAAATAATTGCTCTGTAGTTAGGACAGTCTGGCTCCTTTCACTGTCCAAACATTATGAACTACAGCTACTTACTTAAAACTATTTCAAGTTAAATTGGGGTTTGTAAGGAGCAAGGTAGGAGGTGTATATACGATACAGGCTCAGCTTTTTAGGAAGAAAAGCTTATTTCTGAAGAAAAAAACAAAACTGAACCTTTTAGCCTATTTTTAAAATTCTGTGGTAAAAATGAAGCTAGGAGAAATGATAAGATGGGAAACATCACAAACATACTGGTTTTAGCCTCACACGTCAAGGTTAAAATTACCAACAGACAAGACCCCAAAAATGTAAGTTTAGGGCTAAGCTGATGAGAATTAGGCCCTAATAGTGTCAATTAAGTCTGTGCATCCAAAATTCCTGCTTCACCACTCAGATTTCTAGTTGTGGGAAGCAACTGTGGCAGCAGCAAAAGCCACAACCAAACTCAATGCTACAAAGAGTCAGTGTCCAAACATGTACACACTCCTTAGTGCACCTCCAGGTTTGAAAACATCAATTGTACCACTCAAATCTCAGCATATTACTGCCTTTCAATTCAAATTTAACAAAAAACCCAAACCAAACCACATAAACCCACTAAATTCATACCTTGACATATCAGATTCTTGGGGAAAAATGGGCTCTCTGAATACATTGCTAGAGGAAAAATACTACTAATTATGTATGCAGTGCTTCTCCACTGAATGCTTTGTTCAATGTTTTCAGACAAAATACCAAACAACTTTAACTGTCTGAAATCTGCTGGCTATTGTCATAAGGAAACAGGCAGGCTGACAGTGTAAGACATAATTACTTTATTTGTTTTGCCACTTTTTTGCTGCACTTCTCCAACCCAACACTAGGAACACAGAAAGACAAACACTAGAAAGGGGAGAGATGCAGATCATTCTGTTAAAGGCATTTTTTGTCTTGTACAAATAATCACTATTGTGCTGCCACTGGAAGATGACTAATATTATTACAAATTCATATATTTAGTGAGTGTTTCTGGGAAAATGAACACTTCATAGTAAGCAAACCAAAAACTTAATGAAAACAGAAAATAGGATCCTACAGCTCTTTACTGTAAAGTGATCTCTGGAACACCACTGACCTTTGGTGGCCGTTTCCACTGACAACTGGTATGCACATTTCCTTTCCAAAAATCTCCTCATTACTACCCAAAAACTCTGCCACTCAGAAACAGCTTAGGAAGAGAATAGTCTTCTGCTTTGCCAGGAAAGATTACAATGCAGAGGAAATGCACAGTATGGTTTCAAACAAAGGCATTTCCTTTGAACTCTAGTATAGCTTTTAGATATAAAAATCTTCCCCTGACTATATTGTCCTGACCTGGCTTCACTGGTCTTAAGATTAAACAGTAAAAGACTTCAAGGCTCAAGCCTATGTTTACTCTTTTCACAGTTTTGGAGTCAAAGACCATAACCTCTTTTCAAAAGAAATTTGTAAAAAAAAATGTTTTATTCCATACCTCATTGTGATTCTTGCTTAACCATTCCTTAATAGTGCTAAGGGCAATGACAGCAGCAGGCTCATTTGGAAAACCTAGAATGAGAAGAAATGAGAGATAAATGAAAGGCACATATTTATTTTATATATAAAGAAAACAAAAATCTGGGCTTTTCTTCTTCTTCTTCTTTAAAATATTTTGGAATTATAGTTGGTCAACTCCCTTCACAGATTTGTATCAAGGTTTTAGGGAACATCTGCTCCATTTCTCCCCAGCTAAATAAATTGAAAATAGGGACACCAATGCTTTATTGGATTTTTTTTGTTGTTTACTTGACTCTAGTTAAGAGAAGTCCACTGCTCAAGAGAAGAAGAAACAACAGAGAGCTAAACATGTGTCATACCAGGCAGGCAACCATTCAACACATATATCACAGTAACAAATACTAGGCTTACATTGCATGGCAGCAAGAAAAATTCAGACATTTCTTAAGGCATAAGGGCTTTCTTAAGGCTTTCCCTCTTTAATTCATCTGTCAGCAAAACTGTGACCCCTGTGCCACAGGCTTTATAAAGAGAGAAATGTTTGAGTTGGAAATCTCTCAATTTATGACCTAAATCATAACAAACAGCTTTGGAAATTAAAGAAGTCATGAAGCATAAGCATATGAACTTAAGGCCTTATGTTGCATGATACATTAGCAATAGTAATTCCCCCCAGCACTAAACAATACCAAAAAATCTTTCCAGGGATACAGACTTTTTGCTTTGATGGTTTCTACCTATCAAATCCAAGGATGCTTTCATTACTTAGGCACCTTAATTTAATTTTCCTTTAAATTCCTAACTTGGGGGCAGCAAATAATTTCTGTGAGGATTTAAAAATAAAACCCCATAAGCTGCATGAATCTCTCTCAGTAGGTGAGATTAATAGAGCAGGCTTTGAAGAGGTGGAGCTGCAGGCACAGTGGACAAGCAAGTGACAGGATTAGAAAGGGTCATGAAATTTGGCATGCAGCTGTGTAGATACAGCCTTTCTTACAACATGCATCACCCCTGCACCATAAACTGAAACATAGATACTGCAAAAAATCACAAATTTTCAGTTTTTTGACTTATATCTTCTTTAACCCTTTTTCAGAACTTGTGCAATGTAAGATGAGGGAAAAAACCCAACCCAACCCAAAATCCCTGCACTGAATCACATTCCAAAAACATCACTCCTGTAAATTGGCTCTGCAAAGATTTGCTCCAGCAGCATGTGTACTGTTTTGAAGTGACAGATGACAACCATTCATCAAGAAAATCAAGTAAAATAGTAAATTTTGGATAATACCAACATGTAGCATGTGCTCCCTTTGAATATCTTTCTCAATAAAGCATATTTTTACATTTTAAAAAATATACTTACCAAGTCCAAGATAAAAAAAAACAACAAAAAAACTAGCTTAGACCCTACAAATGTTACTGTGGATACTTCTAAGGATGTCGAGAAAATAAATTCTTATAACATTTAATAATGCTGCTGATATCATCGAGGCATATGTCTCATGACACCAACTAACGACCACTAACGAAACCCAAAGCGGGGACTTCCAACAGCCTCATTTTCATAATATAAAATAACAGAGCTCTAAGCAGACCATCTGCTCAAATTAGTAATATCCTAGCTAACAAACTGGGACTTTTTCACATAGAAATTCCATACCCTGAGTGTGGTAGCTCTGCCTGGAAATAAAATGAACACCACACAGAGGGACAAATGTGTATTTCAGACAACTGATATACTATTGTTTATGTGCTGAATGGTTTATTTTCAGAACAATTCTCCCTCCAGCAAGATTAACTTTTCAGGCTTGTTTTTCACTCCCTTGCAGCAGGTTGGCCAGAATGGTGATAAAGAACTGGGGATTGTATAGAATCTCTCCATAAATTGTACCCTGTTTAGAAACTGCTGCCATACTAACCAGTCTTAAATAGAACCTTATCTAGAAAACTGGTGTTCAATTACTACTAAGTCACCACAATGTAAAGGAAACAGTTCAGCAGCCTAAATAAACAGCCTTCAATTCTGTGTACGATTTCAGAAAATATGCTGAAATCCATCGGAGCCTTCTATGATCAGCTACCCCCCAAAAAGAATAATCTAATTAGCATTTTACACACATTTCTGGTAATTTTATGGAAAGGATTATTTTACTGATTATATGCAGAAGCAGGATGGAATTAGCCTCCTGTTACAAACCTTGCACCAGCACAAAAGCCCCTGTGTCTCTAACTCTCAAATAGAAAAACATTTTTGTTTATAGGACTGGGTTAAAGGAAGATAGAGCGAGATTGGGCTCTTTTTAAAATACGCTTTTGCATTGTTTTTATCTCTAACCTACATTTGCCTGCCATAACATTTCTGGTCTGCTCCCATGTGCACCCTCATCCCCCCTTTCAGCGAGAAAGCAATCTCAGGAAGCACGTGGGAATCAAATTACTGGAGAGAAATGAGCTCGAGGTGCCTCACAGTTTACTGACTGCTGGAGCAGCAGCTCAGGCAATTCTGGCTAAAGGCTCAATTTCACAAAAGATAAAACAGGTAAAGTAATGAGTGACACTGGGCCATGTTACTGCAGTGAGTGCTCCTGCAGCATACTGAAAAGGACAAGGGCACAAAAAAAGCACACATTGGCCATGAGGTACAGGACTTTACTGTGTTTATGTGCCTGGAGAAAGAGAGAGGGTTGGCAGGTTGTATGTCGTGGACAGGCGTGTGGTGAAGTGTACCTACCCACAGACACAGGTATCTAACTTGGACTGCCCATTCTACATCATCCACTGCCTCAGAGAACACCTTGGCCACATACCCAGCTATACCACAAAAACACTGCAGGCTGTGTCTGGTTTCTGAAGAGCTGCTTCAGCAAGTAAGAATTTCACTGCCACCATCTGCATTTTGCAGTGCCAACTGATCAGATCTCACCATCCACTACCAGGATCCCAACTCCCCGGGTACAGCACAATCCTGGATACAAACAGCCACTCCTCTGGTGCCCCTCAGTTCAGGAGTCACCCCTTACAGGATAGCTTTCATCATCACAGCTGATGGCACAGTGGCTCCAAGCTAAGTCAGTAGGAACGAGGGTGTACACCCTGCTACCATCGCACAAAGCACACCTCATCCGAACTCTACTGCTTTGGTATGTCTTTGCACAGCCTAGGAAAGCTTTCAGAGTCTTCAGACTTAGAAGATTTTTGCAAGTCTTTCCAGGGCATTACCAACTTATTCCTGGAAATTGTAACCCTGACCTGCAAAATGGCTGGCAAAGCAAGCTCTAGGCTGAGCGAGTCCTTGCAGTCAACATGGCCATAATTTTCCTGCAAAGGCATGGTAAGATATGGCAGAATTATTTTTATGTATCTGATATGATGTAAACATGCTGTTTTAGAAGAGAACAGCATGGAGAAGAACTAAGATACTAACTAGAGATACACACTGACATTCCCATTACATTTTGTATTTATTCCCTGGAATGCAACTTGTAAAAACCTAAGTCCCTGCTCCATCAAAGTACAGAAAACACACAATGAATTCCCTGTTAGACACCCTTGTGTAACTGCTCAGTCTTTTTTGCTTGGGGGATTCAGTGGAGAAACATTTACTCAATTGTGAATATCTGTTACTCTTTGCCCAATTTATCTGTGCAGTACCAGACAAATGTACACCAACCCATAGACTCATGGACTATTCTGGGTTGAAAGGCACCCACCAGGATCATAGAGTTCAATTCCTGGCCCTGCACAATGTTCTTCAAAGCACAGCAGTGCAACAAGGATTTTGTGACACAAAACTAACAGAAATCTATTTCAGGGACTCCCAAACTATGTGGAGATGCTGGCAGCTTTATCTACCTCTTTTACTGGTCTTGATCCAATCTTACAGAAAATGTCCAGCCTATAATCAGGTTATGCCACCTCCCCATGAAAAGCCCATTAACAAAACACAGGTATTAAATAATCAAACTTTAATATGATCTATCTGAGGATTAAGATAACAGATTATAACAGGAGGGCTGTAATACTAACAAGCAAATGTCAATCCAGAAAAACCACTTCAGTCACTGTAGGGATAAACGTTATAATTTGTCAGTTTAACTGAGATGCCTAATATTTCCTGTAAATTAACTCACCCTGGCAAAAAAAAAAAGGTCTGTATTCTTTTTTGTTAGCACAGCCTAAGTGCTAGGCAGGTTTTTATTCATTTAAAATATGTTTCCTTCTCCATGGATTCTAAAAGGCTCGTCACAGGCTTAATATTCCTATTTGCCAGTTTTAATGGTTTCATTTTGAAGCAAATCATGAAAAGAACCAAATGCACATCAACACAAATAATCATTATGTGTTTTCATATTTTCCTAGAAAAATATCTACACTGGCATATTTGTGCATATATCAAGATGTAACAGTTTGCAGACTGTTCCTGTGTGCTAAAATCAACCCTGAGTCCCACAGCTTAATCAACAAGACTGTTAAAATGGAAAAACTTCCACGTTTTAAGTTTATAAATTTGTCAGTATGTTTACAGATATATAAATGATGCTCTTCAAATAGTAGCTTGTCACATTTTTAAACTGTGGGACAGTATTGAAGGCCATCTCTGCAGTCAGCATGACAGGGTATCTCCACCATGCATCAAGTATTTGCTATGTGGGAATCATCAGTACCAGATGGCACGGAATATAAAGATGCTTTAAAGGAAAGAAGAAGTGGGAAAGAACAGGGAAAAAAGGTACTAAGCATTTATTCCATAAATGTTCTGAAACCCAGTATTATTACTGGTTCTGTAAATACCTTCTGAATCACAACCAACACATAAATAACTGTGCTTCATTATGGCCATGTGGGTTAAGGACAGCTATTGACAACTGAGATGATAGTGCTCATGACAATAAAAGAGAACAAATACACAGCCCAGCATGCCTGAGGTAGGGTTAACTCAATACATCCACTTGTCCTTCAGCTGTGAAATAAAGAGAATAATCTTGCAACTGATCCCATATAATCATCTTGTCTAAGATGTATTTTAGTAGTCAAAATGAATTCACTCACGCTAGGTTGATTCCTATTACCATGGTAAATCCGTTCTGTTTGGCAAGAGATGATAATCTACCAAAAAAGCTTATTGTGCTGCTATTCTTAAGCTTTTTGCTCTTTTCTCTCACTCTTATTATTATTTTTTAAAATAACCATCGTCACACACTGATTGGACAAGCAAGCTAAGGTCCTACCTTGATCATTTTTGTGGACACTCATATCCTGGAAAGGAAGTACCCCCATTTGGATCAGCTATGTTGAAGGCTAAACAGAAGAGCCATGAATCTTCTGCTAAATAACCTGCCTTGCCTTATTGAACTCATTCAGCCAGAGAGAACCTTATTTGCTGTCCACTCAAAAACTAACTCTAAGAAAGTGAAATTAAGTACTGTGAAAAGGCAGTAACCTTTCTGTTACCCCAAGAAACAAAGCTGCACCAATTCACTGTATCCTTCACACTGTGCTACAGTAGTTATCATTCATGTAAAACAAAAGGGGAAATAGGAAATTTTCAAAATGCATCAACAAAACATTATTCTGAAGAAATTGTGACATGCTTCTCAATTCCTCCCAAGAAAGGTACATACCTTTACATTTTCCTTGAGTGAAAAAATCCTGTAGCAACAGAAAACTACATGCAGTTCCTGAAGAATCATTTCCATTTGCACTCAACTGACATGACAGATACAGCTGGGGAAGATGGTTAATAAAGAAACTCAAAAGAACATTTCTGCTCTGATGCAGTGACACAAAGCTGGTAGAGAATTGAAATAAGGGACAGTTTTTCTTCACCCACTGAAGTGCACTGGGTAAGACAAGGATCCCTGTTAAGTCAGTCAGGATCAATGCTGGCACCAAGGAACATGATGAAGCTCACACAAGCCAGCAAAATCAAGACAAGCTGCAGGTCAAGATACAAGATGCTCTCTTGGTACCAGGGCTTGCTCATCTTGACTTGCCAGACAAGGTGCCCAGTGTGTGCTGACAGAGAGGCCTCTTGTCTGATCAGCACATCAACTCACCTGCAGCATCCACAGCTCAGGTGCTTTCTACTGCATATCAGCTTATTGCTGCAGCTGAAAGAAGTTGGTTCCACAAGGTGGCTATGATGCAAGACAAACTAGGTCACAGCTGTTTTCTCTGAAATACACAATACCACACCATGCTTCACTTCATACTCTGCCATGTTGATGTGACTGGAAAAATACCTGCCATATAATTGTGTTTAAAGTGTCAGCTGAACAGAGACATACACTCTGATTGTGTAGGTCATGGGAGCAGAGGCTTGCACCAATAAGTCTAAGGAGTCCACAGGAAAAAAAACTAGATTTCAAGTTTACTGAGTTGTTTGGTATTTATTAGCATTGGAGGGAGAAGAAATTTCAGTGAAAATGCATTTACCCTTGGACTGCTGAGGGGGAACAGAGTTCCCCTATGAGTACCTTGCTGCAAGAAGTATCATAATGCCATTCTGAAGGAGAGCTGCATGTGTGTAAGAATTTCAGTTTTCTGCAGTAGTCAGTAGGTTTCTTTTATTAGAAGTCAAGGTTTTGGTTTTGGTTTTCCAGCATTTGTAAAGGAGTATGCTTGCAGGGAATCACACCATGGAAAAATGGATTCTGTAGCAGTCCTGTAAAAAAACCATAGCAAGCAAAACTTGGAGACTTTGGGAAGCAAAACTGCTTCGTAGCTGTGCTGTTTACTATGCTGTGTGATGGAGATTTTCTGTCAGTCAGGGAATTTCTAATGCCCAAGTAGAAAATTAAGGCTTCAAGCTGAGCATGGTAGGAGAAAGATCAGAGGGACACCAGAACAACACTGAAAGGAAAAAGATCTGACTGCTCTGGCCATTAGCATTCTCCTATGGGAGGAGAAAGCATACACAATGCAAATCCAATTGGAAGATACACTCACACAGGTAGTTTTGCAATTATAAAATCTACCTGTGAGAGTGTATATACAACATCTGTGTAAATTACACAGCTGTTTAAACACACGTATGCAGCTGTTCCTGAGCTCCAGCACATCATTCTCCCTTAAATACACTTTATACCATAACCAGAATTGCTATTCCAGAAACAAAGAAATGTTAATTGAAAGTGATTTCAAAGTGTACATGAGATTCCTAATGCAGAGTATTCAATCTTCTGTTTTGCCATTTATAGCAAGCAAGCTGGGTTTTAGGGTGGCAACATAATACAGCCAAAGTAATTTGAAACAAAGTGTAAAGCACTAGTCAGCTGTGAAATCTCCCATCATACACTGAATTGCACAGCAATGGGATATTGGCTTCAGTGTAGTTACAATTCCAACAAGGTGAAATATTTATTCTAACCACTGATTTAAATAAAAATGCCTTGTTGTTCTCAAGTGCAGCAAAGTGTAAGGAATCAATCCTACCTTCCTAAAGTGTCTTGCTAATGCCACAGGAGATAAAACCCAACCAAACCAACCCACACCCTCTGAATTCCACTTCAAACTGGTACTTTCTCTTGAAATGTGTGGTCCAGGGCATTGGACCTCCTCAACCTCCACTGACAATATCCAAAGCCCTCCTTGACACACGCTGTCTCTAAGCTCCAAGGGATGATCTGCTCAGCAGTGGGAATAAAGTGATTTTTCAGTACCTTGCCAAGTGCTGCTCCTCGTGGCATTTTGCTATTGATTGCAGGCTCTAACTGAAGGCTTATCTGAAGCAGAGATATTCTTGATGTGCCACTCCTTACTGAGTTCCTGGTGTCTACTGATACACCTGCCACTGCAGGCTGGGCAGGGGGAGAAGAGGTAGGAGTTGCCATGAGAGGCTTGTTCTCCTTGCTGATGGATCTTTGATATCAGACAGCAGGAGCCAGGAAAATGCACTGAGGAGTGGCAGATTGAGGTGGAGGAAGAGGAGGAAGGGGAGGGAGCATGGAACCTCTTGCTGCAAGATGGGGAGTAGGATTTTGGGAAGAAGGGCTGAATGTAAGAGAAAATATCAGGGCTACTGGTTTTGCCAGAGCTCTCAGTACTTTGTCTCAAACAGGCAGCACATCACCACAGGAGTTACAAGAACTTGGGAAAACACATGTATGTATTCTGTATTACGTAATGGACATGAGCCACCATGGCAAAATGAAGGAAGATGGCAGCATATAAAGTCTGAGAAACTTCAGAGGAATCAAACATACCTAGGTAATAGTGAAAAAAATACAAAATTATATAAAGAACACAGAAAGTGTTGCCAGCCCAGCTCTAGCTTTTAAATCACTCCCACCATGGCCAATTGCTCTAGCAGATGCAACACAAAGAGCTAGCTAAAACCAACAGAGTGTTTGGGGAAGGCCATCCACGTACAAGAACAAACAAAACTATCTGACATTATTTCTACTGAAGCACTGCTCTTATCTCCTCTCCAAGGGAAATCAAAGATTTCCTAAGAGCACATAATCAGCTGAAACAATATATACTTACTCCTTGTGAAAGTAAAGAAAAAAAAAAGGAAATAAAGATGTCCTTTTATCTTTTTTCCCAAAAGACATATGAAGAAGAAAGTTACAGGGCAGGTTGGGTGAAAAAGGAAGACACTATGTCTAGCACATTTAATCTACTTAGTTTAGTCATTTTAACAAATACATTATTGATTCTTATTTGTCTTTATTATTCACACTCCGTTTTTTTTTCCAATTCTTGCTTCAGGCAGCAGTAAACCATACTAAAGGGTCACACCAGCAGCTATTGTATTCAGGAAATGTACAACAGCTCAAAACTGAAATATTTCCATCCAACCTGGAGTTCAAAAATGTCAGTACACTTAGGAGGAAACAGAGAGGGGGTACATTCTAAATTTGATGCTTAATGGCTTGTTCTTTACTGTACAGAAAGGCACTTCACGCTACTTGAACACCCACTACAGGCACGCTGCTAAAACAAGTGCTTGTGCAGGTTGTTGGACTTGATGCATCATTGCACTATCTCAGAATTTTATGCATTTATTTTTTAAGAAGAAGAATTTTTTCTCTTTGCCCAGATGCTGTTTCATTTCCGTAGTAGTCATTTGCCTGGCAAGAGGTCAGCTCCACAAATCCTTCTTTTTGTCCTGCAAGGGTCACAGTGTGCCTTTTTTGATTTTATGCTCCTGTATCTATCAGCAACCAGCCAATCTACACTACTTATCTTCATTTCAGGATGTATTGCAGAAACAGCTTTGTCAACAAAAATCACATGGAACCCACTAGCACCTCTTCAACCCTCCTCCCAATGCTGAACCAAAAACCTTTTTGCATGTTCTGAGATTACAGCAGTATACACAACCGATAATAAGGGGTTAGAAGATTGCTGGAATTTGGAATAATGGGAAAAACTGGATTAAAGCAAGAGTAAGGAAAAATTGAAATTTAAAACCCTGATTTCAGCAAACCTGCCTGGTTACAACATTGCATTATTCACTTCTGATGCTCTTGGAAAGACCTGAAGTTCTAAAGGGTATAAAAAAAACCATTAACGGGTAAAATATGAAAATAACCTTATCTCTTGAAACACCCTCAT
Organism: Parus major; assembly: GCF_001522545.3. Lineage (NCBI taxonomy): Eukaryota > Metazoa > Chordata > Aves > Passeriformes > Paridae > Parus > Parus major. The sequence goes on along the minus strand of NC_031770.1, from coordinate 7,011,158 downwards.
GAGGACACTTTTGACTAACAATCTCCCCAAGAAGCAGTTGCTTTTTAAGCCTAATACTGGTAGCTGATCAACAAAATAACCCAGATCTTATCAGATTCTTCAGTGTTTCAAAAGATCACAGTATTAACTGTCAAACAAGTATTTGCTGCAAATAAAATTTCTCCTAACATCTCTAATTTGCATTTCACTCACAATTATGCTTTTATTGAGTCTTACATTCTTCAATCAAAAGGGAAATTAAATAACCAGTTAATGGCACTTGCGATTCCAGAAACTCAAATCCAATTTAGTCCTGATATGAACTTTAGGTCTTATTGAAATTGTTTTAAATAGGATTTTCAACATGTATTCTGGTATGTTGCCAGTATATTGTTGGGGTTTTTGAAATTTATTTTGAAATCATTATATGAGCAAAAATGCTGCTTTAGCAAGGAATGGGATTTCCTAACATTCAGAAAGGTTTAACAAACATCAGCATTTCTGGTTAGACCAACAGTGGTAAATCCAGCCTTAAAGTAAAATGATTTCATTTAGTGAGATGCCACTCTTCAGGGGGAAACATAAAGCCCAAACAGACATGTTTTTCAAATAATTTTGAACAATATTCAAATTGAGACAAGGAAAAAAGCAATGACAGAGAAAATGACAGTTATTGTATTCAGAAGAAATATCCAGATTTGAAACGAAGGAACCAATGCTATGGTTGGTCAGATCAAGCAGCAAAGGATTTGGAAGACTAAGAAATCTCTTTTGTCCCACAATGCAGTACAAATAAGAACCTGATCTGTACAATTTAAATGTAAATTTCTTACCACCCCTCAGACAAGTGAGATTTAAAGACCTCCACTTAAAAACCCAGGCATCTCCAAACCTATCTTAAAGCGAAAATTGACCTCCCACCTCAATTTCCTTCTAGATGTGGCCACGTGGCCACAAAGGGGTTGTTTGTTCCAGCACTTTATTAAATTTAGGTTATGTGTATGGTTGGCATGAGATGACCCACACCACTCCTGGGAAAAGCAGGTCCATGCCACAGTCAAACACAACTAATCCTCTCAGAAACATGACATCCAAGGCAGATTAGCAGAAGGGATATGGAAAAGCATTAAATGCATTGCATGGAGGAACCTCACTGACAAGCAATGAGTCAAAGGAGGGAAAAGAGATGTTTAATATGTATGTATTATATATGTAATAAGTTGTCAATTCAAAAGAAGTTGTCAATTTTGGTTTATCATCAAAAATGTAAGACAGAAGCAAGATTGGGGAACAGCTTTAGCCAATGTGATTTCCATTAATTTTATCAAAGTGTCCTCACTACATATACAATTACACTCAAGATAGTTCCCTTTATCATGACAGCTGCACATCTCCAGATTGTGAAAAATACCACTGCAACATTGAGTTGGGTTGGGATTATTTCAGTGAATTATTGGTATGCAGACAACAGCCTTCACAGCTCAGTCTTCTGCACATCTCTGGGAACAGAAATTGGTAAAAATAATATCCCAAAACTGAATGAAGGATGGCAAGTTGTGTGTATGTATCACTTCATGGATCAAAATCTAGAAAAGGAAAAACAGCACCTGGGAGTGAGGGAAAATAAAGATTAGAAACAGCTCTGAGGGCTCCTCTTTCAGGAGGTAGAAGAAGATTTGGGAGTGAGGGGGTGATGCTGAGCCAGGGAAAGATGGGGTCCAGGGGAGACCTTTGCCTCTCACTAAGTAAATCTATTTTAAGTGACAATATATTAAATTAATTTTTCCCCAAAATCAGTACTGTTTTGCTGATTATAGTACTTGGCAATCTCCCTGTCTTCATCTTGGTGCACATATTTTTTCATCTTGTTTTTCCCCCTGTCCTGCTGAGGAGGAAGAGAATTGAGAATTAAGCAAGTGAGTGGGTGGGCATCTGTCAGCCAACATCAAGCCACCATACAACACAGATTCCTCTGCCATAAAACATTCTACGTATTCTAGTATTTTTACTTTTTTTCTTCACCAAAACATGAAAGCCTGCAAAAAGAAGTCCTAATCACATGCAGAAAAACTGGAAGAAAGGAAGGGGATGGAAAATGAAGTCATGAGAGTACCTGTGCTGGTGAGATCAATGTAAGGTACTTGGGGACACACACCAGTTCCAGTTAGACATTTCCAGTTAGATTTGCAGTAAACATGGTTGTTGTTTAGAGATCAATTGCTAAAGAAAGGACCTCCAGAGAAAAGCAGAAAAACTCACAGTTCTAATGAGTCAAATCCAATGAGATCAATACCAATGTTTATGTGCACTATACATATTTATATATTAATTTCAAAAAATAATCTCATGCAGTTTGGTACTGATACAAGTAAAACCTGATGAACTTACAGTACTAGGAGACAGAAAAAGAATAACATACTCAAAGTTTGTGGTGTTAGGCCACTGAAAGTCTGAATGTTATTGTTTAAAATTATGACAAAGAGGAAAGCTGCAGTTGCTATATAAATCATTTAAGAATATGTAAAAAATAAATTACAGTACTGTAATAGAATGCTAATCAAGCTATGTAGAAACCACCATATAACCAGCAGACCAAACTTAAAAGTATTCTAGGAATACAGAAATAAATTCTAGGAATACAGAAATTGGGCATCCAAATGAAAGAAGGATCTCTGAAATTCAGAAAGGTTTAAGGAGCATTTGTATTCCTTAGAAAACAGGAGATCACAATTAAACCTCTATGAAACAGAGTAATTTTAAGAAACCAGAAGACTAATTGCTTCAGGTTATCTGAATTCATGCAAACACCAAAAGAAAGGAACTGAAGTCAAATTAAGACATCCCCTCTCCAGCAGGAATTTAGAAAAAACCTCTAAACAGAAAGAGATGGAAGAAGGAAAAAATGTTAGCAGTCAGACAGACTTTTGCAAACAGTTTGAAAACTGATTAGAACACAATTGAAAGAGTTTGTGTGCAGTACCAGAGTCAAGGGAGGAAACAATGAATGTGTGAGCTTCTGGGACATTTCTTGTGCTAAAAGTTTAACGTCAATCTTGTTTCTTATGATTTCCCATCAGGTTCCACATCTACCTTTCTCATGTAGAAATTACATTTTCTCATGCATGAGATAATACCACCAGAAAGAACTGATGCTTCTGAAGGACTGAAGTACTTTAGAAAATCCAGTAAACAAATAAAAAGGCTCACAAACCAGTTGGAACAAAGCAAGTTCAGAATGTGGAGAACATTACTTTCTAAATCCACTTTTAAGAAATGAAGGTGTTACTGTCATATCCTTGTCCCCCAGGAGTTACCCCATGCTCAGACCTGCATGTTTGTGTGGACATCCTCTGCTTTGGGTGAAATCAGTGGGCTGGATTGGATTCAACAGCTTCAGTGTAGGTGTTTTTTCATCCAGCCACACTTTTTGGGATGGAAATGGTTTGGAGGTGGACAGACAGACCTGGGAAGGGCAGGGGTCCCTGCTTGGGGCAGCTGTGGGCTGAGCATTCTCAACACAGGGGGACCTGGAGTAGCCAAGCAGTACTTAGATAGGATTTTCTGGGGTTTTGATGGTGGTGGTTTTGGCAGTTTTGGATGAAACAGTGTCTTTTAAACAACTGCATCTAACATGTGCTAATGTGATGATAGCCTTAAGTGCTGAGCTTTACAGACAGGTAATTCAGGATTGGACTGAAGCCCATTATTATCTTCTAGCATTTACTCTGTGGATATCTAGATTTATAATAAAGGAAAGAAAAGAGAGTTTCATCACCAGTCCTGACATTTTTGGGGAAGATAGGAGCCTTGCAATTTAGAGATCCACAGACATTAATGTATTTAGTAGGCAGAGACAAAAACAAGCAATAAATACAGACTGACCTAAATAGCACAGATCATACATTAAAAGTTACAAAATTAAAGCTACACATGAAAATCAGACAGAACCATTTTGTTTAGTAAGTAGAAAATCAGTGAAATATGTTGACAGTAAGTCATAAAAACAAATAATAAAAATAAGTAGATTAAAAAAAATTGTGGAGGTAAGGGAAAATTTAAGACATCAAGAATGATAAAATGTGGATCCAAGGCTGAAATGCATTCAGTACAAATGTCAAGGTGACCTCTCCCTAGCAGAAAGCTTTGATACCATGAAACTTAAATAATTTGTGAAAATTGGTCTATCAAGCAAACATAACTTGTTATCAAATGCTATTTTTTAAAAGTAGATGATTTCTTGAAATCACATGCAATTTGAACTTAATATATATTTATGAACTTTAAGCCTATGTTTTATTGGCATTAGTGTTGATGGAGAAACATTTCTATTTATTCCTTTTCAGAAGATTCTCAGCTTAGTTAAGGTCAGCATAAATGCCATGTAATCACATGAAAAACTCAGAAGAAGGTCAACGACTAGGAAAGAGAAAACATGGAACAAGTTAAGAAAGGATTTGGAAGCTAATTCTTTACCATCAAATGCCTCAAATTCCGCAGCCAGAACATCACTGACTGCCCTTAGTAAGAAAATTTTGAATATGCTGGCATTATTAAAGAAGTTCAAGGCCAGAGTAGTTACATATTCCCACATCATATTTTGGAAAATATCAACTGAAAATATTTGTGGGGAGTTAGTTACACTAAAATTTATCAGTTGTACATTCTCTAACTCTTGGCCACCAATCAGGGCAATGACAGTCACTGCTTCTGTTCAGGTACAGTCAATAAAATGGTGACAACTACACCAAGTTACACAACTGAGAGATGGGTACAGGGTTCCATAACGTGAAATCCTCATTAGGAATGTCATGGAAGCATTGCCAATTCACATTCTCATTACCTGAATCATGGCTAGCAGATTTGATTAAAAGGAAAGGAAGCTTTGAGTCTCACATCTGGTTTTTTTTTGGAAGGATCTACTATACATCAGTGGTTCATTGCTTTACTGAAAACTAGTAAATTGTAGTTTATAATCTTAATAGCAAAATACAACAGGTTCCTAGGGCATTGACTGGCATGGCCAGCACATAAATAGCATCACTTGTTTCTTCTGTTTTATTTTTAGTACTGTGAAAAATCTATCAGGTTTCCTTCCTTTCTCACTTTGCAAACCAGGCAAAAAGGGAACAAAACCCATCATCTCTTAATTAAGCAGTACCAGCTTAGCAACAGAATTGTTCTTTACTTTCATTCCTAAAGACAGGAAAAAAAAACACCCTGAAAACCAAACCAAACCCAGAAGGCTACAACCAACCAGCAAATACAGCTCAAAATGTCATTGGACATGTTCCTAATGGCACTAGGCTAAAAAATAATGTTCTGGCCTCCTAACAGTCAGCTATAGCGTGTTTACTGCTACAACAAAAAGAATAGTTAAAAACCTATCAGTGGCAGAATGTTTAGCACCTATTACAGACACAAGTGTAACTACCTAATGGTAATTAAGGGCATAAGAGAATGACTAATGTTCTGAATCCATGAAAGTGCATCGCTTTGGAAGCTATTATGATTGCACTGTCTGCAGCTCACAGCCTACACTGGGCAATTTACGGCGATAAGCGTTCTGCATAAAACTGGTTCTCCATTTTTCCAGCTCTGCATAACGGGCTGGTGCACAAAGCTGAAACCATGCACCACACACTGCTCACCACTTCAACAATCTCATCCTAAGGATGCACTTGTTTTTTCTTTATCTTACGTTCTAGGTGTTCCTGTGCCGTATTTTTCTCCTCAAAAAGCCAAACACTTCATGTGGCGCCTTTTGTGTTTAGAAATACGTTTTTGTTCATCCAAACTGAGAAACAAGAAAATGGATAAAGGAAATACAGTTCTGGCTGGAAGCTAGAACAAGGTGCTGACATTTATATCAGCTCTTTTTTAGCTCAGGGGTTTTTGAGCCCTTCCCCATGCAGAAGTGACAGAAAATTATTCACATTGAATAGCACATTCTTCAATGACTGACCCAAAGCAACCCAAAATTTTGTTTGTAAGAGAAACAAGTCACAATGTGTGATGAACTATTATATTTTCTATATAGGATACTCCTTGCAAATGAATGTTTAATGTTCATATTCCAGAGAGGAATGAAAGAGAAGGGGGCAAAATCTCTTCCACTGCCACAGCATCACATACAAGAAATTATTACCCTTTAAATACTATTATATCATATTTCTAGTAAAGGGCTCTTTCAAACATCACAGAGAGAAGGGGGGAAAAATGATATGCCTGCATTGTCCAAAACTAAACTGGAAAATGATAGCTACAGATTATCATCTAGTAATATATAGGAAAGCAAGTACTTTCATTCTCTTATATATAAGTAATATACTGAAAGAAATAAAAAAGATATACAAATAGTTTACAAATCAGACTTTAAAGTAATGTTCTTTTTGAGGGGCTAAACACCCTTTCAAGAAAAAGTACAATAAAGTCTTCCCTGCCCAAATCAAATATTTTTTTAAAAGTACAATACTTTGGACTAGATTTCTCCTCTGCTGAGCTCAATGCAGTTATTTAAAACGAGTAGGGTCATTTACAAAAAAAAATCACATTTATCCCTCTCAATGCAATGGAATATTTCACAGCTAGTGCAAATCACCATAGCTTCTCTGGATCCAATGTGCTCCAGCATGAACTTAACTCTGTTTCCATTTTAGTTGCCAGGTGAAAACCTAAAATCATAGCCATAGGTAGAATAAAGTACATTATCAAGTAAAGAACATTACCATGAGTACTACTATGAGTAGGCCAGTTAAAAGAATCCAATATTCCTAATGTAACCATAGAAGTCACACAGCTGCTACATAATTCTAAAAAATAGATAAAAAGAAGTTAAGCAAATATCTACCAAAATTTCCAAAGTTCTCTACAGAACTGTCAGAGTATATAATTTTATTTAGGCTGCCACTGCTTTCCTTCCATCTGGAACCAACTTACCTCCTGTTCCCTGGGACAAAATCAGAGTCTGTGTGAAGCTATAACCACCCAGACCTGCCAGCAATATTAACAGAATCATGGAATGGCTTGGATTGGAATGGACCCTTATATAATCTAAACTTCAATCCCAAATTTTTTCTGTTGTTTTGCAGTAGCCATAACACACCCATCCAAACCAAGGAGTCATTTTGGTTCCCCTGGGATCAGACACAAAACCACTCCACAAACACAATTTAGGCTGTTCTCTCTTCAAGGCAGGATCTTGTAAGCCACTGTGACTTTTCCTCCTGAGGACTTATCCAGGAGCTCCATGTCCCCCATCAGTGATGGATGAGGTGTTGGGATGCTCTCAATAACCTTTATCACACCCGCCAAACCCTGTGACTGAGAGGGAACAGTTTGTTTATGGGTGGTGCTGGTGACAGGCGCAACAAGTCCCCTCATTCAGTCAGATGGGTGGATTGAAGGATTAGTCTGTCGTGCCAGCACAGGCTCTCATTTTTCTTCTGTGCTACGTGGGTCACCCCCTTCCCACAGCCTGCATTTGATCATGATTAATTTGTCAAGGCTGGCTATGGCATGGAAATGAAGAAATGGATTGCCAATTACAGTTATCTTCTCGCAGAACACCCCGTGAACCGGTCCTTTTCTGCAGCAGTGACAGCTCAGAAATAAACCAAATGCAGCTCTATTGAGCAGAAGCCTGACCCAAAGTGTATTTTAAAGCAGAAGGTGACTTCCCCCTGCCCAAAGCAGCTCTGCAGCATAAATGGTTGACTTCTCTCCTACCTGTCAGGTACACAGAAAGCCCATTCACATTTGTTTTCATACTCACTTTGTTAATACGCACTGAATTTCTGACTTAGCACTCTTCAACAAGGTGCACATTTGTTTCTGCAAACCTCACCCCGAATAAACCTGAAGGGGAATTTAATATGTACACAATTGCTGCCAAGTAAACAAACCTAGTAGTGATTCTGCTCTGCACAGAAGCTCTGGAAAGGATTCGAACTTTCTCCCCAACAGTACTCACAGAAAGATAAATTCTGACTCTTGCTGCATTTCCTCTGCAATAAGCCTGATGTGTTCTTCCTAGCTGTGCAATATTTCATTGATATAAGAAACTAGCTTAAATTGAATAATCAGATTCTGATAGATTAATTAAACAGGAAACAATTCCACAACAACCTGATATTTTATTAGTAGTTATTAATATGGAATTTGAGAAATAACACCGCAGTCCTGGCAATGCATAATGCAATTTGTTTTATTCACCGATACAATCACCAGCAAGTTACTTGAGTTGCATAAATTCAAAGTATGTGCATAAATCTAACTTTTTATTACCTCAGAAATTACCAGTTAAAAAGAAAATCCCTTTTTCTACAAAAATAATAAAAAAAATAGAAATTCAGAGCTATTCTATTGTAAGAGATGCTTCTCTCCATTGTTGTGAATCACAGTGTTTTATACTATTTTCTGCATATCACACCTTGAGACAGAAGACAGGTGAGCATTTTGCCAACATGTGCAGCACACAATAGCTCTAAATGCATTCCCAAGACAAAAATGCACAACTAACTCTCTTCCAGGCCCAAGGCAGCCTTCCATTAACCCAGCTGCCAACACGATCTGCGGTGCGCAGAGCTGCAGAATACATCTTATAAACAGGATTTTGGCTTAGAAACAGGATTAGTCATTCACTACACAGTATCATTCAGCTCTGCTATTCTGCCTCAGTGGCAGTTGCCCTTTCCAGTGATATATGGCAGCTTTCCAATTTAACAGAGATGCAGGAAAAAGGACAACACAGTGAACAGCCCTCAGAGCCAGCAATGCCTTTAGCTTGACTTTCAGGTACTTTGATAAGATTCAGAATAGCAGGTCTATTCTGTTGATCCTTTCTTTCATTTCAGGAGAAAGATATTTGTCCTAACATCAATACATTCTTACTTTTCACAAGGCACCTAAAAGTCTCCATGTTCTCACACACACTTCTTCCAAACTTCTTGAAGTGACCAAAGTTAAGAACGAGAGATGACTTTGGTAATGTAAATTTATGTATATGGCGACTTTCTGTGTTTGTACTGGAGTAGTATTAAGGTTCTCCAAAACTGACTAGGACCACTACAATAGATATTGCATAAATAAACAGTAAGAAATGCTATGGTGGATAAAAAGTAGGACAAATAAGGCCCAGCATCACAATATTCTGTGGCCAGAACACACACACAGACCCTCTGCACTAAAAACTAAGGAATTAATGGGAAACAGAAGATGTTTTCCTGAGGCATTTACTATCTAATGCAGTCACAGAAGTTCAAAAAGATACCAAGGGTCAACACCTTTGTGGTAAAACTATTTGATACACGTGACACCACAAATATTACTGCTACTCAACCTTAGTGTGTCAGGGCTTCTAAAAGCTCTGCAAGGACACACAGACAAAGACTTGAACTACTGTTCTTTCCTCACAGAATGAGTTTTAAGCTGTGAGTGGGACTCAGTTGAATACACTCAGAGTCACAGAATATCTCAGGCTGAAAGGGAACTACGAGGATTATTGAGTCAGACTCTCTGCTCCTCACAAGACTACCAAAAATTAACTGATGGGACTAAGGGCATCAATCTCATCAGGCTTCATGGCAGCTTCTTTCTCTTTACGTTTGTGAAGTCCAGATAAAACAATTGCATTTTATTAAAATGGTTGTGGGTGATCATCTAGGAACAGAAATCTTGCCATTGGTGGGCTTTTCTTAGCTGGTAAAATGTACAGAATGTGTGGTATAACTAAGATTACATTCAAGACTAGTTATGCCACAGTGCACAGGTAAATGAAATCACTGCAGAGTGCTAAGATGTGGGAAGGCATGAAAAAGATGATATTATTATAATGACTGTGTTTTCACACTACATCTAATCATGAATATGGTTAAAAGACACCCACAACAATACAGTAGGATTCACTAGAGGATTGGGCTCCAAGTTAAGTTTTAGAGATGTGCTCTTTCCTGGGGCATGGGGCAAGATTACATCAAAGAAAAGGTTTGGATAACAATAATTGGGCCTTTTACCAGGAAATATTTTATACTTCATGTGTCAACGTAATGTCTCTAGGATGAGGTCCATATAGCTTTATTTTCTTACTTCAATTCATTTCTTAACAAATCAGCTCCAAGCAACTACCTTTTCCAGAGTGTAAAGCCACAGACCAAACCCATCAGATTATCTTCCTGACATCAGCCAAGAGAATTTAGAAAAGAGAATTAAATTATTCTGCTGGTATACAACAAAAGAGAATTTTAACTTTCATCATGTTAAGTGAGACATTCCTCCTTCTTTGAATAGAAAACCACAAATATGAAAGCAGGTAATATATCTGACTAGCTGAAGTCCTGTTTGTGATTTCTGCAATATGCTTTCTGAATACCAGAGAACTTTTCCAGCTTATTTATGCTTTACAGGATAGCTACCAAAAAAATAAAAAAATAAAAAAAATTAAAAAAAATAAATACAAAAAGTGAAAGGAAAAAGGGGAAGAGTGCCCAAAGCTCAAGATGTTTTTGATGCCTTTGGAGATGTTCCTGGCTTTTCCTCAGCAGTCTGGAGATACCTATAGAGCACACAATTGCTTCTTGCAGAGTAGAACCCAGGCAGTGAGGTTACAGAGGGTGGGCAGCTGCAAGATTGAAAAGTGCAATAAGATAATAATATAGATCTAGTATAAATATGGCTGAAATATAAATACATATAAATACAATTTTAAAAGGAGAAAGTAACTAGATAGACTTCTATTTCTTCCTAAGGAGAACATGGGAAAGACTAGAAGGGAGGCCATGAGGCAACTGAGTATTCAGTGAACAGTCTAAGCTTTCAAAGGGAAATTTTTAAGGACAGTCACTAAGTGCCATTTGAATGAAGGGCAGGATTTGTCCTTTAGTGTTCAGGGGAAATGCTGCAAACTGTACCAGTCAGCAAGACCTTTGGAATAGATAAAATTCTAGATAGTCAAACTACATTATCCATAAAAAGCTAATTTCCACTGAAAAAGAGAGCTTATTAAGTCTCTCGTCTGGAATCAAGTTAGAGCTTCTCCTTGCTAAATACATCACATGAATGTTAATTTTAGACTGCTGAGAGCTCATCAATTTACACTTCCACGTAATAATTTTTTTAGTATTTAAATTATGGGAAGACACCAATTAGTATCATGGACACCACGCTGTCTGAAATAAGAACACTGTTAAATTATGCATGTAACAAATTTTTATTCAAGTAGTAATTAGATTTCTAGGATTACTTGAATATTATAATAGCAATTTCATAGCTCTTACCATTATTTTTAATAATAATCTATTTAACTGGTGATCAGACCCAAAAGAAGTGTCAAAGAATGAGTTATCATATATCTCAATTTTTGCAAACATATTACATTATGCCAATTATGGAGCAAATAACAAAATGCAATTAACTCTCAATGAATTACAAAAAAGATATTTTAAAACAACACAGTGTCAAAAAAGTTGATATGGTGTGAGTTGAGGGATAAGGATCTGCTGATCAAGTTGAAAAATTAGCTTAGTTATGAAAATCTTCTTAATAGGAACTTTTCTTATGTGACCTACTGGATTGGGATTCTTTTATCACAAAGAATTATATGAAAATATCCATTTTCCTGGATAACCTAAATTGACATCATAATATCCAAATCCTGATGACTACATAAGCATCAGACCTTTCTAATGGTGACAGGAACTCAAAGCACTGGACTGGAGATAAATACAGAAGTACTTCATAAATACTTATTACACATTTGTGTATAGTGGCTCTGAAAAATATACAGCTCACTCCTTCCTTGGAAAGATGACAGTGCAACCCTTATTAGAATTGCTCATTAAAGAAACATCTATTCCAGAAATGAAATGCCAACAGAAAAATGAGAAAAAGCAGATGAGAAAGATGGAAATAGATGGTCTCAACCTTTAACCTTGTGTCAGGAATTTATTCTGCTTCTGGAAACATTTGTGGTTTAGTCTTCTGACTCAGATTTTCCGAGGGCTTTTATAATCTTTCAGTAGAACACCTGTTGATTAATCCTTTGTTATAATCTACCTTGGATCACACCATGGGGAGAAGAGCTGATGGATATGCTCCCTGGCAGGATGAACCACTCTTTGGACCCTGAGCAGGATAGGCTGGGGGTCAGTGACAGCAGTGACACAAGCTGGCACAAGACCAAAGGTGATCTTCCCCCAAATCTAAAGCAGACCAGAGGATCTGTGCTCCCTCCCTGCATCCTCCCTTGAGAACAGATTATATGCTTCTGTTTCCTATACACACACAAAGTTTATTTCTTTTTCTTTTCAGAGCTCCCTATAGCAACATGTAGCAAATAAAACTGTGCAATGTTTTGTCATAACCAGGCCAAAAGCTACACGTATGCCTCAGTAGTCTGATTCTACAAGCAGCAACATTTACTCCAGTATAATAATGATGTTTAAAATGTGGTGAAATTCTACATTTCCACCACCTAAATCACCACAGACATTCTGTGCTTTCGTGGCATTTGGTCTTTTTCTCTCTGTGTTTTTAAAATAATGAATGTATAGATTCCTAAGAAAACTAAAAGCTGCCTCTCTGTTCTCAGAAAGGAAAGAGGACATAATTTTCATGAAATCAAGCTAAGGTACAACATACAGCTATACTGATGTAGAGATATAAATACACCAATAGGAGTTTTATCTTTCTCTCTCCACTTTATTTCTTCTTTTTTCCTTCTTTCCTTTAAGTTTAAAATAATAAATAGCATTTTGTCCAGTTTAAATATTAGTTTCTGTTGCTGAAGAGCAGCTGCTGTTGCCAACATAAATATCTCAGAACAAAAGCAGACCCTGTATTACTGTAAAGTAAAAGTAAGGAGGTGTGCATAGACCATAACATCTTCAATTCCTTCCATGTGCAGCCTATCCCAAAATTATCTCTCAACATATTTGTGACAAACATGAAAACTCCTGTCTCCTAACATTCATCTGCAGAACCTGCTTTTACTTTTGTGGCTTGGAAGGTTTGTAGCACCATATCCAACATCCTTGCTCAATCTGCAGGCTGCAAACGCCCCAATCCGTGGAGAGCTTCTTAATGAGGTGCTCTTCCAGAAAATCTACTAAAGATCTATTAAAATCTACTAAAAATCTACTAAAGTGGCATTTCCCCTCCCCCCAGTCCCCCAGTCTGGAGGTACCTCAGACATAGGACATTAATTAAGGGGAAACTGGACATGTAAATGGTGATCCGCTGGTATAACATGAAAATCTGACACACTGCAGCCTAAAATAGCACTTTCTACCCTCTGAACTATAGATTCAGATATATAGATATCTATACATAGATATATAAAGATATTTTCATCCCTTTTAATATTTTTTTTTCTCTCCCAAACAGATAGTAAAATTGCTTTAAAAAGGAAAAAGAGATGAAATGTAAGAAAATTCCTAAAAATCGAACTGGTCTGGCTTATGTTTCTGTGTTACTAAACAGCTGCTGAGGATGTGTGTAGCTTGATACTCCAATACCTCCCTAATGCCATGGGAAGGATGCAAATCCTCACTCCACCCCCCAAAATAGTTTTATTTGGGAAACCTCATGCTCTTGGTATAAAGAAAAGCATTTATTGCAATGGAAGAGAGAAACCCAGGGATCCATGGGGATATAAACCTTCACAACCTTTGCTTTCTTAGACTGATTAGCAGTTCTTAAGCTTATTAAAGGTGACAGGGATCTCTTAGGAAAACAGATTAGGGATTTGGGATCTCATAGGGAATTTTTTTCCCAGACTGCCTGTGGGCAGACTCTCACTTGTTTTTCAGTCTTTACAAACATTTAGCATTGGTTGCTCTCTACGTAATTTCTCAAGGATGGAATCCCTCATTTGAATCAAGCTTCTTAAATCAAAGATCCTTTATGAGTGGATTTGTGGCCAGCACTCTTTAAACAGGAGCACATGAAAATCAAAGTTTTGACTGCTGGCACAGTGCAGAAGTCAAATGGCCTTCTCAAGGCTGTAACTTGTTCAAGCTGAAACATCGACAGCACGATGGGTGGAGATGGAGCATCAGGAAAGTGTCTGGGGAGGAGGGCAGACTTTTCCTCTACCTGACACTCTTCCCATGAAAAGCAATCTGCCCTTTGCCATGAGCTCAGAAAAAGCCTTGCTTGGCTTGTTTCTTCCCAGCTTCCTTTTTCTATGGGAGTAAAGGAGTGCTCTGCAGTGATGAAAGCAAGAATGCTCCCCAGAGAAGTGTGAACACTGTCCTAATGACAAGAGTGAAGGTGAGCAATCCATACATCTGCAAGAGTCTGGAGCAGGACTCAATCCACATTCTCAAACTGGATATACTCAGTTGGTCCCTTGCAAATTTCTGTACTTGAGTTTGTAGGAGAAATTGTGTCCTCAGCCAGGGGTTCCTAAAGGGAAAGGATTTGTTTGTATGGTTCCAAGACAAGGAAACAACTAGTGTGTTCCTTCCGTAATGTTTTTTTGGATAGTCCAGTGTTACCTGCACAGCACAGATATCCTAATCAGCTTGGCCAACAGAAATAAGATTGATCCATTCTTTCATCTAGACACTGCCTTTATCTAAAGGAATATGCATGGTTAAAGGAGAAAGCAAAACAACAAGTTCAAAGCACAGATTTTTAGGGTTTGTGCATATTTTACACTGTAAACACATAACCACCCATATTGTAATTTTAGCAATGCAACTGCTGTCAAACATTCTTGAAAATACTGACACCTGAAGCCAGATCCAGGGCTGCCTGCTTAATTACTACCCTCAGGCAGTGGAAAAGAAGGGAAGTATTTTTTTAATTGAAGAATAGAAAGTATTTATTAAAATGTAAACAGTACAATCAATTACAGGTTGCATTTTCCACAAAAAAACCCCCAAAAAGCAGCTTCAGAAATCCAGAACATTTTAGCACAAATGCATTTTAATTTATTTTCAATAGTGAAAACAGCAAACAATTATAGAAAAAGCATCTGCTGCTTTTTTATTATTCATTTAATATTTCAGTAATGTCACAGCTACCTTTGAGTAAAGCATCAAAAACCTCCCATAAACTCAAGATTCCTATCAGAGATCCTCCCCAACTTTCTCTGCTGGCTTCAGGGAACCATATTTATCACCTGCTGAGACTTTTCTATTAACTAGGCAAATTCTAAATTAAAGTGAACTATAATTATTTGTACATCCCACTCATTAGTAATTTCTATGTATTTACAGCATGCCTTGCTTGATTTTCAAAAATGATAATAAAAATGTATCTATGTAAAATATCAAGATTTAAGCCAATGAGACAAGGACTAAATTGCAAAGATTGCCTCCAAATTCAAAAGGGGGACCAAAACTGAGAACTGAGGAAGAGATTTATCTAAAACCAGATTTATATTCTTATGGAAATGGCATCTGCATGTTCTTCTGCAACAATGGAAGTGTAATTCAGGTAGAAGGGAATACAGCACCCAAATTGAACTAGATTTTACCTTTTGAAGCCTATTTCAGATTTTCAATCATCAAAAAAAAATTTCATAAGTCCTTGAAAAAGAAGGAAGAAGCCTAAATATTTTTGCCTCCCATTTTCACCTCCTGAATCTGAATTATCCATTTAGTCAAAGCTCAAATTATCTAATCTAACAATTACTATATGTTATGACTGGTCATGCTGCACTGTTACATGATAATGGCTTTTTTAATTGTTTTTTAATTTTATTTTTTTTTTTTAATTTATTGCTGTTTAGAATAAAATCATTGAATAGTTTGGGTTGGAAGTGACCCTAAAGATCATCTTGTTCTAATCCCCCTTGGAGCACCTTCCACAAGACCAAGTTGCTCAAAGTCCCATCCAACCTGTCCTTCAGTTCAAGGAACATTTCAAGGAGTTGACAAGTTTCTCTAAAACATCTTCTCATCCACAAGTTTCTCTAAAACATCCTTATTTTAAAAACTATAAATCATGTAAGTAATCAAAGTTACAATCATTTATTGGGTCTAAATGGGAGAAAAATCAACATAGGCTATTGTTTAAGGAAAAAAAAATATTCCCTTTGTAGTTTGCATGTTTTCTCAAATTTATCATTTCCTTTCTAAGTATTGAACTGCTCATTTTTTTCCCCTTCAAATATCGTGCTTGTGCTTCATTCACAATGCCAAACAAAAGCCAGTTGACTCTTAGTGATGGATTACCTTATGATTACAACAAAGCAAGAGCCTTACAATAACTGTTTCCTTCCAGTTCCTTCAGGCCATGTAAATTTGCATGTAAATTAATAAACTAAAATGGTGGATGCAAAACTCAAGGAAACTAAGATAATTTCCTGTTACTCTAGCAAGTTGGATTTCTTTTTTTCATTTTTTTTCATTTTTTTTCTCCATTCCTGGACATTGTGGAATCTTTCTTTCCTTCTGGATGGAAAATTCTGCCAGACCTGCTATGTTTTGCTGTTGAAAGAATAGCAGTGTGTTTAAGAGTTGCTGCAGAAGTGCAACCAGGGTTTTGCTAAAGGTTGCACACAAGTGTCCCATCTCCCAGCTCCCCAGCATCCAGCCACAGGCTTTGGGTCTCTGCTGTTTAACATGGTATAAATACATGGGTCAGGTCACAAAACAACCATGAGACATCTGATATGAAATATCACTGCTTGAAACACCAATAATGGGGAAAAATGAGTGAGAAAAGTGACATTGAAAGTGTGTCTTACCATAAATTCCAGTTGAAATACAGGGAAAGGCCTGGAAAACAAACGAAAGGGAAAAAAATATCAGTGGGATTTCTGTTTACCATACTTTTTATCAAAAGCAAGAGTGTTTTTAAGGGCCTGTTTTACAACACCCAGAGACTGTATATTGTAGCATTCACTGATACAGCAGTCAAATCACCAGCATTCTCATGTCATTATATGAAACATATTCCATGTGGTTTTTTTGCTGCTTACAATAGTAAGGCTGCATTCTTTTACACATCTTGAGCTACAAGCAACATTTGAACACATAATCATTTTTAAAACTACCTGTAGAGCTAAAATTTAATGCTATGAGCTAAAAATGAACACCATCAGCTACTACAGTATCAAAAAAAAAAAAAAAAAGCAATATCATCTGGGTAGAGTTAGACAATGTTTCTTCATCAGTAAAATAAACTTGACCAGCTTAGACTATGTTATGCCTCTTAGCCATGCCCTCATTCACTATAATCTCCATTTTTGATTCTGTTCTTGACCTCAGTTCTTTCAGATGTGGTTTATGGTGAGACCCAACACAGCTGTACAAGCCAAAGGTTTGCAAACTGGTTCTGAGGGAGGAACTATAAGATGCTGGTGAAAAGAAAGAGTACATTTTTGGGGCAGCTTGGACACCAAAGAATATACATCATGCAACAAGAAATATTACAGACACTGTGCCAGCAAGAAAAATAATTTACATTTCTGCTAAGCTGTATGTGTTGTCTTGAGATTTGCATTTCTGTGAGCCAGAGTCAGTTTTCCAGCAGGAAAAAAACAAAGCTGTCATTTCACAAGAGAGGCAATTTTCTTTGTGTTCAGCTGATATGTGATATCACCTTTGCCTCCCACCCTGGACTGACAGCAGACACAGCTCAAAGGTATGAGAGCACCTGGGACCAAAGTCTCAAATATCCACCCTGAGGCTCCCCTCCAGATCCCCCAGCAATGAGTCATCATACAAAAGAAAGAAATTCTTCTTTACTTAATCACACAGGAAAACATTATTCAAAGCTAATGCTTGCTTTATATTTAACCAGGGAATTAATTAGGGAATGGTGATTAAGAAAGGAGAGGTCTAATGGAAAGAATACATCCTCCCCTCCCCTCTGAAAATACTTAACTAAAATAAAGTGGAGGAGAATTATAGTCTCATTCCTTCTCATAGCCACTACAACTTACATCCTGAAAAGTACTTAGCTTTGTAGTTTGTACCCAATAAATCACAAGAATCAGCTCTTTAAAGAAATGAAGAATAGAGTAGAAAAAAGAAAAAACAACCACCATATGGTTACAGAGCTTAGGCTGAAGGGGCAACAGATACTTCAGCAATCAGAGAAAAGCATAAAGGACAATTTTGTCCAGTTTATAAAAAGATCTTAAAATTCACCACTGTTGCAGTTCCACATATTAAGAGATAATTGCTCCAAACAAGTGTTTTGTTTTCTATTCTTTGCAGAATTTGAGTAACAGCATGGGACTCAGATACTCATTTGCATCAGAAAACGAGTAACAGAGTTATTCAGTTACATGTTCCTTCTCTTACATGGTTCCTTCTCTCACTGGCCCCACAACCAGTATGGGGAAACAGTCCTGCAGCACCTCCAAAGCTCCATAAATCCCATGGCTCCTTGGGTCCTCATGATGCTTTTGGGACACAGCTCCACTACTAACTTTGGAGCCCCACATGTGTCACAAAGCCACCCAGCCAGGACCTTGGGCTGGAGGTCCAGGGTTCCCCCCAGGTCACTACAGATTCATCACTGCTGCAAAGCAAAGGCATCCCACTGGCACGGTGTTTAATCAAGATCACAGATCCTTAAAGTTGTAAAAGACCTCTAAGATCACCTCTAAGAGCCCAACCATTCAATGAACCTACTTAAAGCTATGACAGGGACTTTGAAGGGATTTACAAGACTGGCTGCTGCCCTGTGGGACAGGCTGAGCACACACTGCCAACATCTGGCAGCACAGCTGTGTGCTGGGGTGCTGGATCCAAGCACACGAGGGCTCTGGGGGCTTCCTTCTCATCTCTGCTGAGTGAGAGAAGATGAGAACTGCAATTTCAGAAATGCATGGCAGCCACTTGTCAAACTTGTTCATCCCCATTCACAGAATAACGTGCTCAGCAAGCTCTGGCTGGAAATTTGTGTGTTGTGCGTGTTTCTGAGCACTTTAAAAATTATTGTGTAGGCACAATCATTACCTTGCTTTCAGGCTGTGTTCTGCAGCTGAAACATATCTGGAATGGAGCTGCAAGACTGTATAAAATCCCATCAAGTTCCTTTGGAATATGGGTCTGTGCCATAACTCAGATGAGCTCTGCCCTCTCCCTCATTCTGAGATGATCACAGCACATAACTAGCAGATGTAATTTCGTAAAATGTGACAGTGCTTTTATTCATTCAAGAAAGACCCATGCCCGAGATCACATATCAACTGTGGCTCCTCTTGGCTCCTAGGGAGACAATTTAGTCTAGATGCCAGGTTGAAATTACTGGCAGAGCAGTAATAGGGAATTCACAGCATGGATATCAACATACTACACTATTTGGTTTATGGACAAAAGATGGTAGGGTTTCTAACCTTTTCTGTGCATAATTAATAACAATTATATATCTGATTTCAATTTTAAAAAAAACATTTCACAGTAGGTAACATTCATTCCTATTTCCACAATAAAAATGTTTCTCATCTTAATTTGCTGCTGGTAACCACTATTTATTTATGAACCTTTAATTTCTTTGCTACCAAAATAATATGTTTGCTTTATTTGGGGACTAAGAAATGCTACTCAAAACAGACACAGCTCTGAAGTTAAATGTAAGTCATAAAGGCAGGAGCTGCCTACTACTACTGTGCTTTTGCAATCATCTAGAGAAAGAGGCCAAATTAAATCAGGTCTGTGAATACTGTAAGACTGAAATTGATTTAATTCCTGTAGGAGAGGATGTGGGCGCTCAGCCTCTGGTTCTTTTTAATCCAATGTGTCTTTAGCAAGGCTACAGCAGCAGTGCTAATTAGGATGAAATGTAATGCAGCTTTATGAGGAACATTTACAATAGTCACCATGCGGAGGCCAAGTTGGACTCGAAGACATTTCAGTAAGAAGGACCTGGGTATTTAAATACTTAAGGGCTTATCTACATCAAGGGGTTCTAGTTCACACTGAGCTGCAGTGTATTAACTGTTCTACATTAGATGAATACAGCTGCCAAGCCTACATGACCACATGCCTCCTACTGCAGCCACAGCTCCTAATTGCTTACACAGAGCAAGGGCTGCCTTCAAATGAAGGGCTCGGCATTCTCAACTGGTCTCCCAGAGTCATTTCTGCCACAAACAAGCTGTATACAGGGTAAGCACTTTTCTTCCAGCAGATAACACAGCAGACAGAAATTGTATCAAACACAAATCCTCCTCTGATTTCACTGCATTATCTTATGAAGAGGACTAATTCTCCTGTTTGAGAGCCGTTCCTTCATGCACCTTGCTTTACTTATCTTCCTGTTCCTCAGCCTAAGCTCCTAAAAACCTTGTGCACCTTAGATGCTTTCCAAAATAACATGCTATAAAGAACACTGAACTTCAAAAAACATAATAAAACACAATAAACTTCAGGAACTATTGTACATCTTTTCCTGCACAAACTATTCACAAACATACTTAAAATCAGTAACATCAAACACCCAGATTCAAGTTTTGCTGCTGTTACTAGATAAAACTTATAAACCAAATGATTTTATAAACTACTAGCTATAATACTCTCCTTTTACCTTTTAAAAATGCTTATACTTCTGTCTGGAAGAAAAATAAATTAAAATCTTATGCTGTGTTCCAGCCTCTCTCCTGAAATTAATTATCTTTTGGTCATAATTCTGAACCATAATTTAGCAAACAAGAGATTTTGGAAGTATCTATCACTCAAAGAAAATTCTCTATTCACAAACAGAGAATCCCAACATAATTCCCTATCCTGAAAGTGAAGAGAGAAAAAAAAAAAAAGGAACAATTAAATATGACAATATACTAAATACTAGCATGTTTGCTCTGTCTTTAAAGAATAAAATGAGTCACAGTTTACACAATGAATGACTTTTTTTTTTTTTAACTTATGTAATCAAAAAGTTCAACCAAATGACATTCATTCAACAATGAGCATGGTGAAAAAATATTGAGGAATGAGTTCTTTTTAGCATCTGTGTATTCTAACTTTACATGAATTTAAGATAGACTTTTGAAGACAGTGAAACCAGATGCTACAATGACCTACACAAGATAGTAGAGCATTGTAATATGGAATTAAATGAAGATGGTTCACTGCTTGAGGAATCTCACCAAATTTTTATTTTAAATTTTTCAGATTTAGAATCTTTTAGTAATTAAAAGCAATAGCTCGATTAACTGCCTGTATAAAGGTCTGGACTGAAGTTGGGTCAAACAACTTGATTTCTCCACATAAAACTCGATGCTGGGGTGAGGTTTGACTGCTTTCTCTCCCTAAATTATTTGAATATTTGTAGTTGAAGTGAAAAACTTATGGGGAGCTACAAATTAAGAATACAAATTAAAAACAAGTTTGGTACGTATTTTAAAAATCATCATGCATTTCTATTTAGAAATACTGAGACATGAAACCCAACTGCTCAAAGCAGGGCCACCTAAAGCTGGTCACCCAGGACCACGGCCAGTAAAGGCTGCAGTATCTCCAAAGATGGAGATCCTACAATGTCTGTGGGCAACCTCTTCTGATGTTTGACCAACCAGACAGTGAGTCAGTCAATTCTTGTGTTTAAACACCGGCCCTCACAGCTCTCTGCTGTCTCAACACTCCCCAGGGTGCTTTGTTCCCCATCATCTGAGTCACTAATGAAGATCTTTAATTGCATCAGCCCCACAGGCAGCCCCTGGGCTACGTGACTAGTGGCTGGCTCCAGCTGGACCTTGTGCCTCTGACCACCTCCCTGTAAATCCCAGCAGCTCAGCTAGTTTTTAGTCCTCTTTTTGCACAGCAAAAAAAGTGATAAAAGTAAAAAAATAAGATAAAAATACAATAATTTGGCTTATAAGACAGCATTTGCCTAGGATGTTCAGAAGCCATTGCAGTTGAAATGCCAATTAAAGCAGCAAAAATGCAGATGATAAAGAAAGAATAAAATATCAAATGCAAATTTAGAACAGATTTATTTCTTTTTTCTTTCTATACCATCCTGTGCCAAAGCAGGCTTGAAATGAATGACAAACTGATTTTGAACCACATCGGTGATGTGCTTTCAGCCCCAGTAGAGAACAGTTATGAGCTTCCTTCATGCTGAAGAGCAAGAAATTAAAAATCCTTCTTCCTTTCTCAAGAACAGAAAGGAACATTACAACTGTGTGTCCCGTATTGCATCAGCCTCATGGTGCTGCAGAGCACAGAGCAGTTTCTAGCTTTGCCTCCAGAGTCTCTGAACTCTCACTGTCTAATTACTTTGAGAAGAAAGGCCTGAAGATGCAGATTCCTTCACAAGAACAATGCAGATACAGCCATTTTACCATTTTTTTTTTCTTTTTTAAATGAAGTTTATGGATATTTTCCAAAGACTAATAATACTGTTTAATTGTATTAACTTAAAAACATCTATTGTAATAAGGGATTCCATTCCTTCAGCCTGACAGGGCACCTGCACAGCAGGCTTTGGGCATGTCTTCCTTGCTGGCATGTTTTTACTCACAAGATCCTGTGGTATCCAGATACATCATCTTATGTGTGTGTTGCTAAGAGGAAAGCTGAGATCCAGTTTCATCTCTGCTTGCCCAGTTCCAGGCTGGACTTCTGGCCTGAGGTTTTCTCTACAGTTAATGAAGAGGGTAATTCAGCTGTTTCAGCTCAGATGAATGGCTCTCGTGGGGAGCTGTTGACTACAGAGTGAAGCTAGACCCCCAAGCTAAATTTAGGTGAAAGAAATCCTTCCCTCAGAACAGGAAATCATATGTACTCGCCAGAAATATTCAGGAACTCCCTCTCTCTCTCTTCTGAGTCCTCACCACAGGAATATTATTACACTGATTCAGTATAAAATTACTTTTAATGAAAAATGTTGAGCCAGACTTCTCCAGCTTCATGAGACAAGCAGAGACTTCCAAGGCCAGCAAATCCACTCAGTTTCTCCAGAGTCAATTACAAATTACACAGAACCCTCAGTTTTGTGCATTGGTTTTATGTCCAGGAGCACAGCTGTGAGATTCAGATCTGCTAGACTCAGAGCAGGCTCCTGGCAGCCCAGGGAGATTTCCACCCCAGGAAATGGCCATGATGAGCCCTATGTGATGCTCAGAAGACACAGGCACTGCAAGCCTGGCCCAAGCCCACACGGGTTAGTAGGAGAGGACACACCTAATGCAGCATCAGCACTTCCAGCATCCAGGTCATTACTTACTAGCAACTCCTTAATGAGCTCAATTTTAGTGTCTAGCTCCCTCATTCTAATCAATATTCTGCCACACCTACGGATCAATAGCAGTTTTACATTTATAATATTTTCAAATTAAAAGAAAAAGGAATAAGAAGCCACAGGACTATATATTGATATAAAAGCTTTAGAAAGGTGATACTCAGCAACCAAAGTATTTACTGACCACCGTGGCAATTGCTTCATCTTTAACACTAGGTTAGCCTGCTCCTACTGCTTCATCTAAACCAACATACTCAAGGAAATATTGCTGAACCTTTACTGTTTGAGTCAGATCTGAGCCAACCTTGCAAGAAAAAGTTATTAAATGACATTAACATAGTAGTGAGATCATACTCTGACAAAAAAGAATAATGAATTAAATTAAGGGCAGTTGGATATGGAGGATTTCCTCTAAATGTCCTTAATTTTGAAGGTTTTAAACATACTGTCTTCTGAACCCGAGTGCAATTTTAGTTTTTTACTATTTGTGATATTTATAGCCTCCATTTATATAAAGTAATATGTAATTTTAATGCAGGTCTAATAGTTTCAACTGCCATTGACACAGATTGTAAAATGAAAAAGGGAGAATACCTTGTTGAGTGAGATGCTATATTATATCATTCCTGCCACCCTAACCACTGCAATACAGTGTGCCAATGCCACATTTGGATTCCAATCTTGTCAACACATCAAAGATGCTCCCAGGTGAAGAGGAGCAGGGCTGTGCAATTGATCTCCCCTAACCTGCAACATCTGTGTCACTCTGGTCCAGGGCGAGCGGCTGTAACGCGTGTTTCTTTTGGAGGGAGCTAAGAGAGATGCCTTGAAGAAGCACACGATGATGAAAGGTATGAGACAGGCGTAGACCTTGGAAAATGTCAAGGGAGATCACAGTCAAAACTGCCTTCTTTATCCAGAATAAATAACAGCAGTTGTGGATTAGGAGGCTGTAATTTTGTGGAGGAGCTCCAGTAACATAAATCACAGTAAAGACAACTTGAGACTCTTCTTAAAGACCAAGGAGGTTATTCGTACTTTTAGCTTACATTCTACCGTTCCCAGGCACAATCCCTATGGGTATTTCAATGGCTATCCTGAGTCCCCTCAGTACAGTGGTTTTACCCTCCCTATTTATTATCTGTCACCCCACACTATCATTTTTTCCCTTCCATCCTTCTGCACACTCCTCCCTGATCACGGATTGCTGCCATCCGCCCTGTTCCAAATTGACTGCTTCCATTATCACTTCCCTTGCAGCTGGGGCACATCTGCTCTCAGATCCACTTTACAGTTTTTCCTAAGGCTTTGCCTTGCTCTCAGCATTGCTGGAATGCCTGTGCAAGGAAAGCAGCAGCTACAGGAATCTCACCACCATCTGTGGCTTGATTCAGAGCCATTGCAGGCAGCAAGAAACCCTCAGCTTCACTGCAATCCAAATCCTATTACCACTGTTTTTTCTCTTCCAAACTGCTGTTGAATGACACAGATAAACAAGTTAAACTGCACCAGTATCACCAAAAACAGGTGAGCAACTCTGGATACCTCATTTCTGGCACAATGGGTTTGGTTCAGAAAACAACACACTCGCTGCCTGAAAGAAGGTTCTGGAAAAAATCAGTGGCAATGTGTTCAACGGGGCACTCAAAAAATGAGGAGTCCTGAAGAGAGGCCAATCCAAGTTTGCAGGTTCTGACACGTTTCCTCATTCTGAGTAACCCCAACAGTGTTTCTTACCAAGTTGAATGAATCTGCATAACGCTTTCCTTGGCATCAGTAAATGTGTCAAGATTTGTCTCAATAAAGCTTCAATGTCAATGAAAGAAAGGCCGTCACACATATGGGAAAAGTAGAAAGAGAAAAAAACTAAAATCTGAAAAAATATGTCTATTTTCTCTAAATTCCTTCAACTTTCATTCTCTTAAAGACATTTATTTCTCCTCTTGAGAGGTGTTGCTGCAAAAATACAAGCTAAACAATTTAAAATGGAACTGCGACTCTAATTTTCCATGCCTTCCTGTTTAATATATTGATCCAGACAGGTTTCTTTTTTTGAATTCAAGTCACATAATGACTTGTCAAATTCTTCCTGATTTCAAATGTTCTGTATGGAAATAACTGGTATGTATATTTTTAAAATGGCAAAAACAGCATAAGTGTAAGCATAGAGATTTTTCTCTCTTTTTAAGTACATACTTCCCAAATGAAGAAAACTGCATGGAGCAATCAAAATGAAACACAAAAATATAGCTATCACTTTGATTTCCCTGTCTTTTCTGGTTGAGTTAACCCCAGATGCCTTTTTCATTTAAGAAAAAACAAACAAACAAAAAAAAATCATCATATTGAAATCTCTGTGCTGTTGCTTTCCTTTTTTTTTTTTTTAAGGAAAAACAAGACATGAGAAGGTCTAAACCAGAGACACATTGCTATTCAAGAAATATTTTAAGGAATAACCATTTGCATTACTAATATTTATCATTCATTCAAACTATTTAGCATGAGAGACAAAAGCAGATATTTTATATATATATATGTGTATATATGTGTGTATATATATATGTATATATATATATATATATATATCTACATCTATGTGTATGTCAAAGATATACCAGCTCTGGAAAACAAATATAGCACACAGAAAAGGAGAAAAACAAACAAAAAATCAGCCAATACTGAAAAAATCCCAAAGCAGAGAGGAAAATGAAGGAAAGGAAGAACTTGTACCTGAAGGTGGTAAAGGTTTAGCATGGTTAGATGGCTTTACAGTTTCTTGCTTTCAAATACCTTGAAGAGAATTAAAAATTATCTGAAAGGTTCTGTACCATTTGCCATGGTAAAGACTGTATAAAAGCAAAGGGGAAAATGTTGGTAGAGTATTAAAACCCCAGTTCTTTTTTCTGTCTTTTCTCCATGCACCCATTGATTTCAGCGAGTGTTCTTCACTGTGTAGTGTCTCCACAATGGAACTCTAATTGCTTCTTTTCAGACTGATTTGAAGGCATTAACATGCACAAATTTCCATTTGTGCTCATAGAATTTGTATGGCCAACACTACTTGTTATTCTTCCAGAGTCTGTTCCCCTGGTTCTTCTACTTTTAAGGTCTACTCCAACAGAACGATTCTGTCTTGCATTAAAATACAGTTATGAAATTCATAACTAAACAGTACTTTAAACCATATTGTTTAATCTATGACTTTTCCTCTGACAAGTGTGAAAACGTGTGCAATATGACAGAAGGTTTGCTATAGTAATTGCATGTTGTGATTGAATGAGAGAGTAACAACCACGGAAATAACTGTCTTGCTGAAATTGCTGCAGAAGGTAAGTTGCTCCTGTACAGTTTCAACTCATGCACCATCTGTTTCCACAGTCCTTTAAATGTTTCTTCAACTAGTTAAGGGATTTGATTGTTGCTCCTGTAGGCATTGCAACATTTTCTCTGACCTTTTGCACACTGTACTTTGGAAAGTGTGTCTCTCCATCCTCTTCTGTCCTTCCTCCCCTCAAACCCTACTCACTGGGACTCATTCATCCACTGCCCACACCTGACAGACCTCCCACTCATGTTTTGTAAATTCTTCCCACATTAGCTAGCAAAGAGGAGATTACATATGGGCTAAATGTGTAGGTCCCTTTGTATATCCAGTAGATGGAGACACAGTGTTTATTTCCCTATAAGTTGACATTATTAAACATTAGTTCAAGAATCAATATTCAAAAATTATTATTATAGTAGAGAATTACCTAGTTGTGAAAAAACAAATATATCTGAATAATAATCACACTGTAGAGTTGAATTACCATGCTAAATCACTTGCAATATAGTACTAAGTAACACTACATTAAACTTAACAGATTATCAAGACTAATTCTATATTAAAAAAACAAACAGCTGAAGTTAAAATGAAAATGAATAGCAAACAAAATCTCTTCATCTAAAGCACTGTCCCCTTTACACATCAGCAAAGCTCTACAACTAAATAACCAACACAACAAAACTTCCATTGAAACACAGCACACAGTGATGTTATGTCACAACAGTAATGTTGTAGTTACAAACACCTTGTAGTTACAAAAACCAAGGTTCCTTCAACTCAAACCTCCAGGTGAACAAAAAAAAAAAAATAAAAATAGGGGATATCAGATGAAACCAGCACATTGCAAATTAAAAATGAATAAAAGGAGATTCTTCTTCACATAAAACAGTGGATGCCACAGAAATGAGAAAAGCTTATGGGCGTTGAAAATCAATAATATTAATTCACCTAAGAAAAAAGCCAATGGGTAATTTAAAGCATGAAGAGAAAAGCTGTGGATCAAAAAGTTCCTAAGTGATGAAAAACCAGGGCTAGGGTAGTGTTCTGACAACTTCCATTAAATGCTTACCCCATCCCAACACTCCCCACTGAGCTTTTGGCCAAAGCAAAGGCAGGGCACTAAGACACACATTTGGGCTGACCCAGAATGGCCCTTCATGCATTCCTCAGCAAACTTTCTGTGTAACTATTGAGAAAATTATGAACAAACTGGAAAAAGGTGGGGTTTTGGGGGGGGGCTTTGTAAGCTAAAATCTGTGAAAAACAAAGAATTGCATCAGAACAGCAATTGCCAACATAGCAAATGACCACAAGCCTCCCCTGCCCTGACCAAGACAGGGTTTTGGAGAGCAAGTCTTCCATCCCATTTGCTTCTGCAGGTGTCTTTTTGAGCAAAGGACATCTTTGTATGCAAAGATGTAAAGCAAGCAGGGGAGTTTATTGCCTGATGTGCTCTCGCTTCTCTGTGGCATGAACAAGAAATGTGTATCACACTAGCCAATGCTAATCACAGAAGGGACTACAGACCCTCCTTATCCTTGCTGGATTTCCTGCAGCCACCAGGCAGCATTCTCACTTCCCTTGTGAAGCCACTCTCCCTCTGGTTCCCTTTGTTTCTTCCCAATGTGCTGCTGTAGGAGGCTTTAGGAAAGACTTCATCACTGCACAGTGAACAGCTCTCTGAGTCCAAAACACTGTATTATTATCTTTATGACAAAAAAAGATGGATGTGTTTTATGCTCACCTTTCATAAATATATTGAATACAACAATGTTAATAATATTTAAAATATTTGACAAATCTCTATTTCTGCTGTATCTTATTTTTTTGGTAACTCACTGTTCCATCTGAGAGCAGTATTCTCATTATAGAGCCTCCTAAGAAACGTACCATCCCCAGCAAAATCTTAAGAATTGAGCATTTCATTTGCCTTTCCTGACAGAACTGCTTTCAAGAAGTCATCCAAAATCACTTTCAGAAAATTTCTCCCCAAGGAGTTACAACTAATTAAGAGTCCATGCATGGGTTAGTCATTTACATGATTCCATTGTGGATTCTGCAATTTTTATCTAAAGTCTTTGAAGTTTATATATAATGTCAGTCATTCTGAGTCATCAGCAAATTACAATCCTCTTTACTGTGCTGCTGGAAACGCTGTTAAATATATGGAGCAAAACTGGTCCTGACACCACTCCCCCTAATGCTGCTGTTAACCTCTTCCATTGAGAGAACAGCATTTTTATTCTTTGTATTAATTTCTCATTTGCTAATTGATTTATAATCCATAACTTCCGAAGGCTATCTATTTCTCCATCCCATGAATCTTTTTCATTCTATTATTCGGTCAATAAACAATGCTGCTTATTTTCCAAAAATACCCAGCAAGAAGGGAGGCTGCCACTGCAGCACAAGCCTTCATGATGCCAGAAAAAAAAAAGAGACTTTCTCTAGAGCATCCAGACAAGGCAGTCAAGACTCTCATCCTTAGCTCAGTTAAGGGGGCACACACTGCCCAGGACAGATGGGTAGAGCTGGGCAAAAATAGCAATTCTAAGTGCGAGTAGAAGCAAACAGAAAGCAGAGAGGCCAATACATGTGACTTTTCAGCCAACTCTTGAGCTGTTCTAATAATAAACCAGGGAAATAGCTTGAACATTACATGCTATTGAGCAGTGCACCCTGACCTTTCTCAGTCCGTACACCACAAGTAACATCAACCTTTGCCTTCCTGGCACACGGAGCACGGTGACAGCAGCCCTGGCCTCAGCTCGCTCGAGCGAGCTATGGCCACAGGACAAAGAGCACTGGTAAAGGTTTTGGTTTTAATTCTTAAGAAGAAATTATTCTATTTTAAAGACATTGTGACAGTAAGAACTCCTCATAAAAGTAGTGGCACATTGACTAATGATAAATCAAAATACTGTGGTTTTAGCTGCACATGGAATATATTTGGGATGATTTGGCTGATGACCAACATAGTACTACAAGTGTAGCACAAAGCTGTCTCATTTTTCTTCTTAAAAACATTCCTTCAAACATAGTGTCTAAAAAACTTGACAAATGGTAAGTTGGTGTTTCACTTTGTCAAATCCTAACAGCTAACACTACCTCTTCAATGGGCTCCTGGTCCTTAAACAGCCATCTTAAATATACCAGCAATAAAAAAGTGTAAGCTATCACTGATTTGGTCTCTTCAGCTGCTGGGATCAGTCCAGAAAACCCACAAATTCTTTATGAACTAAAAAGCAGAAAATTAAAATACACAGATTAAGCTAAACCAACTTTAATGCACTTCAGGACTTTGGCTACCACTTCACCTGTAATTCACATTGACACTAATATGTTTTACCATATAGGGACCAGTATGGCCATAAGTCCAGCATTATGGTATGGAATAAAAAGTGGCCAATCCCATAATGTGACTCAGAGAAAATCCATATGTGATCTGGCAAAAACTGTACTCCTTTCTTCTCAAGGCCTGAGAGTTTCCAGGACATGGCAATGCCATCACTCAGGACAGTGAAGGACACCTGTGATGGATTTCCATCTACAGAAAATCTTGTCTGAGAACTGGAAGGAAAACCATGTGATGGTAGAGGATAGAAGGCAAAAAACAATGAGGATGCAAGTTTTATTCTAAGAACATTTGGAAAATAAAGATAATACTGAGAAAATGGAGTAATTCAAGTTATAGTGCAATATCAATGTTTAGCTGCTTCATAATAATTCACTTCATAAAGGGCTGGAAGGTCCATTATTTTGTATTTCATGCCAACAAAATTACATTTACCTCTGTTGTTCGTAATTATTAGATACAAAAGGAAAGTAGCAAATAAATAAATTTTACTCCACAAAAAAAAGAAAAAGAAAATAAAAAAAAAGGAGAGGAAAAAAACCCTCTTTGTCACAATCTAGATCCTACATTTTACAGTCAACTCCACACTGTCTTAATCAAATGAACCTATCTGCAGCATACTACGGTGAGAGATTTTATTTGCCCTGTAAAACCTGTGAGCCCTAGGAAGGCTGCTGCATATTGACTAAGCTGACTTCTCCATCAAGGAATTATTTACTTATTAACAGGCTTTGCTATAAAAGCATGCCATGACAATAAAAATGAGGGAGGAGGGGAGAAACAAGTGTTGTCAAGACCACTTCCAAACAAAAGTGGTTTTGAACCTCCCAAGGTATTTCCTTCAGCAAACAAAGCCATTTTTTTTCAGCCATCTCTATCTCCTGTACATTTCTAGAAAGATATGCTCTCTGAGATACCTATTACATAATTTCTGATGTAATTTATGTATTTCTGATGTATGATGGAATGATGCAAATTATTACATCATTTCTGATTCCTGGGATCTACCGTAATAATGCTTTGCATGTAAAAATAGGTCTAAAAGTGTTTTTTTAGGGCTGCCAATACATCCAAAAGTCACAGAAATCTAGAATTAAGATTGTTGCACAGTTCTTCATATATTTACTCTGCCTCAAATATATTTTTTACAGTTTCATGCATTTCTTTCTCCTAGCTCTAACTCATTTTGTTTATAAATGCACAATTCATGTTATTAGCATGAGCTAGGTCATTCTAAACATCTTCTGAAGTGAGTGCCCTAAACTTCCTGGGCCTTCCCCATTGTCCATAGTATTCCTAGAGCCACAAGACACACTCCAGAAAAGGATTTGTGACTATCTGGATACATCAGCAGCATAATATTTACTGTGATTCTGAAGGGCTCATGACTGTGTTTCTGCTGAAGGAAACAGAACCCCATATACAAAGCTTACGTTGGCATTGAGCTGGCTGTACTGTAGCAGACAAATTTTAATCCATAAAAAAAAAATTAGTGAGATGCAGATATGTAACTCCTAATATGACAAGGTTTTAGAAATTGAATCAGTGTAATGATTTTATGCCAGACCATGTACTGTTTAGCACATGGCTGTGGCAGCCTTTCTGTAGCAATAAGAGCTCCGGAACAGATTTACTGTATCATCAAACCACAGCTGAAAATGAGACAACTTCATTTCCCAGTGTATTCACAAAAAAAAAGGTGAAACGAAAAAAGAACTGAAATAAAAGAAATCAAAGTTTTAGGGTTGGAAACATAACCTGCCTGATGCACCAGGGTTGTTTTTTCTGTTTGTTTTGGGTTTTTTAATAGAAATTTGCAGCTGGGGTGCAAATCTGGGTATTTCCTTCGATTGCTGATAAACTCCCCTTATACCCAGTTCTTTTAAATTAGATCAGCAGAAGAAATTCTGGAAGCAGCACACACCCATCCCTGAGTTTGTCTGATCTAGAACACAAGCCTGCAGCACACGCCGCGACTGCAGTGCTCCATCCCCAGCCCAGACAACTCCTCTGCTCCCAGCAGAGATGAAATGGAAACTGAGCTTGTGCATCAACAGCAGCAATGCAGAGGAAACATGCTTCTTGCCAAACCCCAGGTTTTATTTTCAGACTCACAATGTGAGCACTGACCTAGCACCACGTGGGGATATGAACACTGGCACTATCCCACAGAGCAGGGTGCTCAGGCAGCCCTCAAACCACAGAAACACCACTCTCAGCCCTGCTAAGCATCCCTCATACCAACAGCAGACAGTTTTGCCATTTTCAACTATTGAAGTAAATTATTTCTTTTACAATTTCAACGTGTTGACTTTAAAACTATAGTCAAAAGAGCCTAACATTCAGAGCAAATGTGAATTCATGAGACAATTCATGTTTGAACTGACGAAGAGAAAGCACAGGAAACAAATCACTCCTGAAATTCTGCTAAAAGCAAGTTTTTGTGTAAAAACTGAACAAGAATTTCAGCTCTGTACACACTTTGCTTTACTCACATTACCACCTCAAGGATTTCTTTTCCAGAGGTGTGAAGTCTCACTTTGAGATGTCCCTGCATCTTAAGCAGCAGCCTGAGCAACATGGACTGGAATTCTGCTATTTCTGATGACTTCAAACATCAGTAAACTGGTTGATCAGACACATCTTCCACAGTGTCTGCAAAGCTGTGTAATTTTCCTGGGTGTTTTTACTTGTAAAATGGTGTCCATCAGCTGCTCATTAATAAACATTGGCTACATTATCTGCCTTCCAATACTAACAGTGCAATACAAGCAACCCTCACAGTGAGAAGCGTTTTTGGACAATGTCTGGTTATAGAGCATCAAAGAAAACATTCAGCCACTTAAAAAAACCAAACCAACCAAAAAACCCCAAACAAACAAAAGGCAAAAATCTTTTCACCTTAGCAGAACACAGAGGCAAGAAACTTTAGAATGAATGTACATTTTGTCACACTCCTAAATTCAAAATTTACTTGCTTTTGTTTTTGTTACCCTGATCTTTATTAAATATTCCATTTTCCTTCTCGAAGCGATGACATCTTACTGTAAATCAACCTTTGGTTGGAGACAAGTAAAACCAGAAGTCATCCTACTGGGATCTAATTATCCCAGCTGGATTATGTTTTATCAAACAGATGCTTGCAGATTTTCTCCTTCGCTGTTTCTTCTGGAAAAGACCTCTAATATCTGTTTGGAAGTTTCCCGCTCTAGCTGCACTTTGCTAATCAAACTTTGTGCAGAACTAGCCTTGTGTGCTGCACTTCTAAGAGTTTTCTGAATTTATATATTTTAGAAATATATAAATGCTCTCTGAGCAGCTTTTCCAGTCAGCCCTTGCTCTCTGCAGTCTGCCCTCATAGCAGAGCTCAAGGCTGGGGCTTCACAGAGTCATTTTCATGGTGTAATAAATTACCAACATGAATCAGGTACATCATTAACATAATCATGTTAGCTTACAAAAAACCCAACACATTAAAAACCTGTTTCCCTAACAAAGCAGAAACACAGAGCCTCAGGCTGCTCTGTCATCGGAGCACGATGACTTCTGCTGGAGAGATGTCTATTACAAGTTCTAATAGTCAACCCCAATGCTGCTCTGAGAAACCCTCTGCCCAAAACATCTCACCTGCCTATTTCTAGTTTTGGTCACAAGTTGTTTGGTTTTTTTCCCAGCTCTCCTCACTAATCTAAGTTACCACCAGTACATCACCTCTTGCCTTTGCCACTGGCATTTCATTCATTTTAGCAACATGGAGTAAATATCAGGGTTCAGGAAAATGTCTCTGCAGGTTGAAGCTTACCTGCAAAATCTCTTTTGCCTCTCTGGTTCTGAAGCCTCATGCTGTAAAACTTTCCCTCTCTACCCTGGCAGGCATTAAGCAATTCTTCCAGGCTTTTCTGGATCCTGTCTGCAACACTGAATATCATCAGTGCTACAGAGACACCAAACTCCAGTTGTTCCTTCTCCTCCTCCTCCTCCCAGAGCTTGTGGCCACGTAAAACACCAATAAGGGAGCTTTCTTCCAACAGATGTGTTCTTCAGCTTGAGATGTGGGATCAGTCACATCGTGGCCAGAATTCTGCTGCTGACTGGTCCACAGCAAAAAACAGAGGATCCCAGTAAAAACAAGCTGAGAAAAAGTTGGCAAAATTATTTTTTATCTCCCACTGTTCTCTTGTCTTTGAATTTGGCCAGGTTGGGCTGCCTAAGGCTTGAGAGTACTGCATTTTTCTCACCTGATCTATTATTCATGAGTTCAACTATAAAGACGGGCATAAAGATCACTAATCTTATATCAGCAGCTGAAGTTTACAGGCTCCATATCCATCAACACCCTCCAGCTTCAACCATTAAAGCAAAATACCTCAGAAAAACTAACAATGAACAAGGTAAAATGGGAATAGCTGAAAAATGTTGATATTCCTCCCAGAATATTTTCCCATTGTCTTGAGCTACAGACACAGTAGGTTTCACCAGACCCATCTTTGTAATCTGGCTGCTGTATGGCAAAACTTCACAGATGGTATCCATTTAAAAATTACAGTAATAATCAGAAAATCCTGCAGTTTTAGCTGTGCAATATACAATTATTATCATCTATATAAGCTACCATCCCAAAAGGGATGTGCTTTGTGCTGGGGAGTGGAAGGGGACGGGGACTGACGTCAGCTGCCCTACAACTCTCTGCACTCCTGAATTATCATTTTTTAACCTTGGGGAAAAATTGAATTCCACTACTGAATAAATTTAGCACAGAGTCAGCTTAATGATCGCATTAGTCCCTGTCTGTTCTCCCAATGCCCATTCACTATTTAATTAACCTATTTCTGTAGGTTACTTCCTGGAGCTATTTTTAGGTAGTTTAATCTAAGTCCTCCCTTCTCTGAAGATGGTTACATGAGTTACCTTTCTTCTACCGACTGTGTCATTGCCATTTGGGTGTAAGCAGGAACATGGTTATGCCAAAGCCTGCTCTGACTTAATTTCTCAGTATATCACTGCCCAAAGTCTGTGAGATTTTTTTTTTTTTCCTGGTTCATTCCTGGGACAACAGAAATCATTCCTGCTACTTTAGCAACTTGCTAGAAGATGGATTTTCTTCAGTAAGACCAATAATTCAATCATGATCACGGGCTGATTTAATTACAGGGGGGTGGAAAAAGAACCTATACATCATTTTCCTGGAAGCAAGACCCACACACCAGAGATCTTATGACAAAGGTTTTGCGTGCCAGCCCACACAGACTGCAGCTGGAGCAGCCAGAGGGGCGTCTGCTGGTGAATGCACTGACAGAAAAACCTCATTATCCAAACTGGGGAAGTGACGTGTACACTTCTTTTGTCTGCAAAGGGTGCAGGATGGACATGACTAACAACCAGAGAGTTGTTATTGTGCTTTGTTTGCCTCAGTGCACAGTTAACTGCAAAGCTAAAAAACAGGCAGCTCAAAAACATACCAAAAATAACTACTAGGGCAGGAGCCCAGACAAAGCTTAAAAATATATAGAATTGCCATTTGGAGCCTGGGGTTTGCCTGAATTGTTTGGAAAGGGAACCTGAAAAAAGAGTCTCTACTTCCCCAGCTGATCCATAGAGAGACTGGGCACCTTTTTTAAGGAATTTTTAACTACCAGGGTAACATTTTCAGTGATTGTGATACTGGCTGTCAAGATCTCACATGTCTTTAGCTGTAGCAGATTGCTCCAGACTACTCTTTCCCTTTGCTGAACGTGTGTCTGAGATTTTATCTGATAAAAAACCCCCATTTTCTTCTGTATGCTTATTGCAGTTTTGACCAATCTGTTGGCAAATCAGCCTTTCCAGCCTCATTCTCTGCCTATTGAAAACACATCAAACAATTCTTTATATCACTAATGGGTAAGAGATGATGGCTAAGGCTTTCAAGTTCCTTTTCCAAAATATTCCATCTGTGCTTTAGTGAAAAAGCAAGTTCTTGGGACTTGGAGGAAGGGGGAGGGGCTGGCAGGAGATCTTAGCTGTCTCTATTATTTTAATAAAGTCAGTTGAAGCCCCTTGGAAGTTAAAAGGGAAATAAAATGTACTCTGTGTAGTGGTGAATCCAGCACTATAATCTCTGTGCTCTTTCAGAATGTAGTTTGAAGTAAGAAGCAGAAAAGAAAGGATTGTCTTTAAAGAGTTAAGAGTTTAAAGAAGTTTACAAGAGTCAGAAGCATGATTGACAAATGTGAAAAAAATAACAGAGAAGGACAATAATAATAATAAAAAGACTAAGCAATGGAAGAGATTATTAATGATTACAAAGCTGGACCTGTGTCTAGATGTCTTCAAATTAACTCAGCATACACATCAAACATTGCATTTTCTGGCCTTCATCTTGTGAAAACATAGTTCTATTCTTCTCTTCTGAAATGTTCCTATATTCCTATATTCCTATGATTATTAATAGAATAATTGGGTTTTAATATTATATGTATTGATTATATATCATTATTAATATTGTAATATATATTTTTTCTTTCATATAGATGTTACATACCATGTAAGCAAAACACAAGTTTCAATAAACCTTGCTGTGACTAAATTTATCACTATACCACTGCCCATTATGAAGGAAATAATATAAATTATTAAAATAACAATTAATTATTATATTTAAATAATATATAATAGTAACTTTCTAAGATAGTGTGTATAAAACTGTGCTTCTAATATAGTACCATTTTCACCTTGTGTTTATTTTTAACAACACTGGAGATCTGTAAGATCAACAACACACAACAAACATTAAGATATCAGATATTAGGTTTTCTTTAAATATGTGCAACGTTTAGGTCAATAATAACATGAGGTAAATGTAGTAAAAATAATTAAAATGTTCAGCTTACTCAGGCTGGGCCATTTAGAGCAGAAAAACAAGAGTGTGAGTACCATAAGCATCCTCTTTTTTTTGGTACCAACTTTAACTTCCAGTATTCCCACAGGACTTTTTAGATGCCGCTCTAATTCAACTTGGGAGACAACATATTCATTGATATCTACAATGGATACAGGATTTTTTATGCTATTAATTTTCTTAGCAACCACAGGAAGCAAGGAATGATGCACTACCCAGAGAGCAGTTTTTTTGCTGGGTAACTACTTTTTTTAAAAGTGTGTAGTGGAACGTGTGGGTGGCTGTGATTTTTTTGGGTGTCTGATTGCACCAGGAATTCTCTGAAGCAGAAAATGTCCTTATTAATGCAAGATCTGCCAGGAGATATGATCAGAGTTGCTTTTTTGCTCCATCTAGAAATAAAATCAGGTGCTCAAA
This sequence comes from Parus major, assembly GCF_001522545.3. NCBI lineage: Eukaryota > Metazoa > Chordata > Aves > Passeriformes > Paridae > Parus > Parus major. The sequence goes on along the minus strand of NC_031770.1, from coordinate 6,974,060 downwards.
AGGATGCCTGTAAGTAGGAAGGAATGTGGATGCAAAGTAAAACTGAAACCAATAGCAGAAAATGAAACAAAATTCTGAACTTTGCAGTCTTGAATTTCATGTTACCTTATCAAGAGTATTGCCTCTAAGCATTACCACCTCCCCTCTCCAAAAAATTTCATACCAAATTTGATAAAGAGCATGTTCTGTTTTTTTTTCAGATCACACAAATCTGTGAGACTAGTTAAACAAAATGAAATAGCACCTAGTTTAGGAGCACAGTTGTTTTCCAATTTTTGTTCTGAATACCTTTCTCTTTTAAACATATATTTCTTCCTGATAACAGCCTTAAAATACTGTAAATATCTTGTAAAATCCCCGTTGAGCTGTAAGATTACTTTTCAGCTGTGCTGCAAGTTGATATGCTAACAACCAGCAAGCAGTAAGCTTTCTTGACCTTGAAGGGACAAGCTGCTGCAAACAAGTGAAAGACTGTATTTCAACAGAACTGCAAAAACAATTCCAAATCTTCATTTTTCCTGTCCTCAGCCCAGATCTGAAGTGTTTTCTCAATGAAATTTGGAAATTATATGTCAAATGAACTTTGCTAAGTCCAACATAAAGACAAATTTCTCTTTTGTAGGAGCTGACAGAGAAAAGATACAGAATCTGCAGTGTCCACATGGGTACTGCATTCAGCATCCCAAAAACCAGCTCACAACTACTTGTTGCTCAAATGTTCTAATCTCTTCTGAAGGGACTTCTTGGAAGCAGATCTTTAGAAAAGGGGGATGGGGAATCCTGAAAACCTGGTTGGAGGTCCAGCTGAGAACTGCAGCAAACAAAGAAATCTGTCATTGCATATTAATGTTGATCAAAATCCTCTAAATTCAAGGTCAGACTGTGACTGTGACTACTTGTCATCCTGCCATCAATGCAGCCTGTGTAGGTAAATGAGGTTAGTGCTAAATTTGTCATGCCAAAGTCCACTCCTGGAGGTACTGGGAGAGCTGTAGCCTTGTTAGGTGCTAGGTTTTTGGGGCTAAAAGGCAATTTAAGGAGATTACTGGGACTACTGACAGTTGACTGAAAATACTGATTTTTGTCTATGGGGCACCTTACTCATAATGTACTAAGTTCTCACTGTGCTCCTACTGCTGCCATCTCCTTCTCTGTTCAGACTATGGAGAAAGGGTACAGAGAGAAGGGCAAGCCTGCACATCCTTGCCTGACACCACGTGTCTCTCTGCCATGCACAGATAATGCTGGTTCTCCTTCCTCTTGGCAACATCCACAGCTCTGTTTTATTTTCTTTATTGCTCACTGCAAAGTGCCTGCATGTACCTGACCTGATTATTATTCTTTGCTTTATGAAATTAAGCAAATCAATGCTGCCATGTTGAAGGGCTGGATTAGTATCAGGATTCTGCACACTGCCCTGACAAAAAGGGACCAGGCTCTCCTACAATCCCCAAGGCTCCTCCTTGCAGGGCTCCACAGAGCTGCTCCATCACACCACAGCTCAGCATGCACATGGAATGCCAAAATACTTAGATACTTTGGGCACTGATCCATATAGCATCCACAGCAGAAACTGTGAAGTTTTAAGGAGCAACCCATAGCTGCTGAAGTAACCACGCATTTGAATTTCTTCCTTTTTCCATGTCCTCAAGGCAAATTACATTTATAAAGTTTACAGCAGTCCAAACCCAGAAATAACCGCTGTAATAATGTATTCTGACCGTACTGCAACACATTCATAGTGCTTCAGTGAGGAATATTTATTACGTAGCATATAAGTGAAGTTTACCAGAAGATATTTCTGGAAAGATATTGCATTTTACTTTAAAAACTTCACTGGACAGAGCTTAGAGGAACCCAAAACTTAATTCCAAAACAAAATAAAACTCATGTTTGGCAGGAAACCATCCAAATTCATTTTATACTATTTCTCCCTCTGCATCCCTGCTTCTGTGTCCCAGATTCCTCTCCCTACCCACCAGCCTGTAGTTTCCAGTTATTCTAACAAATAAAGTAGCAGAGGTCTGGCAGAAAAGTCCACAACTGGACAGTTGAACAGGCATCAATTTCATTCCACAGGTTTTCTTGGTTCCAGGTTTGTTTTTAAAGAAGAGTTAAGGACAACATCCAGTTTTTTCCATCCTGCTGCCTCCAGTGATTGTGATTCCTATAATGAATGCAGGCTTAGTCTACAATATGTATGAAAACAGTTTGCAATCTCTATGTTAACCAATTTTCCCTATTGTCTAAAAGAATCAGCAGACAGACTAGGATGATGTTGTGCCTTTACAACAAGAGTTTTGCTGCTAAGTTTAAGATGGATGGATTATACCTCTTGTTCTCATTTTTCCCCGGCTTCCCCAGGGGAAAACTCAAAGCCATGTAAAATTTCAGACAACTGGCTTATGTAGACAGCTAAAAGAGAGACAGAGGGAACACAGATGTTATACAGAAAACCAGATTCAGCCTTAGTAATGCAAAAGCAAACATCGCCCTTAAATTTAAAACAGGTAGGTGAAATGGAAGGATTTGCAGTACTCTCTGTTGAGCTGAAAACTTTGAAAACTCAAAAACCTACTCTAGTTACATTAAAATCATGAAAAACAAAGTCTGTCCACAGGATGCAAGCATGACCCATGCACTGAATCATGAGGATCATTCATTACAGAACAGAACAAAATTATGGTGCCTTTTATTCTGTTTGAATGAGACTTTACTCCACCAATAGTCCTTCCAGTGTCCAAAACAGGGAGAGTGATGAAATCAGCAGCCCAAACGGCATGTAAAGCATTGAATTTCCAGTCTGAATAGCTCACTACATACATTGTCTATTCTTTAGGATAATTGCCACAGGATTTCTCTGCAAGAAGCCTTTAGAAAGCTTACCAACTTTGACCAATACATTAGCTACAGTTTCAATTACCCTGTTAATGTGAAACGTTTTTCTGCATGCAGCTTCACAGAAACCAGTTAGCAATACTATTACCTTCACACTTAGTGGGTGAAGAATTGACAAAGATTAACATTCAAGCAAAGAAATGCTTAGCTGACTTATGCAGGTAATAATCATGAGCACATAATTATGCCAAATGGAAAAGAAAGGGAAAAACACACTTGCAAAAATGATGAAAATGCTGAATCTTAAAACCAATCCTGTAATGATTAGTCAGGCACAAGATACACTATTTGTAAGCAATGCCGGCATACAAATGAAACACACTGAAAGAGAACTACCCAAAAGAGAGTGAAACTGGGAATGTTGGTAAAGTGCACTGCATAAATTCATGCAAGCAAAAGAAGTCATTAAATATAACTTTGTTCACGTGAACCGACATATGACAAATAGCTGTGTTAGCCAGCAATGCAGTGAGAAAAAGAACATGGCAATCACTGCAACCCAAGTCCCACTGTTCTACAAAAAGTGAATGTTCCTCTACAATATATCTTATTTGCTCTCCATATATGAAATGTAAATGTTTTTTAGCAGCTGCATTAGTCTTGCAATAAGTCTTTTGAAATGGCTATATTTACCGTAGCAACTGAGAAAACGTGAATTCTAACAGAAGTGTCTGTTGCTATTTTTCTTCCTTTGTTGAGAAACAACATGAGCTCTGACTGTGAAAGTGACTTCAATTCCTGCACTAAGGCCCACCCCTGAACAAAGCATTAAGGTTCTTACCTGTTTTGTTAAACTGCAATGAAGTTCAGCACGTATTTAAATACTTTGCAGAGTCTGAATACATCATTTTATTAAGCCCAACCGCACAAGATTGTATACACTGCCAAGCTTGTACAAGCTGGGCTAAAAAACTTTGTTCACGTGCCAGAAGGTTTGCCACAGCATGAGCCTTAGACATTTATTTGGAAAACATCAGGTACAAAGACTAGGTCTAGCTGGCTGCAGAAGGTCCTTGCTCTGTCCAAAGCAAACAGGAACAGAATGAGATTGAAAAGAGGTCAGGAGCCTGCAGCTCGTTCGTACTGAATCACATGGGCATTAAGAACCTCTTCAAGGGAGATGTTACACCAGAAACCCAGAGCACCATCCAGTTCAGGAGTCCTTCCTTCCATTCACCATTCTGCCTGGACACATCAGAAGCCTCTAGGTGGGACATGTCCCTTGACCTACTGCTTCAATGTAAAGGGATGAACAGCCAAATGTAAGACATCACTAGGGTTTCTTACTGCAAAGGATCAACTGCTAAAAGCTGCTGTGAAACACCTCCTTCTCTGAAGAATGTTTTGGACCCATGACACTACCAGAAGGAAACATCTGACATCTGAAGATGATAGAATAGCATTATGAGAGAGGACTGAACTCCCTTTACCACAAAAGCAAAAGCATTCCAGTCTTTGGCCTCCTGGGATGTCTCAGTTTCCAGAGTGAGCCAGCTTCTGCAGAACATGCTGTCTGGATGATGCTACACATCTGCCATCTTCTCTTGTTATTTATCTCTCTATATCCACATCCTTTTTACTCCAATTTCTTAGCTTGCCTGTCTGCAGAAATGAACAGTTCACCTAGAATTGAATCTACTCTCTTGCTAATTAATACAACTCTGAGCTGCACCATCTCACTAAACCCAAGCCCCACATGCTGGGCCAAGTCAGCTGGGGGACAGACAGACTTCACAGGAAACAGGGCCACCTACCAAACCATCCAACCCCCTCTTCATGGGCCTGCAAGTACACAGATTTTTTTCTTGGAGAGCTTCCATCAAGGTCTCCTCAGCTCAGATCTCTTCAATCACTGCTTTGCACCCCACTGCAGGCCATACACTGTGTAGGGAAGTACTGTGCCTTCCTACCAGGCAGAAATCAAGCAGAATTGTATTCCCCTGAAAAAAAAATAATAAAAAAAATCTTTTCCTGTCAGAGCAACAGTTTCAAAATGTCTTCAATGCTCTTCTTCTCCTGTCTGCCACTCTTTTTTTTTATTTTTTTTTAATTGGACTTTCCAGATAATTTGGATGCCAGCACAAATTACTTGGCAAAGGCTGGGCTACTGGCAGGTGGGCTGCTACTCTGGCAATTTCGAGCTGGACAAAAAAATAATAAAAAAATAAATAAAATCAATCTACAAAACACAAAATGGCCAAACAGATTACTCATTGGCTGGTAAGCCACATCCCCCTGAGGCTGTTGATCAGGCTCTATCCCTGGCTGCCAGCCTGCTGGAGTACAGATGGAAGAACTGGCTGTGGAAACACTTCTCTCGCCCACAGCTCAGCAGGAGAAGGGATCCCAAGCGCTGCTGGAGAATATTTCCCTGGTAACTTATCTTATGCTTATCAGTGCCTTTCCACTGCAGAAGCAGTATTTCTTTCCCTTAAGCAAGATCTAAAGGAAATTATTAGCAATTTTCAGTATTTCTTTCAAATCAATTACTCCTTCCAGAATACTGAGCAAAGTTAATAGAAATTATTTTCTTGCTCAAAGATTTTGCTTTCACTGCAACACAACTGGAGACATTAAGGATAAAAACTTCACAGATGTTATTTTGTGTGCTCAACTTCTTCATTTCCAAATAGCATGCCATTCTGTTTTGCTAGTTTTGACGTGGTCCTACCTGTGTTTATACTGAATTTGCAGTGTTTATATTTTACACACTACCTGCACATTTCTGCAATAAACAATATAAACCAAATCAGGTCTATATTACATCATAATGAATCAATGGGTTGAAATGTAACTTGACTCCTCAATTGCATGAATGTATTTAGAAAATGTGGTAGGGTTTCCATCACAAAGCTTTGTTTACAAAAGTATTGGTACCATATCATGTGCCCCCTGCAGATACCTGGGAATGGAGCAAATCCAATCCCTTGTCATGACATGCCCCTGATGACTTGGATATGACTATGATGTGTCAACACAGAGATTAATCAGTAGTTTTCCAATTTTAAGAAAGCCTGCAAATATAATCAATAAGTGAAAGTTGGAATGGTCACAATTAATGCAAATAAAATAACATTCAAATGAAATACATGCTGATACCCGAGTACCCCAAGCACTAGAAGCAAAATCTCTCAGATTTCAAGGATTGCATGTGATGATATTTTTTCACTTAATTTGTATTCATAGAATTACAGAATGGTCTGGGTTGGAAGGGACATCAAAGATCATCTTGTTCTAACCCCTGCTGTGGACATGGACACCTTACACTAGACCAGGTGCTCCAAGCCCCATCCAGCCTGACCTTGAATGCTTCTAGGGATGGGCATCCCACAGTTTCTCTGGGAAACCTGTTCCAGGGCCTCACCATCTTCACAATAAAGAATTTCTCCCCCATATCACATCCAACCCTTTCCTCCATCATTTTAAAGCCGTTTCCTCTTGTTCTTCACCACATGCTCTTTCAAAAGTCCTTCTCTAGCTCTTTTGGATCCCCTTTAGGCACTGGAAGGTGCTACAGTTTCCCTGGAGCCCTCTCTTCTCTAGGCTGAACACGGGTGTATTGTTCCATTCCTTTCTTAGCACACAGTACACAGACAAGCATTTGTTTTCAATTTTCCAGTTTAGTGAGTTCTCCTAACAACCTCCCGCTCTCTCTCACCTCCACCAACTTGTCTCTCATCTGCTCCCTGATGGTGTCCCCTGAATGGAGTGATCAGCACAGAGGGAGGGTTATGCAGGTCAAACTCCCCTCTCCCAGCCCCTTTTGTTCCTGTAAATGTCATGCCTAACCTCTGTGCAGACCCAAGGGCATAACATTAAAAAGCTGTCAGGATATCTCTTGCTTCTTAAATTCTACTCTCTGCTTTACCCCGACCTGCCCTGAGCTGGCAGTCTGATTAGGTGGCAGCTGGGGGTCCCTCACAAGCCATGAGACCCTGCAAGCTGCTCAGCTTGTGGCCTGACAGTGGGATATGCCAGGATACAGCCAGCAAAGCAGCAGGACACTCCAGAGCCTGGGAGGGACTTGCCAGTTACTGGGCTGGCAGCAACACCAGGGTAAGGTCAGCTTTCAACTTTTATTTTCAATCTCCTACCAGCTATTTAACTCCTAATCAAGTCAACTCACTTGGTCTTTGCTCACAAATCCTGGATGGCAGAGATGTCTAGGAGAGGGGACAGGTGGGGAGAACTTGGATCCCTCAGGAGTTGTCATGACTTTTAAGGGACAAAGGGGCAGAAGGCGTGGTGCCACCACTCCACAGATGTTGTGTGGCTCTCCAGAGCTCCAGCCTTCCCAGGAGCTGCCAGAGTCAGACTGATGGCACCAAGTGCCAAGTGAGTGAACAGCAGCATCCCCATGCAGATACCAGGCTGGTCCCTCCTGGGAAAAGGCTGGGGAAAGGATATTTGAAGGTCCAGAAACAGTCACATTTGGGAGGAGTTTGTCCCTGCCAAGAGTTACAAAGTAGAAGGACAGTCGATAGCAAAAGGGAAAGAACTTTGATTTCTTGGTTAGCATTGGCATGGCAGAAGAAAAGAAGCAAACCTACAGGAACTGCTGAGGCAGTTTTTAAAACATATAATAGTCCATGTTTACCAAGGGAAAATAGAAGGGGCAGGAAACAGGGGACTCATAACCATAAAGGTGAGGGACAACATAAAATTCCCAAGAAAGCTGTTTCTATACTACAGCCAAAACTAAATCCAGACTGTAACAAATCTCTAGGAAGGTGCATGGGAAAAAAAAAAAATTATAAGCACTTTTTCTGTCATTTTCATTAGGAAAGACAACATCAGGACTGGATAAGGGTATTTCTATTTTTAGCCAAACAGAATCAATTTTAAGTTGTAGAGGGAAGGTAATGTAAGAAAAAAAAGTAAGACTCCTTAAAAATGTTAAGGGAGTGACAAGAGACCAAATGATCAGCATGAGAAGACTTGGAGTTGATGCTGAAGCAGAAGGTCAAGAGACAAAACCATTAAATCCCTGCTTAATATTTTTAAAGGCTCAAACCCACCATAAAGAGAGGATCCATAATTTTATCCCTTTCTAAGTGGCAGATTCACACTGAACTCCCAAACCAGCTTTCTTACACCTTGCTATTTTCCTCCAGCACCCACATTTGACTCAAGCCATTGCAGCAAATATATGGCAAGCTGTGGAAGGTATTTTTGGCACATAATCCAAGTTGTAGGCACTTGGCAGGCACAGCAGACAGTTGCACTGATTGTCTCAGCGTTTCCTCTGTCACTTAGCAAAGTCAGTGATGGATCTGGCCGAGCTGCTCCATCCTCCCAGCGCTGCGTTCGGCTCGCACACCGTCCATTCGTTCTTAAAAACAGCAGATTCAAAACCCATGTGCCAGACAAAGTGTGCCCCCTTGGAGCTACACACAATGGGCTTTCACTACTGAGCATCAACATATTCCACCATAAACCAGCAGCGAAGGGTGATTCTCAGTGTGCCACACAACTGAAATGCTGGGGCTGAAAATGAAGTGGTGGAGGAAAAGCAGTTGGAGAAAAGACAGGAATGAAACAGGACTGTTACCATGAAGCTCTTTTAAAATAACTTGTAAACCATAAATAATAAAGAGCCAAGCTGGTTTAGCAGCAGTGTGCTGTTCCTCCTGATTAGGAAGCTGGAAATGTGTCTGTGAGGTCTGCCCTTTTCTGCTCCAGATGCCAAAGGTTTTCCCTCTCCAACTATTTTTAAAGCTGTCAAGTTTTCCAGGTTACCCTTCACGTTTACTGCACCACTGCTCAAATGCAGTATAGGCAGGACAAACAGCTGTAAAAAAAGAACCCCAAACCTCACCAAGCTGTTCCATATTCATTTCCATAAATCATTTCCCCTCATTTTTATAGGGACTAAAAGGCCCAGAGAAGCGTTACACCATCAGGTGCTGAGATACACCCAGGGCAGCAGAGCTCCAGAATAGGGCCTTTCATCATTTTAACACCTATAATGAGAACAAAACATAGCTGGCCACCATGGGCTCGACTCTCAGAAAACACATGCAAAGGATATTGTAGAATTTAGTAGTGGCAAGTTGGGGTAAGCAAAAATGTCAAATTCAAAAAAGAAAATAAAATATTTATGCTCACGCTAATGCATAGCAGCATTCCAAGAGGGCTCAGTATGTACCATAAATCAAAGTGAGATATAAGAAAATCACAGTGAAGCTAGACAGGATAGGTGCTTTATAGTATAAAGTAATTATAGCAAGTGAGAAACTGTACTTTTGTAACAGGAATTCTATACACTCTTCAGCCTACTTTTATTTCCTCTTGCCAACAGTAATTATTTTATAATACACTGTTCACAAGAAAGATACTACTTAAAAGAAAAATCTACAAATCAGGCCCACCATTTATTCTACAATCTATCCTAAAACTAGAAAATAATGCATGTGATACTGTTGTTCCATGTCAGTTCATGGAAAGTGGTACTTTGCAGGAGTTGTTTGTATGTTTTGCACCTCCAAAGCAGCAAACAGAATGCAATGCAGGGAACGGGCAGAATGGTTTTTATTGAAGTGAATAAAGCACAAGCATTCTCTTGCCTTAGAGATCTGCCTGCAAGTGACTCCTGCTGCTGTTTTTGACTTGCATGCATGACATAAGCTGCATGCCAGCCCAGGAATCACTTTCCCTTCTCTCCAACCTGGCATGACCCCTCTCTGATCGCTATCCTGCCGGACAGCACAGGAGGCACCGAGAGAGAGGAAGGCACGCAAACCACAAGGTGATGCAAGAATAAATCACACAGGAAATATGCACTAGGAATTTCTAGTCCCTCTCAGAGACCAAAGTTTCGGTGAATGAAATTGAAAAATACTTGAAAATGCAGCAAGCATTTTCAACTCGGTGCTTGTTTGGTTTTCACACAGCAAATAAGCAGTAAACAAAAATATCAGCTAATAAATTTGAATGCATTATAAGCATTCCAGAAGAGATGCAATGTCTTCTTGCATGAGAGCTGAAGCTACACCTACTAAAAAGTAGGTCAGGGGCAGGATATCCCTTAACTGTGTGCCACAGGCTTCTTAACTTGCTCTTCTGAAGCAGCTGTCGGACAGCAAATCTGGTGTTGGGTGGACTCCCCCTCTGATCTGTGAGGGAGATTCCTGCCCAGCCCCAGGCAGAGTGCCAGCAGCTATGAGCAACCTCTTTGTAGAGCCTTTCTTGCTTTATCTTATGTACACCCATTATTTCAGCTCTAAACTGCTCCCAAATCAGGCAAGCAAAAGTGTCAAACGAGGTGGTGGTTCTGCAACATCGACAAGCGCAGCTTAAGGCTGACACTGCCAAATTAATCTTCTCTTCTGATCAAAAGATTTGCTTTCTTGTAGTGACAGACTAACAACTAACCTAAAGTTTCTGGAAAACCTGGCAGTAATATATATCAATTGGCAGCTTGATTCCCCCTCTCTCCCTGAGGATCGAAATTAGGCTACATTGCTAATGGGAGCAAACTAACAAAATCATTACATGCAACAATTTTAAATGTAAAGCAGAAACCTGAACTAGGTTATTTCCATGTATTGAACAAGTCTCACTGCAATTCTACAAAAATACATAAGACAAACCTATTAATACATAAAAATCCATATATGTGGATTTATAGCTCCACAGTAACTGGAAAGCCTTGGATTGATGCAAATGAGGAATGCAGGAGTTATTTTAATTATGTGCACTTCTCCGTCTGGCTCCAACAGATTAAGCCTTTTTAAAAAAAAATAAAAAAGTGAAATTCTTTAACCAGCACATAAAGAAAGGTCTCTTCTGCCTACAAAAAAAAAAAAAAAAAAATTACATTAAAACTCTTTTTCTAATTCAATCAAAAATTTCAGCTCTGACAATGCTAAGAGCAGCACACTTCAGATCTTTTCCAGTTTCCTAAGCTATCACAATCAATTTTTTTAAGACCTGGAACTTATCCTAATTAAGATCTTTGCTTTGATATCCTGAGAATGACCTCAAGGATTCATTCTACTAAACAGAAATTATTCCTGTTAGTCTTCAGTTCTCATAAGTTGTGCAGCAAAAATCAGTTAACTCGTTCCATGACAAAATAACTTGTCATTGATCATTCCACCTAAAAAATTATCTGTGACACACTGACACAGGCTTGAAGAGAAGGTGTGGGTTGCTCAAATGAAACCAAAGTTTCTCAGGGAGAACTCATTTCATGTTTCTTATTCCAATGCAACTTGGACAAATAAAATGGATCAGCCCCCTCAGTAGAGAGGAAAAACCCACATTTGAAATTAAATGACACCTTGCTGAAGTAGGTGCTCCAATTCATGTTCTCAAAAGACTACAGTGACATAGTTACCTTCACAAGCTCTTCTCATCTTACCCAAGCCCTCACCAAAGCTGACAGTGGGGTTTTTACTGATTTCATCTGGACATATCTTAGAATAAATCATTACAGCGGAGATGTTACTCAGCTGTAAAGAGTTATTTATAAACTCCTTTCTCTTTGTTTAATAAATCTGTATCATCTTCCCACCTTAAATTAACACTTCCCAAAAAGGTAAACTTTGCATTAAAAAATTCCCTGGTTACCCTGTATGACAACACTTACTGAGAAGCTGGACAAACACCAAACAATTTGGGAAGCAAGGTCACAAGGTGCCCATTTTTCAAGATATTCACATCCCAAAGGAACATTATGCTTAGCAACCTCTGCCAGTGACCATGCTTTGAGTAGAGGAAGTGGAAAAAAATCTCCAGAGCTGCAGAGGCTCTGTCCAAACTCAAGTCTCCTGTGATTAGGTGAAAAATATTCATGAGTTATAGAGAACACTGCACTGCAGTCTACAAAAGATGACATTAATTTTAGTCTGCATGTGGCTCATTAATAACTAATTATAATTCAAAATAAAGGCAGATTTTGTAGAGAAAAAAAAATCTGTGGTCACAGAAACATCTTCACCCTCCCCATAAAACAATTCTTTATATCAGGAAGTTACTCCATGCAGTTAAAACTTCAGTTTGCTTTTTATGCATGCAGGAAAAAAGTCAACACTGAACAAGGCTTTGTCAAATATGTTTTATATGCCACTGGAAAGGATAAGGTCATATTATTAAATAATAAATCTTATCTGCTTTTGCAGGTTCCCATATATTACTGAGAACTGATATGAAAATGGGAGTGCTTTGAGCCTCTGTTAATGAACCATGCTGCTGTGCTGGGTCAGCACCACTCTCTGCTTTAGTGGGGTGATTTTTTCCCCCTTCACTTTAAAAAATAAAACTCAAACAGCTTTTCTTTTAGAGAAGAAAGACAGGACAGCACTAAGGAATCAGGTTTTTATGTAATCCCCCACTCCCAGATTACCACCAGGGAACACACAAATGTGCTAATGTGAAAAATCACCTCCATTTTCTGCTGCCTCACAGAGAAAAGCAATTTTATTCTGAATACTCACTCAACTCCTGGACATGTTCAAGTGCACAAAGGGACAGTAGTATTTTCATCGATTGAGGAGAAGTGCCAGAGCTGCTTCTAGATGATACCATGAATCATATGGTTATAAGGTACTGGGGAATGAGGGGAATGCAATGCTTTTTACTCATTATTGCTTCTTTCTCATGTCTATCTCAACAACAAACGTAGTCTTTTCTCCAGCTTTGTGTTCAGTCACTGAATTCCCTTTTTTAATCATCCAATTTCATTAGTGACAGTTACATGAATATTTTAAAAATAACTAACTTAATTGTCCCTTAGAGAAACAGATCTTTCAAATAACCCTGCAGATACTTTTTCAAACATTCAAGCCATTGACCTCAATAATGATCTGTAGAAAATTCGTTATACAGTGGAGAAATAATTCCATTTTTGTAATGGCTCATGGCATAAGCCTCTAATGAACAGAAAGACATCAATCCAATGCAAATGTTTGAAGCCTTTTATCTACTGGTCAGAGTTGGGATCTTCAAGCTCATTTAGCATGGTAATATACATTAAGATACAAACCTCAAATTTATCACTGAGATATGGTGCTATACCAGCCCATTCATATTTGTGTCTCACTCCACAGCAATTCACTTACTACAGCTTCACCATGTTCATGGAGGAGAGCCTGGCAACAGGAATGGAAGAAACCAACAGCCACTTAGATAATAAAAAACTCAAACCACCAACCAAGTCAAAAATGAAGTATAGATTTCCTTCCCACACTGCAGCAGATTAAAACTCACAATTGTTGAAACCCATTTTGAGATTTCAGCAAATCCATTTATCTCTGTTATGCATCCTGCTGTCTTTCCCATTACGATTCCTGCACGGCCCAAAGTCAAGAGTGAGGAAAGGGAAGACTTTTAGGATTTTTAGATCTCCACAGGGCACACAACAGAGCATGTAGAGCCCTACAAGAAACACTGCAGAGCTGGGTGTCCAGCTGCAACATGGAAGGAGACATTATTTCAGCCATATGGGAATTCCTGAAAATACACCACATTCCCCAATGACCATAAAAACATTAAGAGAAGGATCTTTCAGCAACTTCTGAGCACCACTCCATCCATTTGTTATGAAGTCAGGGTAGAATTGTTCTTGACTTCAGTGAATTTAACCTACTTAGAAACCTTCAGCCAGATCCTTGACTAAAATTTTTACTGATATAAATTAATACTGATCTAAATTAACTCCCACTAACAGTAGATATTCAGGCATGCACATACAATAATGTTCATGAATGTTTTCCCCCCATTCCAGGTATATTTTGGGTTTTTAAGCTGCTTTCTCTGCTTCTGTAGCATCTACAACAGTTTGACTAAAACAATTATACAAAAGTTAACCAATTTTGCTTACATCAAGCGAAATAAAAATATTTAGGGATAGATACATGCCAAGCACAACATCAAAATACAATTTATTCTCACAGCCACAGCTAAATCTAATGGAAAACAAGGACACGGTGCTATGACATCTGTAGAGTGAAACTTCCCCAGCTCCTTTTATTCCCCCATTTCCATAAACAGCTCTCTCACAGACAGATGTACACACACCTACTGATCTCATTTCAAAGGAAAGGATACTGTTCATAAAAATACCTGTATTTTTTACTTTCACCACCACCACAGTAAAACAAACAGTCCTGGACTAAATGTAGTACAGCACATGCAACTCTTCAAGGTAAGTGCTTCATGTCTGTAAGACATTGCTCAGATATTAATGTGAGTTTGATCTTTCAAAAACTCTGGAGAAAAGTCTACTGAGAAAGCTACTGCCAAAATTAGAGNCCACAGTAACTGGAAAGCCTTGGATTGATGCAAATGAGGAATGCAGGAGTTATTTTAATTATGTGCACTTCTCCGTCTGGCTCCAACAGATTAAGGGGCAAGTGCAGTAAGCTCTCTAGCCCAAAATGCTACACTTACTGTAGAGAAGGATCTGCACTGCCTACAAAAAAAAAAAAAAAAAAAAGCCATTAAAACTCTTTTTCTAATTCAATCAAAAATTTCAGCTCTAACAATGCTAAGAGCAGCACACTTCAGATCTTTTCCAGTTTCCTAAGCTATCACAATCAATTTTTTTAAGACCTGGAACTTATCCTAATTAAGATCTTTGCTTTGATATCCTGAGAATGACCTCAAGGATTCATTCTACTAAACAGAAATTATTCCTGTTAGTCTTCAGTTCTCATAAGTTGTGCAGCAAAAATCAGTTAACTCGTTCCATGACAAAATAACTTGTCATTGATCATTCCACCTAAAAAATTATCTGTGACACACTGACACAGGCTTGAAGAGAAGGTGTGGGTTGCTCAAATGAAACCAAAGTTTCTCAGGGAGAACTCATTTCATGTTTCTTATTCCAATGCAACTTGGACAAATAAAATGGATCAGCCCCCTCAGTAGAGAGGAAAAACCCACATTTGAAATTAAATGACACCTTGCTGAAGTAGGTGCTCCAATTCATGTTCTCAAAAGACTACAGTGACATAGTTACCTTCACAAGCTCTTCTCATCTTACCCAAGCCCTCACCAAAGCTGACAGTGGGGTTTTTACTGATTTCATCTGGACATATCTTAGAATAAATCATTACAGCGGAGATGTTACTCAGCTGTAAAGAGTTATTTATAAACTCCTTTCTCTTTGTTTAATAAATCTGTATCATCTTCCCACCTTAAATTAACACTTCCCAAAAAGGTAAACTTTGCATTAAAAAATTCCCTGGTTACCCTGTATGACAACACTTACTGAGAAGCTGGACAAACACCAAACAATTTGGGAAGCAAGGTCACAAGGTGCCCATTTTTCAAGATATTCACATCCCAAAGGAACATTATGCTTAGCAACCTCTGCCAGTGACCATGCTTTGAGTAGAGGAAGTGGAAAAAAATCTCCAGAGCTGCAGAGGCTCTGTCCAAACTCAAGTCTCCTGTGATTAGGTGAAAAATATTCATGAGTTATAGAGAACACTGCACTGCAGTCTACAAAAGATGACATTAATTTTAGTCTGCATGTGGCTCATTAATAACTAATTATAATTCAAAATAAAGGCAGATTTTGTAGAGAAAAAAAAATCTGTGGTCACAGAAACATCTTCACCCTCCCCATAAAACAATTCTTTATATCAGGAAGTTACTCCATGCAGTTAAAACTTCAGTTTGCTTTTTATGCATGCAGGAAAAAAGTCAACACTGAACAAGGCTTTGTCAAATATGTTTTATATGCCACTGGAAAGGATAAGGTCATATTATTAAATAATAAATCTTATCTGCTTTTGCAGGTTCCCATATATTACTGAGAACTGATATGAAAATGGGAGTGCTTTGAGCCTCTGTTAATGAACCATGCTGCTGTGCTGGGTCAGCACCACTCTCTGCTTTAGTGGGGTGATTTTTTCCCCCTTCACTTTAAAAAATAAAACTCAAACAGCTTTTCTTTTAGAGAAGAAAGACAGGACAGCACTAAGGAATCAGGTTTTTATGTAATCCCCCACTCCCAGATTACCACCAGGGAACACACAAATGTGCTAATGTGAAAAATCACCTCCATTTTCTGCTGCCTCACAGAGAAAAGCAATTTTATTCTGAATACTCACTCAACTCCTGGACATGTTCAAGTGCACAAAGGGACAGTAGTATTTTCATCGATTGAGGAGAAGTGCCAGAGCTGCTTCTAGATGATACCATGAATCATATGGTTATAAGGTACTGGGGAATGAGGGGAATGCAATGCTTTTTACTCATTATTGCTTCTTTCTCATGTCTATCTCAACAACAAACGTAGTCTTTTCTCCAGCTTTGTGTTCAGTCACTGAATTCCCTTTTTTAATCATCCAATTTCATTAGTGACAGTTACATGAATATTTTAAAAATAACTAACTTAATTGTCCCTTAGAGAAACAGATCTTTCAAATAACCCTGCAGATACTTTTTCAAACATTCAAGCCATTGACCTCAATAATGATCTGTAGAAAATTCGTTATACAGTGGAGAAATAATTCCATTTTTGTAATGGCTCATGGCATAAGCCTCTAATGAACAGAAAGACATCAATCCAATGCAAATGTTTGAAGCCTTTTATCTACTGGTCAGAGTTGGGATCTTCAAGCTCATTTAGCATGGTAATATACATTAAGATACAAACCTCAAATTTATCACTGAGATATGGTGCTATACCAGCCCATTCATATTTGTGTCTCACTCCACAGCAATTCACTTACTACAGCTTCACCATGTTCATGGAGGAGAGCCTGGCAACAGGAATGGAAGAAACCAACAGCCACTTAGATAATAAAAAACTCAAACCACCAACCAAGTCAAAAATGAAGTATAGATTTCCTTCCCACACTGCAGCAGATTAAAACTCACAATTGTTGAAACCCATTTTGAGATTTCAGCAAATCCATTTATCTCTGTTATGCATCCTGCTGTCTTTCCCATTACGATTCCTGCACGGCCCAAAGTCAAGAGTGAGGAAAGGGAAGACTTTTAGGATTTTTAGATCTCCACAGGGCACACAACAGAGCATGTAGAGCCCTACAAGAAACACTGCAGAGCTGGGTGTCCAGCTGCAACATGGAAGGAGACATTATTTCAGCCATATGGGAATTCCTGAAAATACACCACATTCCCCAATGACCATAAAAACATTAAGAGAAGGATCTTTCAGCAACTTCTGAGCACCACTCCATCCATTTGTTATGAAGTCAGGGTAGAATTGTTCTTGACTTCAGTGAATTTAACCTACTTAGAAACCTTCAGCCAGATCCTTGACTAAAATTTTTACTGATATAAATTAATACTGATCTAAATTAACTCCCACTAACAGTAGATATTCAGGCATGCACATACAATAATGTTCATGAATGTTTTCCCCCCATTCCAGGTATATTTTGGGTTTTTAAGCTGCTTTCTCTGCTTCTGTAGCATCTACAACAGTTTGACTAAAACAATTATACAAAAGTTAACCAATTTTGCTTACATCAAGCGAAATAAAAATATTTAGGGATAGATACATGCCAAGCACAACATCAAAATACAATTTATTCTCACAGCCACAGCTAAATCTAATGGAAAACAAGGACACGGTGCTATGACATCTGTAGAGTGAAACTTCCCCAGCTCCTTTTATTCCCCCATTTCCATAAACAGCTCTCTCACAGACAGATGTACACACACCTACTGATCTCATTTCAAAGGAAAGGATACTGTTCATAAAAATACCTGTATTTTTTACTTTCACCACCACCACAGTAAAACAAACAGTCCTGGACTAAATGTAGTACAGCACATGCAACTCTTCAAGGTAAGTGCTTCATGTCTGTAAGACATTGCTCAGATATTAATGTGAGTTTGATCTTTCAAAAACTCTGGAGAAAAGTCTACTGAGAAAGCTACTGCCAAAATTAGAGGGGAAACATGCTGCAGTCCTCTGGGACTGCCACAGCTGTGGGAAAAATATGTCTCTGTATCTATACCAGCCATTCCAAAAGAAGTTTTGTAACACAAAGGTACTGATATTTCCCCATCCCTAGAAGCATTCAGAGACAGGTTGTTTGAGCAACTGATCTACTAGCAGATGTCCCTGCTGATTGCAGGGGGTTGGAACTAGATGATCATTAAGGTCCCTCCCAGCCCAAACCATTTTTTGGCTCTTTTTCCAAGCCAATTTATTATTCCATAACAGTGGTGTGATAGTTTAGAATCCTTATGTAGCATTGTGTTAAAGGATATTCTTTTTTAAGTAATAGTATTTTAATACTTCAGCAGTTACCTTTCATTTTTCAAAATGGCACATTAGTAAAACACTGTTTAAAAAAAAAAATCAATCCATCAGACACAATCTCTTTTATGTTATATATAACATTCATATTCATATATCACACATAATGATGTAGGGATACACAGACATCCTTTCAGCCTAAAAAGGCTAAAGGAAAAGTGCAGACTTTTCTAATTCTGGGATAACACTCAGCCTCATAAGTGAAAAGGAACAGAAGACAAGTCACAGCAACCTTGGCAGAGAAATTCTCAAAATGCATAAGACCTGCAACCAATTTTACTTCTGCAATGTTCTGTTTTAAACAGCATCCATGTCCACCCACAGCATTAACACAGCTGTATTTATGGGTGCTCCTTCAGCAAATTTTAGCTCACCTGTTTTTCAGGTTATTTGGTCAAGATTTGTCTTATTAGATAATGGCTAATAATAAAAGGCCTTGTCATGCCAAAAAAAAAAAAAAAACCCACAAAAAAACCAAAACCACCCTGCCTCTGTAGCTAACTGAGATTGGTGATTTAAGTAATGAGATACAATTATGCATCTGATTCATGGTGTTAAGTTCAGAACCAAGATATACAGTAAGTGAAGACAAAGAAAAAGATGCTTGGCCTTAGAAGCAGGTGCAGGAGCATCAACAAAGTTGGCTCTGCCACTTTGAAATGAAATAAAACAGCCAGGCAAAGACCAACTAAGTGAGAAAAGTAAAGTTAGATATTATTTGTGAGGCTAACTGAAGGCATGCAATGGTTAAACAGTTCTCAACTATTATAAGTGTCACTTCTTAGGGCATCAAATAACAGAGAACGAAGACAAAAAAAGCATGATCACTAATTCCATCTCCGAGTTTTAATGAGTAATTTCACAAAGGAAGTGGATCAAAGAAACCCAGTGAAATTGAGGCTATGAGGTGACAATGCACTGGCAGAGAGAAGCAGGTGAGTACATCAGCTACATTCTCATTTTTAAGGGACACCACGTAAGAACTCCCTCCAACCCCAGAGCTTCCCATGTACTGTGCCAGTCCTGGCCACAGTCTGTGAGGCACAGCCAGTAACCTGCAGCTCAACCACCAGATCAGGTTAACTGGTGACATTGCCATGTCTCAGCTCTCTAACACTCCACAATGAGGAATGATGAGGTTTTACCTCAAATGCTGAGACCCTGAGAGTGGCCATTTCCTCCAAAGGGTTTGTGAATGGCCATCCTGGGTGTCTATCACATGGGTTATGCCAAAAGTAGAGGGTATTCCTGTACTTGCTTTAGCTTATTCTCAACTTCAGCACTTCAGCATTCTGAATTTGAGCTGTAACACTTCAGCCTGACAAAACCTTGGTTCCAAAACAAAAGTTTAATGCCTCAAATGAAGGTCATAACTATTTGCCTGACTCTAACCTAGATTCAATATTTTCTCCATGTGATTTGAAAAGATCAGAACAAAGGTTCTAGGGTATGTCATAAAAAAAGCACCAGATATCTCTAAGACATCTGCCCTTTACCCAAGCCTATCTAATCTTCACTGTGTACAATAATAACTTAGGGAATTAATATTCTGTGATAACCAAAACAGAACCCTGCCTTAATTTTTTGACAATAATCTGAAAATATTTACAAGAAACCAAAAGCAAATGAAAGAATAAACGAAAATTGGATTCACTCTTTCCCTGAAGAAAAGGGTTTTTTAAAATGTCATCAAAACTGCTTACTACAGATATGATAAAACACCAGCTCCTCCCAAATTATTAAAACAATCAAGCATCACATAATTTTTAGTAATTAGACTCATTAACATTCCTTAGAGACTGATTTGATTCATTATATGGAACACACTCTTTCTTCTTACAAACCTCGTTTTCTCAGCCCAAAGGGAAACTCTAAACAAGTACCAGAGATAGTGAATACTGCTTTCTAGCATCTTAAATCTAACTTCCAGTGAGAGAGAAAAACAGTGCCATTACTATGCAATAGCCTTCAATTAAATCCAGATTAAAGAGAAACTCTGTATCTAACAAAAATACCTTATACATACTTGATTGACTCTGCACTGAACTCAGCAAACCAAAGAAAGAGAAGCTGTTGTGGAGCAGGCAATCATATTATATCCAACTTTGCTAAGGAAATAGACTTTTTTTCCAGCCCCAGGCACAGCTTTAAGGGCAGAACACAGTAGATCAATAAGGTGGTTTATTGAAACAGACTGATTTCAGAGGTGACCTATTTGACATCTCTTTCCAACTCATACGTGCTTCTTCCTCTTCTGTCACACATAAAATAAAGCTTTCTGCTATGACTGACTAGGCACCTCAGCTACATAAATAACACATCTAAAACCTGGTGAGAAGCCACAGCTATTCCTCACATACTCCCTTTGTAAATGTTCCCTCAGTACAACAGAAGAGCACATATGGTATCAGGTGATGAAAACAGATAAATTCCTTTTCCTCATATCTCAAGAGCACTTCCCTACCTAACTGATTGAGGAGCTGGTGTCTCTCACTCAGTCTGTCCTGTTGAAGCTGCTCCAGTTTATCAGTCATATATGTCTCCAGTCAGCTTGGAGATGACTTGACAGATTGTTACAGAGAACCTGGGTCTCCAAAATGCTGGAAAAAAAACACCAGCTGTCTCTCCATATCAAGTATCCAGCCAAAAGAATATTTAATTATCTAAAATAAGTAAAACAGGCACATCAGGAGGAACTAAGAGGCTGACAAACTCACCTGAGGTTTAGGGGAAAGCTGTGGCACCAGGGAAATATCCATTTCCCACACCTCAGATTACCCTGTTTTATGGGGCTCTTGCTGGCCTAAAGCAGATTACTACATCTCACTTTGTTTGGGGAAAATAATTTCTTTGGTCACAAAAAGACTTTTGTTCATCTCCAGACCTAAAAATTATTTTAAAAACTGGTCTCTCAAACAGTTCAATTATTAATAACATTGCATTATCCAAGTGTTTTAATTAACCAGCCTTTAAAATTAGAGGAAAAAGCAGTAAAATCCTGAACTTAGAGATGGAAATTGTTGTTGGTGAGGTTTGGCAAATTGTTAGTAGAACTATTAGGAGTTTGTCAGACACCATAATGTCTATACCTTGCCCCTGCTCCTTTATTTAAGAGTAAAAAGTAAGGAAGCACAAGTATTTTCAACATGATCTCCCAAATCATTAGGAATGGCCTTTGCCTGTTTTCCAGGTGCTCAGCACTAGAACTGCCCCTCTGAAGCACCCAGACACACCAGTGGCAGGGCTGAGGATGGAGTGACATCAAGTCTGACACAGTTAGGCAAGTCCCATCCCAGGACTGAATCTAGAGCAAGGAACAACAACAGAGATGTGACTGCCTGCTTGTACTTTACTAATAAAAATTATATTTAACATCTCTCAGGCATTGAGATGTCAGAGGTTCTTGAAAAGAGAAATAAGATTAAGAATAAGCTGAAGTATGATAGAGAAGATGCTAAACAGTAGAGGCTGGAAGACTGCCTGAAATATAGACCCCAAGACATCTGCACATTACACTGAGATAGATTTAGTGAAGTATCAGCAAGGTAAGGCTGCTCTGAAGAGCCATAATGCATTTTTGTTACTGGCAGGCCATAATAGTCCTGTTTTCTCTTGAGACTCTGGAAAGGTGCTCTTGTGAAGACAAACCTACAGATACAAACAAACAGGCAGGTTGACTAAAGGAGCTCCCACTATTTCAAACATGTTACAGTAACATCTGCACTGAGGTGCTGATTCATTACTGAAACCACATGGATAGAATATAGTGGTGCACTTGATAAATGCACTGATACCATAATCCATCAGATAACAGAGCTGGAGCCTGCAGTTCTCACCCTTGGAAGCATCTGCCTGCACCAGAACATAAGCCTTCCTTTTATTCCTAAAGAAACACTTCCTGCAGTTCTGTAGAGAAATGGTCCAACTGAGAGCAAGCAGTGACCTGCCTGTGACTGCAGATCTCCCCTAAAGAGGATCCCTGAAGGTGGGGATAGGTGTTGTAGGCTCCTGGTGCTAAACATGAACACACCAGAGTGAAAACCTCTCCTGCACATTGGAGGAAACCAAACAATCCCTCCCAAAAAACCCCAACAACAACAACAACCAACCAACCAAAACCAAAACCAGCCAAACAAAAAGCAGTCTTTTGTTTTTCTAGTGATTAAAGTGATGTAGTGTGTAAAATTTACACTTTAGATATGGAGCATCCCTTTATACTGCCAAAGTCACTCACTACAGGATATGTGACATCCTAGTGACAGCAAAAACCCACTAGGTACAAAAATGGGTGTGACATTCAGAAAAGTTGAACAAATAGAATGTGTATGACCCACAGAACCACTGCACTTTAATACCAGGCTGCAACTGGCAGAAAGGGGAAAGGGAAAAACACATTAAAATTTTGAGTTTAAAAGTTTACACTAAGGCACCTACTTCCCTTCCCTTGCTCGTTTTTAGCCATTTTAATTCAAGAGTTAATTTTAATTCATATTTGAGTCCCTGATTCAGTAAGTTATTTAGGTTAATGCAATGTCTTCACCAACCTATGCTCTTGCAACATTGAACTTTACGGATTAATACTACACAAATTCTCTCAGATTTTTATTGCAGATGGAGTATGCAGAGTAGTAGCTTTAATATTGTCTAAAATCAAAGCATTTCTATTTCAGACTATTTCAGTTTCAATACAGTCTCAAATTTCCATCTCTCAGGCTATGTCCTAAACTGATTTTTTAATATACTTTGAAGAAATTGATTCAACCACCTTTTCATTAACAGTCAAAACACATTTTTCTTGAAAAAAAAACCAAAAAACAATTAAAAAATCTTTATGTTCAACTTCAGTGCTGAAACAGCTGGGAGTTGAAAAATTACATTTCTCTGAAAAATACCCTTCAGTGATAAGTAATTAAGTTTTCCAGTGAACAGTATTTTGATTCAGTATTTTGAAACTATTCACGAAGGATGTACAAAACTCTTAAAAACAAAAGTGACACATTAAATTATGTGATTTTTCTCAGGGAAACAATGGCATACTGCACAGGCAGGCATGATGTGATAACCTAAGTTAGTTCACGCTACCTTGTACCTCCAAGCCTCATTTTCTTACTCCTTATATGCAGGGAAGAAGTCACTGACTAGAAATCATGCAGTGCCCGACTTAAGACAGGAAAAACATGTCACCAGGAACATGGAGGGGGAAAAAAAAATTGAAATCTGAATTTTACCTTGATCCCACCCATGTGTTTTGACAGTTTCACATTCAATTCAGAAATCTGGTTGTGAGGTAGGTTTTTTGGTTGTTCCTCCATTTGTATGGAGTTCTTTCTGGAAGGATTTTCATTTTTTTTCACCCTTAGAGAGAAGGAATTTCTACAGTGCAGACATTCTCGTTTTCTAGATTGGTAGTGAGTAATATTTAATTTTACACCTCTAATCACCTAAATTTGCTTACTATGCCTGTATTTATATGCATCAAATAGGAAGCTCCTTCCTCTCCTCCTCTTCCTTCCCTCCATCCAAAAGACAGAGGAGAAAAGGACATACCTGCCCACTGGGAATTTATCCATAGCATGTCCAGACACATGGAATTTGCTGGAAAGCAGACACACAACGGTGATATGGCTTTGTTCATGACACTGTGGAACAGTTATCAGCTAAACCTACAGCAGAACACCACAAATCTAAGCTGTTAGTTATGAATTAAAGGATATAAAATGTTAGAGGGAGCTTCCCCAAGAGACTAAGTCAATTTTCACTTTCCAAAGTACTGCAAACTTTTTGGCACTTTGTTCAAGCAAGACTTTGAGCAAAGTTTTGGGGCACAAGAGACATACAAGTAGCTCAGTTCCCAATATTCTTGCCCCATTTATTCCTGACACCAGAGCAGAAGACATGACCTAGGTCATGCAGTCTCTACAAAGAAGGTTTTTCTATGGTCTCAATGCTTTTCTCCTGCAGATTACCTAGGTCATGTGTCACTGTGAAAATCTGAAAATTTAGAACTGGGAGATAACAAAGGTTATTCTCCCATCTTAGAGTGCTTCAGGATCACTAACACCCATGGTACACTTAACAGGAATTAGCTGTTCAGAGGAGACAAGAGAAATTGAAGCAGGCTTAAAAAGTGGTTAGAGAAAGAAAGGAGGAAAGATGTACCACAAATGGAAGCTTTGGTGGCTTGGCCCACTCCCAGGAAGCCTCTCCTCCACAATTCCTCTAAAATGCTTCTTCAGAAGTCCTCTCATGTCACAGCAACCAGTCATTCTGTCCCTCCTCTGTCATCTCAGCAGTGCAGAGCTGCTGTAACTAATGGAGCAAATGACCTATCCCTCCTAACGTGCATCATCAATAACAGCATGCCAATGCAACCCTTGTGTTTATCATATTGTTAAGTGGCCACAAATCATCATTAAAAGGGTAATTCTTCCAAACTATCTGTTTGCACTCAACACCTCACAACTTCAAAGAAACAATCCTTCAAACCTATGTATTGACATTTTACACTGTTGTTTCTCATTTTTTAATGGTTCTGAATAGAAAAATCCATAAAATATGTTTGTTCATGGAATACGCCTTGCAGCATTTTAAATAACCTCATTTGCCTCACTTACAAAGTATTTAGAATACTGAAACAACTCTAACACAAGAAGTCTCCATGTTGCCATAAAGAAGGCTGTCTGATAATTTAACTGCAGTATTATAAACTCTGAAACAACCTATTTTCTGACTAACAGTCAATATATCATAATGCCTACATGCAAAAGATGTAAATATGTGAAACATGTACTTGGTTACTCTTGCTGTACTTTTCTCCTGAGCCCAAAACACGACTGTTACATTTTAAGTACATTTAATTACAGAACTAAATATAGAAAGAGAAAATTGATGTGTGCTATGCTTTTGAAAAGAAAGGGAGCTGAACCTATGCAACCACTATGAAAACCAAGTGGGATGATATTTTTGAAACAGTTTTTCTTTGGCAGTTCTGTGCTCACTCACATCACAATTTCACCTCTTCCTAACTGGGGAAGCTTTCATTCTAGAAATACAGCAAACTATGACAAAGGCTTCTGCTGTATTTCAGATTTCTCTAAATCTTACAGAAAGTTTTAGTTTGAAGAAAGATCTTCCCTTTGCTTGCAGTCCTCCCTTGCAGATTTTCATGTGAGTGCATGCTGACCTCCTAGCATAGGCAAGTATTAGCTTTTTCAAACAACTCTTTGGGCACAGCAGAATATGAAAGCAAGAACATTTAGCCTTAAGGAAAGGGGAGAAAGTAGAGGAACAAACCATCTAAGAATCTTAGACCACATTATGCATTCCATTAACATTCATGGACTGACATTGATAAAATCAAGTTAACCCAGAGTTAAAGATAGCAAATATTTTGTAACTTTTGCTATGTATTTTGATATTGTAAAACTGTAAAGTGGAATCACTGCCATCAGGAAAGCTCTGGAAAAAGTTGGGAATGCAGCAGACAGGTGTCAGCATGGGTGACCTGCGAGGTTATGAGCACACCAAGTACCACCAAAAGTATTTTGTAGAATTAGAGAGAGTTCAAAGACTGCTGAACTGCCCAGAAAACCCCTCGTGAAAAGAGACTGAAAACACAGGGATCATTTACTTTGGGCTGTATCTGCATCACACAGGGTTAGGTGCAATGAGGCAGAGCAAATCCAGCTGTGCTGATGCCCACACGGCACTGCTGCTCTGCTTTGGGTGTCCCAGCTGGCTCATTTCACACTGATTTAAACCATCGCTGCACTCACATGTTGGAAAGGAAGATGCATAACATGGAAGGAGATTGAAGTACAGAGTAGGTGACTAACATAGAGAAAAACTATTTATGACTTTATTTTCCTTTTTTTCATGTTGGAACCAACAGTCTTACCAATAACATAAGATTGAGCTGTGGAACTCCCCGCCATAGGACAGTTCAAAAATAAATTTATATGTCTTAGCCTCCTTGCCAGAGGGTTCAGCAAAGCTTGAGTTTTCTTAATATTGACTAAGAGACAACATTTATATCAATTCAAAGTTTAGATGGGAGTTCTGAGAATGAATCAGGGGTAGGGTAGGGTCTCTTGTGGAGGCTAAAGAATTGAACATCTTTAATGATACAATTGCAATGTCTGCCTGAATACAGCAAAGAACAATAAACCCGATTAAATTTCTGAACAGAAATGGAACAGAGTGCTGACTATTTCTCTTTCACATTTGAAAGAGGCATTTGAACAAGGCAAGCACATCTGTATGGACTTTCTCATTATCAGTAAAGATTATTTTTTCTGTGATATTTATTAATGAAATTGCACCTTGTAGCATTTTCCTTATGTCTTCCTTACTCTGCTTGATGATCACTTTCATTCTCTGTATTTTTCCACTAGGACACCTCAATGGACTTGCATGACATTTTCAATCATCATTCTTTTTCCTTCCAAAAGACTGAATTTGAACTCAAAATAGTTGATTAAAAAAAAAATAATAAAATAAAGTTATGAGGCTTGCATAAACCTATCCCCTCCCAAATCTTTCGAAACAGAATTGCAAATCTATCCATCACTGGAATCACCATGCAGCTAAAGCTCCCAAAGCTTTCAGCTGGATCAAAATATTAACTGTTAACACCCAGCTCCAGTGAAATGGGAACCTGTAATGCCAGAACAGCAAGGCACTTCTGGCCACCCTCCTTCCAGTGGGTAAAGCAGCAATAAAGTGTGATTAATAAGGCACTTAAACTCCTGCATCTTTCTGTGGTACTTCAAAAATCATTCAGAAATACAGAGGAGATTTTCCAAGCCTGTGAGATCAGATTTTGAGATTTTAATGAATCTTCAAAAATCTGATATTCCTGCCAACTGCTTTGTCACAACCTGTTTCTTCTATCACTTTCCAAGAGTAAGCTTGGATTTATATGCATTTTAGAAAACTGTTCAAACACTGGTTTTAAAAGATTTCTAAGATTAAAGATTTAAAACAGTGTGTCCTCGACTATGAGCATTACACCAACCTCCCAGTTGTCTTGCATCATTTGGGGACAAATTAAAAGTGGCAAGATTATGAAACTTGCATTTAATTATCAAGAAATGGAACTGCTACTGATTAAAAAAAAATCTTTATTAGGAGTTCCCAGTAACATGAATAAAGCCAGAGAAATTATTGAAACTATTATTAAAACTATTATTTAGAAGATGACATTTTAATTGTGTTCTGTAGCAAAAGATGAATCATCAAAAAATATTAAGTGTAATAATTATTGAGAAAATAGATAGGTGTCCCAAGGTAGTCTCTTAAATGACTAAAGCATTCATTAAGTTTTTTTCTCTCAAATAAATCCCCTGTTAAACCTTTCTTTGTATTTTTTTATCAACTTATAAACATAAAAATCTCACACAACACCTTGACAGTGTTTTGAAGCATCACTTGGCCAGGCAAGAATGAGGACAGGGCTTTGTTTTTTATTTAAACTAGTTGTTTAAGAGCAAGATATCAGTTAGACACAGTCCCATGATTCAGTCACATCCTTTCTTATTGGTTTTTATTTTATATCCTAGCACCATTAATGAGCTTTTCTAACTCCCCCAGTACAATATTCCTTTAGGAGAAAGTTTATTTGGAAGGCACATAATAAAATAATTAAAACCAGAAACACTCCTCACAGTCCTCATCAAACTAACAGAGTTTTCTCTAAGGAGTTAGGAAAGTGCTGCTTCTTCCCAGGCACACATTGAGCAAAAAAAGAAATGTATCTGGGCAGATTTTCACATCTATACCATCTAATGTGACATATTTAAAATTAAATAAAAAAACAAAATCCACCAAACAGAAAATCACAACAATAAGCAGCCAAAACCAACTCTTCCCCCACAAAATGCACCCAGTCCAAATTAACAATGCTGCCCAAGATGGGTGCTTCCATTTTTTCCCCAAGACAAAAAAGGACCAGACAAATAATCTTTTGATAATAATGGCATTAAGGCACAAATGAAAGGCAAGGAAGTAAGTGTTAAGCAAAACTCCCTTATTATTTCACACCAGTTGTTGATTTGCACTCCCCACTGGGAGCCAAGCATCCCAGCATCAGCAGCTATCTAAAAATGCTGGAAGCACTTTAATTCAGTTTCCTATTACCAAAATTCAGACTGGCTGCTGCAAGCAGCTCACCAAAGAGCTTAACCAGTGCCATGGAAAAAGGATGTGCTGAGGAATTGCTTTGGCAATCCTAGGAGAAAGGATCAACTATGAAACAGGCATGGAGAACAATAACAGCACAAGCAGTGATAGGAGCAGAAAAGGCAGTCTGGTCACTCAGAACCAGCAGCAGTATGGGCAGGAGCATCATTTCCAGAAGAAGTGGTAAATTATAGTATCTGTCAGATTTGGACCTAGCAAAAGGGGTGTCTTGTGTCAAAAGCCTCACCCATACCAAAACACCCCTGACATCTTTCAGGTGTATTTTTTCCGATTGTAAACGTGTTTTCTATAAAAGTGAATGAGACTAAGACATGTCAAGTGACAAGTTCTTTGAAGAGCCAGTGAGCCATCTCTAACACTGTAAGAAAGCCTCAATGATCTACTTCAAAAACTTAAGCCAAGAAATGAAGGCAAGGAAAAGAAGCTTGACAAAAGCTGAAAAGCATTTCTAACACTGACACATAGAGTTCAGCCCTTACAGAAACATTCTGAAGAGATACAAGGCATAAAATTAATGTATTGGGATACTCTCACCTTCCCCCTAAGGCTCCACACAGACTGCCATGGAGAGCATCCTCAGACCCACTACCAACCCTGCCCTGTGCTGGGGACCTGTGCCTGGGCAAAGCTATTTGAGACAGCTCACAAACAAATCCCACTGCAAACAGCTGTGCAAGGATGCCACAATAATTGACTGCTTAGGTGATGAAATGGCAAATGACATGCTATGTTGACAAATGCGAATTAACATGCATTGAAAAAACATTCCTGACTTTACTTACACAATGATAAGCTGTAATTTAGCTATTAGAACTCAGAAACAAGAGCTTGGAGTTATATGTAATTGTGAAAAAAAAAAAACCCATCAGCCCAGTGCTTAGCAGAGATTAAGAAAAGAAAACAAAGAGAAAAAAAAATAATATTGCTGCATGCTATTCTTTGGCTCATTCTTTTCTCCAAGTATTTGCTCTTTGCCACTCCTCAAGAGCAGACACAAGAATTAGTGAGATTGGTGGTCTGACTCAGTGAAACCTCTCTAGTTCTTCTGCAACAAGAACAGCACAATTTGATAAAGGGACTGTGAATTAAAACATCACTAAATTTACAAGAATTTCAAATTAATAGTAACAGCACTAGATAAGCTATAAATGCTTTCCTGATAGTTACATATTTTATTTATGGATGAGCCAGATGGCTCAACAAAAACAGATACAAATTTGGAAAGGTTTATTATTGTATATTGCCAGTGCAGGCCTAAAGGAAGCCAATTGGGTTTCAAGGTGCCTCAACACCATCTATAACACTATGC
The DNA here is from genome assembly GCF_001522545.3 of Parus major. Taxonomy (NCBI): domain Eukaryota; kingdom Metazoa; phylum Chordata; class Aves; order Passeriformes; family Paridae; genus Parus; species Parus major. Next base: position 6,944,403 of record NC_031770.1, on the reverse strand, counting down.
TTATTAATGGTGACCAAATTACAGAATATGTAACGAGGACAGTTACAGAGCTCTTCAGAAGAACTTTTAGCTCAATATGGACTGAAATCAAATCCCACTGAGGTCAACAGGGTGGGGAAATGCTTTTACCTGTATAAAAAACCTCAAAAAATCCAAAATTATTACAGAGGACAAGCAATTAAACTGCAGTAAGATTGCAGTAAAAGATGCAGCAGCTGGGGACAAGGGTCAGTGGTTGGACTTGCTGGGTTAATGGTTGGACTCAACAATCTCAAAGGGTTTCTAATCCTAATCTAATCTAATCTAATGTAAATGATTCTGTGATTCTAAAATAACTCACTCCTCAGTGAGCAAGTGACAAGTGTGTCATCACGACTGGTTAATGGCTTCAATCCTGGCATGAGCCGTTCAAGACAACTGCAACAAGAATCTGCATGCTTCTTTATAAATCCTCCTGCTACCAACTCTTAAGAGAAGGCAGTTACACATCAAACATGCTGTAAAACTGATTTTTACCCCACTGAAGCCACTCTACTGTAAAACCCTTGAGTCACTTCTGTGAATTCTAGACCTCAGATACACTGAGGGGCCAAAAGAGAAATAAAGTGAAAGAGGAACAATATATGTAAGACATTCAATAAAACTAAAAGATATCCAAGAAAAAGGCATATAAACAATGTAATTGTTTAAATTCCTTGGTGTTCAAGAAAAGACCATTAAGTCCAAGCCCTCTGAAAATGTTTCTGATTGCCACATCATGCTAGAAGTAATGCTGCAAATGAATTCTAAAAAAGGGCACTATCTTCACAAGAAAATTTGATCAATGTTTTCTTTTCAGAAAACATCCACTTGTCAAAGGAAATACTATTTTGACTTGGAAAAAAAAATATTTGAAGAATTCTTTAACTTAATTGTAGTAAATCATGAATTTTGCTAACCTTTAACGGTCCCCCAAATATTTTCCATCAGTTTATCCAAGAAAACGCATATGAATCAAAAGTCCTCTTAAAAACCTTCCCAACTGATCTGATAAAAGGAGTCTCTTAGGAACAGAGGTTTTGATGGGTCTCTAAAAAAAAAATCAGCATTTTAAAGGTAACAGGGGAAACAGATTGCAGTCATGTTGATACAGGTGCTGTATTATTTGCTTGCTCAAAAAATTATTTTCTAGTTTTCAATTCTATGGAACACAAATTTCAAACTACAAATCTGAGATTCAGCTTTCCAACATAACATGAAAAAAGACTCTGCAGCTTCTGCTTTGACTGGCTGTAATTATTTTCCTTCACTGCATCAAAACTGTTGTAGAGAATGAGAACTAAAGCATATTAGGAGCTACAACTGTCAAGACTGAATTGAAATAATGAGAGACAAGTTTAGTCCTGCAATATTGTCCAGGGGAAACACAAATGAAAAACAAATCAAGGAAACCTTCTCACAATCTTTAACAGCAGAGTTGTTCTGAAAAGCTATTAGTTTAGATAATCTCCCATGAAACCACAAAACTGCAATTTTTGTAGCATATGTAGAATTAAGGAAACTTGCTAGGCAGAAGTCAGTCATTCAGAGAGCGTGACTAAGCTTGATTAGCTTTTTGCTGAAGTAATTTCAAAATGTCCACATTTTTTTGGTAAGCAATGCTGCCAATGGATTACTAAAACTGATCGCTAGCTTTGCTGCTATTTATAAGCTCAGGAACGCCATTACAGACTCCACTAAACATGGAGTTGGTCTAAACACTCAAGTTAATTACAAAGAAAAATTATATAAATCTGTGGGTTCGAACAATTTTTAAAACTTAAAATGTTTTAAACTTTTTAATTTAAAATAAATTTCAAATTCTTTCGAAAAAAAAATAAAAACGCATACCAGCTGCCCAGTGACAAGTAGGTTTAGATATTTTGATTTTGAGGCAGTCACAGTCACTTGGAATGACTTTATTCAAATTTCATACAGCACAAAACAGGAGGGAGCCCAGAAGGTTCCCTAGTCAGTCTCACAAAGAGAAAATGTGAATTTGTGGATACAGCACCTGGTGACAGTTTTAGGTTAATGGTTGAACTCAATAATCTTAGAGATATTTTCCAATGATTGTGTGATTCTGTGATGCCAGAATTTCCTGGGATGGGTGCTGATGCCCTAACACCCATCTGGGGTGGTCCATTTTGTACTGGAAGGGGTTCTCTTTGCAGCCTTCCTCAGTTTCACTGCCTTGCCCAGAGACATCTGCAAAGCTCATTGCCCTTCCACGATGCAGAACTAAGCCAGCCAGCCAGCCAAGGCTGCAGTCATCAAAAAGGGAATTTTCTAGCAGGGTTTTCAGTTCTGCTCTAGACAAAAGAATCAGAGCTGGGGTAACATAATATGCTGGCAGCCCAAACAGACACCCCGTCTCCCGGATTCGGATTTACAAGTAGACTTGACTGGAACCATCCCTTGCTGAGTGCAGAAAACAGAGTTCCTGAAATAGCTGATCTGGCAAGCGCTCTCATTCGGGCTCATCTGGCAGAAATAGCATCTGCAGAATCACTGGGAGTTAATAACGCATTCATCGACACTGAAAATGACTGAAAATTCCCTTTTCACTTATTATCCTACCTCAGTAACACGTTTTAAAAGGAACTGTAATTACCATTGTGCACTGTTGTTAGGAAAGAGAAGATCAAAGCTGCTCTAAAGCAGCCACAATGTCCCATCTCTCTTTTTGCTCTTTGCTGAACAACAAATGTGTGCCTTGAAGTGATTGTTCCACGGCGAGAAGCAACTCCAGGGAATGAATTGCAATGACCTTGCCATGTTTACTGGGGAACTTATCAGAGCTACCACTTAGGAGAGTGCAAGAGATATTTGATGTAAGCAAACTCAAAGAGTTATATCTAGAACAAATAACACTGTACCTTCTAAAATGCCTATGGCAGCCTGGCAAATGCAATCCCTGCTTCCAAATTTTATTACGTTCAGAGTGATGCTTGTTTGATAGGTTTCATGTCTGATCAGAGAACAGGCAAAATCTTTCCTAAGAGAAATGTTAATGTTAAGCCTACTTCCAATTTTCAAATAAAATAAAATAAATGTAATAGAAATATACAAATTGTCCCCCTCCAGGTTTTTGCCACGAAGATTTCAAATAAACTTTAAACAAAGTGGGTAATGCATGAAAATGAAAACACACCAATAAAAGGGTTTAAGAAATGCTGAGTGTGTCACCTATTTGCAAAAAAAAATAAACACTGCTGTGGGTAAATGGCTATAAATATAAAAAAAGTAATGGGACATGAAGAGCTCTAAACAAAACCAGAAATATTTCATGACTGAATTAGTAACTACAGTTAAATGTGGTTTTGATTCACTGGTAATTTATGGGTCTTTTATCTTTATGAATATAATAACTAAAAGAAGAAAGAAAAAAAAAAAAAAGATGACAAATGCTAAATATATACCACTGCATAATAATGGTAAATTTTCAGTATGCCAAAAATACCTAAAAAGTCTTGGAGCATTTAAAAACAACACCACCACCAATTTCTCCTTTTCCTGAAACCACATTTAACCTTCAGAGAGAATTGGGGCAAGACAAAATCACAGTTTCCTTGCTGAGAAAAGATAGGGAAAAATAAACTTCCAAGGAATGAATGCTTTATGTAATTTAGGTATTAAAAATTGAATATGGTATTATTATAAAGTTAATAGCAGGGAAAGTATCAGTAAGGAAATAATATATGCTGCAATTTTTTAATTACCTCTCATGCCAGAGGATAAAGGGGCAAAATTAATCCCATTTTCACTACTTAATAATAAGCTAGCACAGAACAAGCTTCACTGAGGTAAGTAACTTATGTGCTGTTGTTATTCTTTAGTGTTTGGTCTGTTGCTTAAATCAAATTACCTGATGCGAAATATAGATTACTGTTACATATGTTTATACCAAAGGTGGCCCAACATGGACATTCAGAGCAGTAACTCACAGGCCAGAAGTGGAAGGATGGTGATTTGGGAGCCAGTTAGTAATTAATGGCTTCTCATCACACATCTGATGATTCCTAAATAGCCTTTTCCAAAAGACAAAATAACAAAGAAAATTACTATATGCATTTCCTATACATGGCTGCATAACAACACAATTGATTGGCTGTGAAATAGAGCCTTAGTCCTTAACCTCATTTCTGTTCACCTAGGATATATTCAGAAGTGTGGTTTCACCAAAAAGCATATGGCTTAGAAGCTGTGCTTTCCTGGAGGAATTAATTGGTACTAGCATCTCCACATCTGATTCATAATTCTCTTCCATCTCCTTCTGGCTTACACAGAAGTACAAACAAATGAGACTCAGTGTTACCTCCCCCAAAGTATTCAGCTGTCAAAGATACTGATCTAGAACATGCACAGTTATTTAACCTTTCAAAACTTTCTACAGTTGTCCTTCCCCCTGAAAACAAGGCTTTCTTTCTCAATATGAGCCTTCCAGAACTAAGAGTGTAACCAGGCTTTGTCTTTTGAGTGGCAGCTGCTCTGGAACCCCCAGCAGAAGGAAAAAACCCACCCTGCAGCAAGGGCAGCAAGCAGCATCCACACACAAACCAGATGTCCATCCTGATGGCAGAGCAGGACCCCCAAGAGATGTTTCCTACAAGCCAGAAGCCATTTCCACAGCTCACCCCCACTTTGTTCCTCCAAAGTTTGGGGTCATTCAATAGCACCCCATAAAATAATCTGTAAATGCTTTCTGGTCTGCCATCTCTGGTGAAAACACAACCACCAGTATTGAAATATAGATGGACTAAAACCGCATTTCATACCCAAATGGTCAGCAGTCAGACATCATCATTCAATTCAGTAAAGCTTTTTTGCATCCTAAGAAACCTGAGATACACTAAAAAAATATTCAATATTCATAGGTGGGTTCATTTCAGCCTCACCTGTGAGAGCATAAGGAAGTTCACAGTTAAGTTTTGCTCCCTATGAAATGACAATAAAATAAATTACTTTATTACATATATATATATATACACACATCTTATATCTATATTATGTATATATATACATAATATATACACAATCATAAATATCCCCCTATATAGAGTACTTATTAGAATTACTTAAAGGCTTGTGGAAGAGAGAAGTGCTTCACAAAGAATGAGTTCAAAAATAGAAAACTTTCAGCAGTGTATTTAAAAGCACTAACATTCAAGTGCCAATTTCTAACCACATCCCCCCCTCCCCATATAGATCTTCTGTGGAAACTTTTTACTTCTTTAACACAAAAACTGCTTTTAAAAAGAAAAAAAAAAACCACATTAAAGAGCAGCAACAGAAGACCCTAATGGTTAGTGCTTCCATTGAGAGAGAAATAAAAACCATTTTATTTTAAGGTATTTTAAGCTTTTTCTCTTTCCCTTGTATCTTTCATTATCTTCTACTAAAATCAGAATGTGAAAGGAAATATCCATCACCATCACACACGAGGAGACATCAGCTAATTTTGTGAGGAAACTCATCAGTCAATAGTTATTGTAAGCTCTAATATTCAGATGTCACACAACTAAATTCTGTACTGCAACTGCACAACTGCAGTTAGAAAAACTAGTTTTTTAAAAAAATTACTGGCAATATAAGCCTTAAAGGAAATTGTCACATATATTCTCAAACCATCCTGCAGAAAATAGCAGCTATACAAATTTGTAAGGATTTCAGTCTTTTCAGTGACTGGAACCAATGAAATGGATGGCTTACAAAATGAAATGGTTTTGCTTGATGAAGGCTGCACATTCTTTGAACAGTGAACCAACTGGGATTAAATATTCTAATTCTCAATCTTATAAAACACTGATGGACAGCTTTGTCAAGCTCATTAATACTAAAGCAACTGCTGATAATTGCTCCAGGTTTCAAGCTCTAATTAAAGCTAAGTGGCTCGATTTGCATATAGTAAACAATAGAAGTTTCTTGCGATCACACTCCCAGAGGCCTTATCAGCTTCACAAATACAGTATCATTAGAACTTGAATGCTAATTACAGTTAATTTCTCAATGCAAATAGGAGTAATTCAGTGGACATTTAGGTCTTTCTTGCTTAGACTTAGCACTGTAGTTTATCTAAATGCACCCCAGACACTTACCAAAAATAACATACAAGGAAGAACAAAACATTCCACAGCTCCCCCTTCTCATCACGTTTAATAAAATGATGTCAAATGTTATCAAAAGTGTTGTCATAAATTGAGCAAGGTAAATCAATTAGCCTTTCTCCATTTGTTCTGTTTATCTGGGTAACAATGTAGAAAAAACAAAGCACTGCTAACTAAAAATAGTTCAGGATAAGCTACGGTGCTCACGTTACAAACTTTGGTAGTATTATAAAAAGACTCTCCAAAACAATCCTTATTTTAAACACTGTCTATGTCATGAAAAAAAAAACCAAAACAATAATGTAGAAATCTGCATGTGTTGGGAAAACACATAAGATGCAGTGAAGTGTCTAACAGTAACACACTTCTAATGTATTTATAATCTCTCCTTCAGCTCCCTGTGTCTGAAGTCCAAGTAAAGAAGGAGCAGGAGAATTATTAGGAGCAGTAGGAACTATTTCCCCACGTGACACAGCAGCCAGCACTCTGCAGCCTCAAGCCCAGGTGAAGGAAGGAGATTGGAGTGCCAGGCTGCACATCCCTGCAGAGGCAGAGGAAGGGGATGTGCCACAGCTCCATGAGCAGCACCAAGAGCTGAGGGAATCACTCCTACTCAAAGAGCCAGCCCCTCTGCTCAGCAGAACACTCAGTAGTTGTTGTTTGGGATCTGCTAGCCCTTTACCCCAGGCTCTTCTTATGAATCTGCTTCAGAAAAGTCTCAGATCCTCTCCCACCTGCCGTATTCAGAATTCCATGGGGTTTCTATAACAGGGTGACAAGTCACCTAAGAACAGCTCCTCCATAGGTACTGTAAAAACAGTAGTGCAATGCAGACAATGTCACTGGCTAATTACTGACTCTGTATGTACCAGGGAAAAGTCAGAATCTTCTTCAGCTGCTGTGAAGGCTGCATTAATGAGTCAGATTATGATTTCCATTGACAGTCCCTAGTATTTTTACATACTTCCACACTCCTTCAGTTAAGTAATAGGTGGAAAGTGAATCATTAGGATTCAGAGATACCTGTTTCAGGACAGCTGAACCATGCAGAGAGAAGTAAACTTCATTTCCCATGTAAATATTTACATACCTATAAGGCCTCCACGGGGTGGCCAAGGCACTCCTGCTTTGCTTTGAATGGAACCACCTCCTGCTTCAGCCTGCCCCTGTCCATACCAACCTATATGCTTTTCCAAGGAAAAAACAAACTTCAAAGTTGTACTAGGAAAATATTTACTTGGTAAATACCTCATTGTCATTTCCTCCTTCCCTTTCAGAAAGCCTCAGTTTTAATCCTTTTCTTCTCTAGCCTCTCATCCTGCTGTTTTTTATAAAGGATGCAACCCTTAAGTCACCTCCCAAAAGATCTAAGATTTTGTTTCATCTTGACCCAGAATTCCTTTTAAAAATAAAAATAATAAAAAATCCAACACTTACTATCTACTCTGCCTCCTTCCAGTTCCAAGGTACTGTACCTGAAACTGTGTTCTGCAACATGATGATTTTTAAAATTGTATTATTCTTTACTCTTTCTGCCAGTGATCCTATAGTCAGTCCCCCTCTAGATTTAATTTCCTAATCACTTGAGCATGTCTTTCTCCATGCAGGACATTACTACAGGAATGCCTCCAAGGTGTGCCAAGGTTTTTAAGGTCTTCTCAGTCAATCCAAAAAGAAGAATAAAATCCTTCCTGCATGCAGCTCTCACCCTCAAGCCTGACACCCAAACACAAGCTCTCACCTTACCTCACCAGAAAAAAATGCTAAAAGCGAGGCAAGGAAAAGGAATCAAACACAAGAGCAGCCTCAGTTCTCCATGCACAGTTTGCATTCATAAATTGGCTACAGTTTATGAATGCAAAATCTACCCATGTGAATCACCTCTCTGCAGCCAGGGCACGCCTGGGAGGCAGGCTTACTCCTGCACTTAGCTCCCAGTAGATGTCCAATTATTTACAACTACTCCACTGCTGGAGCTTTGTCAATCACTGCTCTTTATGGCAAATGTCACCTATTAGCTTTAAAGTACACCAGCATTTTGGTCATTTAAATTATGACTTTCCATAAGACTTTAATAATTTTTATTCCATTTAAATTATTGGAAAGCAGGGACCATAATCTGTGATAAGCACATTTAAATTGCTTGCAGCAAAAGCTGAGGCACTTCTGAGGTGAAACCCCATGTACACAATGATTAAGGTCACAATAAAATGAAAATTTATATGAAATTGTGTGAGCCTTTTTGCAAAAACCTAAATTTTTGACACTTCTGCTCTAGAATACTACTCTGATAATTTTCATTGATGCTGTTTTCTGACATCAACATGGTAAGGAGTGATTTACCAGAATATGTACAGAGCCTTCCCTGTGCCCATTTGAGCTTTGATTATTACTTCTGATGGCAGTTGTTATGGCAGCTGAAGACATTTGGAGTGCTGAGGATTTATGAGATTTGCTTCAAATGTACAACATGGGAGTTTGACACCAGTAGCTTCAGCTGAGCCCAAACTTTTAGTAGCTGGGAGAAAGCACTTAGATTATTCAGTTTAAAGACAAGCGTTTTCATTTCTTTTGGGGGTGGGGAGGGGGTGTTGCTTTGGTTTTGGTGGGTTGGTTGGGTTTTTTCTTAAAACAAATCATTTCCCAATGTGTAAACACAATAATACCATTGTGTTCAAGGGCCCTTCAAAGATTTTATTTCTCCTGATAATAACTCAGATGAAGACAGTGGTGTAGCTGCGAGCTTATTGTTCACCATTAAGAGAGCCTACTGCATGAAAGGTTTTGGTTTATTTATTCCTCAGTCTAAAACATCACAATGTATTCTTGAGTAGCTTAATAAATATATTAAAAAAAAACTTTGGGAAAAACAGTCAAGTGATCCATTGTACACATAGCTTTTATTTACAGATTTCATGGCTCCCAAAATTTTACATTAAACAGTATTTTATTCTATGTGAGCCACCATTTGACATGAACTTAGCTCATTGACTCTAAGTCTTTCAGAGTGGTGCTTCCCTTGATGACCACAGAACACACCAGATTTACTAAAAAAAATTTAAAAAAAAAAAAATAAATCTACTGAGCCATTTTCAAAGAAAGAAAAAGAAAGAAAACCAACCCAAAAACAAAGAGGCACAAAAGGTTTCCTGAGACTTTTATAAGGCAAAAGCCTCCACATGCATTCATAAAAGTTCAAGTTTTTTATTAATATGAACCAATTCTTCCTACTGAATAAGAAATCTTTGGATTATTACCGGTGCCACTGTTGCTTACTAATTCTTAAAAGAGCACTTAATTTTGATCAGCTGCCATTTCTCTAATGAAATCCAAGCTCTTTTGCATACCAGACATGCAATCATCTCGCTAAAAACTTTCCTGCTGACACTGGTGCTGCCACACTCTTAGCACACACCAAGGTGAAAAATGGGTGCACAGCCAGGAAAGCACCAAGTCTCTCTCTCTCTAAGAATAGTTTAATTAAACAACATGACTTGTACATTTTTAACTTCACAAGAATTGGAAAAGTTATATGTCTGATATATTTATTATATATATATATATGCTTTTAGGAAGACTGACTTCAAACACCTGACCTTCCTAATACCTGCCCCCAGTCCTGCTGGAACTCCAAAGGACTAAGCATCTGCTTCTCATTAGCCTCTCCACAAGTGTTCATCCAATTTGCAATTTTGCCTTGGGTAGGACTTTTCAAGCCCTTCCTGACCTACACTTATGCTGCATTAACGCCTGAGTATTCCTGCCTATTTGCTATTCTCCTGTTTAGATTTAACTGCTGAAATAGGTTCTGCTCAGAGGCCAGAATTACAAGGGAATTGTTATCTTTAACTAACAAAACCTTTCACAATTCAGTCCAAATTACATAACATTTTATTTTGCTGAAAATGCTTTTATTAAGTCCAGACTGTAATTTAGGTACTAGTGAAAATTTAACTTTGCATTTCCTACTCCAAGGCATTTTCTGGAGCCTGTCACTTAACCAGAATCTCCCTGGCTCTTTTGTAGCATTCCATTTTTTTCCCCAAACTACCTCATAAAGACTTGCAAGGTGCACACATTTGTTTTATAAACCATCTCAGCTCTCCCTTCTCTGCTGGGACTACGTACAAAGGGATTTGGGAGAAAGTCATTTTGTGAACTGATACTTTGCATATTTATTCAGAGAAGCCCTTCACTTGGGGAAAACGCAAGGGCTGCTTTCCTTAACAAGAAGATAATAAAGAAAAATTATTTCATTTGTTCAAAGTACATCTGCACTGCAAAAGAAAGGTATGATGATAAATTGTACTAACACATCCAAGCCACCCAGTTTGGAGACTACAGATGGTGTGACTGTGATGGAGCTCTTTATGGTCACGATTCCTGAGTATTTAGTCAGAACAGGATAAGTTATTTCAATCACCTCTGGCTCCTGCAGAAACTCTTCAGATGATGGTGGTGACACTGGATTAGGCCTTCCAAAAAATAACCCTGACTATGGCCAAACCCATGACAACAGCAAAATATCTCCCTCCCCAACTATAAATGAGGGAAACAGATGTACCACTGAAATGATGCACAATAAATGGTGATTAACAACATCAGCAGCTCCTGCCTTTAAAAACATCGATCACGAGCAATTTTAATTAAAGTGAACAGTGAAGTAGGTGATTTGGCTCAGCATCCATGAATTTATCAAGTGGGATGTTTCTAACACCTGATTACAAGCTGTAGTCACTGCTACCATCAGGCCTAAGCAGAATTAGCCGTCATTAACGTCATTAGCTTCCGGGGGTGAAATATGATGAAGATACATCATCTCAGATGGCAGCTTTCTCACTTGAGCCAGTGTCAGGCAGCATTCCCACCTCACACTTTTCTAGTTCTTACAGCACCAAATGGCTGGTGGTCTAATGAGATGGTATTTTTGTTTTAGTTTCTCCATTTTATTTTCAATATACCAGTATAAGGTGCTATGGGCTCGCTTGCTTTCCTGAGAAAACAAAGAACTGAACTGGTGAATTGTGAGCATTCAGATATTAATACTGCAGCAAAAATTGAGCTTAAATGTCCCATTCTGGCAGAGCAATGGAGAAGAAATGTGTTAGGGAGAGATAACCAAATGACAATCTTTACATATCTGCTGTTTTAGCTGGGCCTGGATACAACTTTGCTTCTATTTAACGCAGCTCAGCAATTCTGACAATCACAGACTCTTAGAAATTTGACAGATTATCCAAAAGGGTTGAAATAATGAAGACACATGAGAATAAAGAACAAAAGGGTGATGAGGAAAGATTAGAAAAAATGGATAAATAAATATCCTATGGAATTTGAACACTATAAAGCACATCTTGAGGGATCAAAAAAGGGATGTACATAAACAGTGAGTGAGAAGAAGAAAGAAACAAAGCTACAGACAACAACATAATGATTCAGGATTGCATTAAGTAATAATATCATGTTTGGAACAATGTGTTTCTCTGTTAAAGAAAGGAAATATGGCACCACAGTACATAAACAGAAATTAGAATGCAAGGGAGACATGAATTTCACAGAAAGAAAGTAAAAGTGACAGTCTGAGGACTTATATTTGTCTTGAGCTTGTCCTTGTCACTAAACTTATTCTTGGTGTTATTTGAAAATGGAAAAATAGATAAGGAACAGTCAAACAGGAATGCTGACATGTAACAGAAGTGTGAGAAATGCTTTGTACCATTGTGTATTTTGCTTTTAAAAAAAGAAAATTCTGATCTGCAATGATCCAGCTGGAAAAAATGCTCACACAAGGACTTGAGACATAAATGGGAACTGAGTAGGAGATGGAGATTTCGGATCAGTATCAGACACATTTGAGTGATCCAGAATCACTAAAGGCAGCATTTCCTCCTTCTGCAGGAGGTAGGCAGGTACAAAGTTTTCTGCATTGCAAAAAACACTCAGCTGTTGAACTTCAGGGACATGACAATGGTTGGGGGGAGGAGAGGGAGGCAGGCACATTTTGGCTCCAACGTGCCAATACACAAAGAAGCACATTCACAAAGTCAGGCATAGACAAACTCAGGGCATGCCAAATTAATTAACACAGAGAAGTCACACTGATACAACATCATCTGCTTACAAGCTAGGAGAATCAATCCCATCACTACCATGCCAGAAAAATTCCCTGCAAAAAGCCTGTGCTTGACTAAGGGAGGGATGCATCCCACTGCAAGGAATACCAACAGGTAATGAATATAAAAATTTCCTGGGCATATGCTCACTCACCTTTCTGCTGGGTTCTGACATGCTTTCAGTCTTCCCTTTTCACACAAGCAGGGGAAAAACTGCCCTCTGGTCATGGAAGAGTGGACTCAGCTGTTCAAAGGAGTGGATAATTCTGCCCAAACACTGAGATCATCACCCAAGATTTCTGTCCAAACTACATCAAGCAGTATAAACAAAAACCACTGTCTTGTGTGAGCTCCACCTCTCTGGAAGTGTATGGTTCTGTGGTTAAAATTTAATTCATAAAGGTTTAATACAGCCAGTAGATGTAAAAGAAAGTTCAGAAAGGTGTGGAAACTCATAAAACTCAGCAATACACTGATTTGTGTCCTTAGAAAATTATTTACAATGTGATATTTCAATGACAATAGAATAAATAATTTTTAGTAAGACCACTAGTACACTAAATGTGCTACAGCTAATTACAGTCTGCAGAAATGTGTGTTCTTGGCTTACAGCTTTTGCTCACACAGTCATCTTTTAGGAAAGGCATAACAAGAGCAAACAAAAATTTCATTTACCTATAACTGTCCCAAATAAAAATATTCTTTCCCCTAGCAGTGATGCCCTTCCATGACAAGCCATGAGAAGTCATACTACAGTAACACATCTTTTATATTTTCTGTTACCAATGCAACTAACTCTATTTGTTATATTTTTTTTCATCTTTGCTATGAACAAAACTCTACATCCTAAGTGACAGGCATCACTAGGAGTTGGTATGGGAGTGGGCTTTGGAAAATCAAGCTGCAAACTGTTTACTTGAATAGGGACTGCATGTAGTTTTACATTTTGTGAGAACAATTTTTCAGATGAAAGAAATTAATATTTCATCGGAATAAATACTGAACTACCAGTCATATTACTTAAATTATATTACTCCAATTACTGTGGTTTCATATTTTAGAGACCTTAAAAGATAATGTAACATCATCCCACAGGAATAATATTAAAAAACCTCTCAGGTAAGGGTATAAATTTTCTAATTGACTACTGAACATGGCTGTTTCTTTATATGTAACTATGATTTAATATATCATTTCTGCATAATGTAAATGGCTCCAAGCAAGTACTAGCAATTCAGGAAAATCATATTTAAGGAGTTGTCAAATAAGGCTCACAAAAGCATGCCCCTTCTGATTATTCCTCAAATTTCATTTCTACTCTGATCATAAATAGTGATTATGCTGTCATGATTTTCTTTTTAACCTAGGTAAGTATTATGATGCCCATCTGATACACAGAACAATTTAGGCTTTCAATTGCTCATTTATTTTCTTTATATTAGCTATGTAAATACAAAAACAACATTCAAAATAATTGATTTTTTAAATTTGAAAAATTGACTGAATTCAAATAAAAAAAAAAACGATAGAAATTTCATGCTATTGTTTGTTCTTTGCATAGATAAGTTAATGTTTAAAAAATGCAAATAGGATGTACAGAAGTGTCTCAAAACTATCAGATGAAAAAAAGACAAGTGACAAGGACCTTGGGAGAAAGGTGCAGTGCTAAAATGCAGCATCACACATTCTCTTCCTCAACATCAAATTGCAAGGGAAAAAATTAAAATCTGGTAGTGCTAAGTCACTATCTGCCAGAAAGCCCTTCATACATTTTTAGGCATCACAGAAGGCACCTCCAGGAGAAAAACATATGAATAAGCAATTTCTAATTTCAGCAAAATTTGACTCCACTTCTGGTGATGTAACGAATCACAGCAGTCAGTGCCAAAAAAAAAAATAAAAACCCACAAAAAAAAAAAACAAACAAACCAGCCCTGTTGCAACTTTTATTTCACATTACTGAAATTTATTTCACATTACCTTTTATTTCACATTACTGCTGCTGCTGAGAATCCCATGGGTTTGACAGGGATTGCACTGACTGCCCTTAGAGAGCAAACACAAGCCCTCCTCAAGAGCCCACACACCAGCAACAAGGTGACAGGGAATAGGTCAATGAAAGGAAGCCTGATACGAGGACAACAATCCCTTTGCACAGAGCCTGATGGTCACAGCTCACCAGTTCTCTGGGATTTGATAGGGATTTGTACATGCTTAACTTTTACTATGAATTTCCATTACAAGAACGTGCTATTACAATAATGACAAGCTTCTTAAATACTTGACTTTGCAGAGCTGAGATGTGCATGCAAATAAGAATCCCTCTAGGCTACTTTTATTATTTTTTAAATTCTCTTTCAATCCAAATGAAGAACAATTTCCTCTGCACAGAAACATCAAACATTCTCTTCCTCTACATTTTATGATGTAGACTTTCCAGCAATCCCTGGCTTTTACGAGCTGTCTCATATAACGAACATTGTGGTCCACTGTCTGACAGATCTGTACTTTATCCTTCCCTAATGAGACAGTTCCCCAATTATTGAGCCAACAGGCAGTGTTTCTCTAGAAGTTTCACCCTTTTAAGCACAGAATTCCCACAGGGTGATTGGCAAATTAACACACATTAAACCCATCACATACACAAACTTGCTGAATTTATTCCTGAACAAGCAATTTCCTTTCTTTCCCCACCAGTTCAGGATGTTGTTTTTTTTCAAAGTGTTCAGTCAGTGCTTCATTAACCCCCCCAAAAAATAACTCACCTTTGTCCCTCTTCTCATCACAAAGATCACCATGTTACAGAACAGCTACAACAGTAACACCACAAAACAAAGTGTAGAACAGAGACTGCCTAATCATGCCGCTTATTAAAGCACCACAGTTATTTCTTTACACCATCTAGACACTTTGTGGTTGAAGATGGACCAGGTGGGTGAAAGGGCTGTATTAGCTTTTGTCCTGTTAATGCCCCTTAAGGGTGCAGGATCTGTGCCCTGAGATCCATCTGCTGGCAGAGGTACAAGCACTTTCTCAGTTTTGGGCTGTTCCTGTCCCTGTCTGTACTCAAAACCTAAGCTAAAATGTTCATCCCTAAGAGGGGGAAATGGATATTCCTGTTCAGGAAGCACCACATACATAACTCCACTACATACTTTAAAAAAAGGAAGAATCACAGCATTGTCACTGCTACAACAAATGATTTCCCTGTGGTGCCTTGCCATAAAACATCTTCAAAACTGATCATTGCAGCCTCTGAGCTGCTTCTGCCGCTCTTAGCCACACTAAGCAAACACTGCAACACATTTCAAGCACCAAATCAAACAAATCCACTTCCTCACAGGAAATACATACTGAATATATAACCAGATGGGGGCAGAATCAAAATTTAAATGCTAGTGAGGGCCCACCTACACACACTGGTGCAGCCACAACTTCCCTAAGCAATTTTCCCAATGTTTTACCAGCCTTCCAGTTAGAAAATTACTCATAATATCAAAACTAAATGTCCAATCCTGTAATTTCAGTCTGTTTCTTCTTGTCCTGTCCCCGGCCCAGAGAACAATTTACTTTTACTCCTCAATAGCTTTTAATGCGTTAAGTTTTTTTATCTTCCTCTCCTCATCTTTCTTTACTCTGGGTTTAAAATCCTTTCTCTTTCACTCTACTTTTGGCATGTTTCTAACTCCATTTCTGGCACTGTCTTCCTCCCACTGGAAACAGTAGCACAACAGGTAACTTCACAATTTTTTCCTGTTTAATTGTCGTTCTACAGCTGCTTCTTTCTTGTTTTTCCCATAACAATGTAAGGTTGTCAACGCACCTCCAGTGCATGATCCACTACAAACTTCAGCTTATTCTCTGAAAAATCTCTGTCCAGTGCTTCAATCATTCCTCAGCCTTCCTCAATTGAATGAGCATCTCTGTTTAGGTGTAGCAATTTACACTTGATCTCACTGAATACATCTCATTTAATGAAACCCTCGCTGAAGAAATAGGATTGCAATTCAATCCACCAAGATCATTTTGGAAGAAATGGTTGGGAGCACATCCAAAACAAAGCAGCAGATTCACCTTTGATTAAGGGAAGTATGGCCAACTATAATAATTTCTGGAACCACAAGGAAAGATCACAACCTCCTCATCTGATGCCAACGTGACGATTAAGAAAACTGACAAACTTACAGTAGTAGATTAATTTTTAAGGATATTATCTGGAAAATACCTATAAGAAGAAAGTTAAAAAGGAAAAAAAAAAAAAGAGGAAGCCTAAGCTGGGGAGAAAACTGAGTCCAAAAACATAACATCAGTCATATCACAGCTTACAAGTTAAACAAGTGTTTCAAAGAAACAAATTAAATGGATTTATGATACTGCAGAAATTTCCTTCCGAAGCAACTCTTCTGATTAATGGATATGAATCTATATCAGAACACAAGATGATAAAGCCAACCTTTAGGAATTTCAGACTTATAACACATTGCTATGGCAACATTCTCAGCAAGAAATAAGTTTAGTTGGAAATAATAAAAAAAAAAAAAAAATCACTTTACTTGTCCCTAAAAGACAACTCTACAGCAAAAGAGAACAAGACAGGCAAAGGCAAGAGTGTAAACCAAACTCTCAGACCAATACACAAACAGTGCACCTTTTTAAGCATCTCCCCACAATTCAAATAAAATTCCTCTTTCATGAATTTTATAATTTACAAGAGGAGCTGAAAAGACATTGGGTTTGAAATAGATATTGATAATTTCAGTCTATGAGTTAAAATTGAAGATTCAGGCATCACAGCAGCTAATGCACTCAAATGAAGCTCAGTGAAACTGTGCAGCCTAGCAGAAGTACAGCTTGCTTTTGAAAGTGGATGCAAATACCAAGAATATTGATGCATACCTATTTTTTAAATCCCTAATTACAGGTGGAGACAAATATTTTAGACAATGAAAAAAATTTCTTTGTTTCCTAAGTGTTATAAACAGGTAAGTTGCAGGCACCCTTCCTGATGTATTTTTATATGCTGCTCTGAATAATTATTAAGTTTGTTTTTTGTCCAAACAAGTTATACTAGTATTTGTATTAACTTTGCCAATCACAAAATTTAATTAAATGACCTTTGTTTACAAAAACCACCTAAAAAAAGGATAAGAGTTGCAATTCCCCGTGGGCTAACTTAATTACAAATGAAAGAAATATTTATCTAACCAAGCCTCAAATAATACTCTAATTTTAAAACCCCTGAAAATGCACAGCTAGGATCATGCACTGTGCACAATGACCGAAGACCCCGGAATGGAGGCAAAACATGGATTTCAAAAAGCACGTCCTGATCCTATTTAAGATACTTTTGTTAAAAATCTCCCCAAAATGCAGCATAAGCTGTGTGCACAGGAGGGACACACTTGATTCAGAGCCCAAGGACAAAACCTACTCTCCCAGGAATATCCCATCATTGCAGGTCACTGGCCATCCTACCACCAAGCAATGGCTTTTCCACTCGACCTGATGATGAGCAAGTCAGCCCTTGAATAGGCCCTCTCACTGCTGAGCTATTTCTAGATGCCCTTTTGCCTTTTTATGTGCTTCAGAGAGGAGGAGCAGTGTGGCTGTTCTGAGAAGTCCAGCTAAGAGGTTTTCCCTGGAGCAGGACAACTTTCTGCATTCACAGCACAAACACCCAGGCAGAAGGAGATGGATCTTTTCGGTGTGGTGTTTTTAATGCCTCGCCAAGCTGATCTAGTAAGACTTTAGGACAGTGTGAACTCTTCCCTACCTGACTCTAGGGGACCAAGAGGATAAAATCTGTATTTTGTATATCATGTTGTTAATACATTTGTTGGTGATAAGCAGAGCTCCTTCTGGAACTCAAAAAGCCACATTCTTAGAGGATTTCCTCCTGCCCCCTTTGGTCCCCTATCATTCTCCCTCGAGGTGGAGGTCAGAGGGTACAGGCTAAAGAAATGCTTCTTGTTAAAGCTTTACAATTCACCCCCTGCCAACATGAAGTGCTCCTGAAGGCTGCAATTCTGAACACAGTCCTGAACAACAGCAGAGTTGTTGTCCCAAACAGAACTCCTCCATTGCTTTAACCATTGTGGAGGAAGCCTGCCCTGCCTTCTGGGTGAGGGATCAGCAGCAACTCCCCTTCTCTGCAAACACACTGCAGCTCTTTTGGCTTGGATCCCACCCACAGCAACACACACCACCTCCTTTTTGTTTTCTCTGCAGTTCATACAGTCCCTGTCCAACTGCAATCCCAGCTCTGACTGACAGCAATTGATTGAAATTTTTTTAACCACAAGCTAAGTCTGAATGAAATAGGTGGTAGGGAAGTGTTTGATGTCCAGAAAGCTTCCAGGGTATCAGATGGCTTCAAAGAAGTGCATGCAAAGAAAAGCGGAATGAGAAAAACTTAGAGCACACAGAGTAAATAATTTCAAAGGCTGTGTAAACAAGGGACCAATTTAAAATTGAAAACAGTGATTACAACTCCCCCAGTCTGCCTAATAACCTTACAATTAATTGGCCTCTAAGACTTTTATTTAGAAAACCAGTACAGAAAAACAGAGGGAAAAAAACACCTATTAGACAGTTTTTTTACTATAACTTCTTTCAGTAAAGATTTGGTGCCTGTATTTTCAGTGTTTCAGAGAGCAGAGATTTAATTGATGCATGATAGCAATCCTTAGTACTGTGCAAAAGAGACCAACATCAAAATACCAATGTTTTACTATTAAGAGGTTATTCTGAACATTTAAAGAAACTAATTTGCTCAAACACCAACTATTTACTCTCTTGGAAGGGCCTTAAAGATTTTTTATCCCATTCAGCTGTACCAACTTAAGTGGAGATAAACAGAAACCTGTCTCAAGTATCCTCTTTCAGCAGACAGAGGATTATATAAATAAGACTCATCCAACACAAAAGGTTCATCCTGACCACACAAATAGTCAGACAGCAGCACAAGTGTCCTAGGGGGAGCACAGCTACATAAACAAGTGCTGAGGAAAAAGCAGTGTGTGGATTTGGGAATGCAAGATAACAAGGACACACTAACACAAACTTTGGTAACCTAGAAGGCAGATGGAGTAGAGGACCTGAGAGAGGCTAACTCCGTACAAAATAGCTGATATGGCATTTGGAGCCTCATACTGAATATAAAACATTTCAGAAAACAGGCTCAGGAGACAAATGTCAGGGGCTGTGTGATTTCTCTGAGCAATCCTGAGGATGATCAAATTTGTTCCTGAGGCTTTTCTTCCTGCCTTAATGGCTAAGCAGCCACTCACCCACAGCTGGGCTGCTGGTGGATTATGAACCTTGGCAATCACTCTGATGGGCATTTCATTACATTCCCTCCTCTCATTTTCAGTTGTACCCATCTTTCTTTTTTTTTTTTTTTTAGATACCAAGATGATAACATGCACAGATGAGGTATCAGTGCTCCCTCAGGAGTTAGCCAGAGTTGCTCTCATCCATGCCTGGACACCTTGGATGTGAACACAACCTAAATCACTATCAGCTACACCATATAATTGTCCTGCTGTCACACACATGATGATCTTGTTCTCTCCTCCCCTCCATAAAGCTGCATCTCAGAATTTACACAGTATTTAAAGCCTATTGCTTCCCTTCCTCAGTGTGTAAAACCACTACATACACACATGCATAAGGGAGTTTGGGTCTATTTTGAATCCTATTCCAGCTCTCCCCAGTCCACATTGAACTGAAATACAATCTCTGTGGCATCTATCACTCCTCCAGAGGCAGATCAACAATATGTCATAGTGAAACAAGTAACTGCTTTAAGTACATCTAATTTGAGACTTATTATTCAACACCATTTGCTCTTTGTGCTGGTTTTCTGACACATTTTGACTATTTGTGAACTGGGTTATTTTTCCCTACCATAAGCTACTCCATCATTTCCTGTGCTGAGCTTCACCATAGCTGTCAGCTAGACTTCTGACCTCTCTTCCATTGCAACAAAGGCAGAAACCTCCTTCTAGCACTGGAGTGGATGCTGATGAGGTTACATTCAGTCTCTGATCAATTGTTATCATATATCTCTGTCCTTTTCTAGTGGTCTCAACACTGCCTATCGTAGTATCATTTGTAAATGCAACTAATGAGGTGTTTATGTACTCTTCAAAAATCATTAAGATGTCAAATTAAACTGCATTTAGTGGTGCACCCCGAGTCACCCTGCATGCTTTGGTCCAGCTCAATACACCACCATTCATCATCTCTCTCTATTCACAGTGCATCCAGCAATTCTAACTCCTTTGACACAATTCATGTCCAAAATACTTTCAGTTGTGGTGGGGCTTTTTCCCCTTCTTGCAATAATTTCTAGACTTGTCCTTCCTGTTTTGAAGGTAACAGATTTGTGCTGTTACAACCTAATATCTTCCTGCTTCCTTCTCAGTTATTACAATTGCTAGTGCACCAATGCTCTCTGGTTCAGTTAATTCTCTTAGCATACTGAAACTTCTTATCACCAATACCTATTTATTGTCAATAACATGTGGCTTTTCCTCCCTTTACTCATTATCTACTTTAAAATTCCTTCTTTTTCTCTTTCATATACTTTTTCATTTTCTTGTTAAAGAGGCAATCAAAATAGGCCATCCATTGGCACAGCTGATTTTCTCCTTATTTTACACAGGCAACCTTTTTCCCCCTCAATTTTTGTCTGTCTTCTTTGTACTGCAAATATTTCTGTTGCCATAACCCAATCTACACTCAAATGTTGTCTATCTGAGTTGATTTGAATCCTTTGCTCCCTCTATCTGGTTCTCTCCAAGCCTCAGAAATCTGTAGATTAACTTTCTTTCCCTTCCCTCTACACCTACTGGATCTTGTGAAACCCACTCACCCTTTGCATTCTTTTCCTTCAGACTCACAGTAACCTACTGCTCCCTAACTGAATGAATTATACATTCCACGTTTCTCCAGGCTTGATTTGTTCATTAGGACAGACACTCAAGTAGCCTCCACTTCCCAAGGCATCCCTGAAATCACTGGACTTAGGGCTTTTCAGAACAGTCCATGATCTGTCATGTGGACTTTAAAATCCATATTGCTTGCTAAGCTTCTAAATGCTGCTATGAATGAGTGGCTCTTGGCTCCTGTTCAGTTTGTGCAGCTGTGTTCTGCAAGTCTGGGTGCTGAGTATTTTTTATCTCAAACAGGTGCACAGCCAACAACTCTTAACCAGCAAGGAAATAACCTGTGGATGATCTCTCCTGTGGTTATCTTTTCTCATTAAAATACCAGGCCAGTTTTCATGATATATCACACTAGTTTTCGTGAGTACAATCCCTTTTTATCATTCCATGTTAAACACCATGCTACCACCTACAATGTCCTAAAAATTACAGACTCCCTACAGATAAAGCATTACCTGCATTGACCAATGCCCACTAAAGCCTTTCCTTTGTTATTTCAATACTCTTTTTTACACCCTCTCATAATTATTATTCTATTTTCTTTTCCCCACATCATATTAGAAACATTTTTTTTAATTAGGAACACTAACCTGAATGCCCCAAAAGCCTGATACTGCCCAGAACAGGCAGAAACAAGTATGGATGTAGGAGCAAATGCACAAAGTTCTCACTGGCTCCAATCAGAATGGCAGAAGGACACAAATATCCTTCAGTGTTTAAATAACACCAGAGAGGGGCTCAAAACTTGCCCACCAACCCAAGGTTGTTTTCAGCTCTACTTTTTACAGAATAATTTTCCAGAATAAATAAAAAAACAAACCCATCACAGAAAACAAACCCCACAATGGTTTGTATAATGGAAAAAAGAGGGATTGCTGGGCACCGTTTTGAGAAGCAGAGAGAGGATGTCATGAGCACAAAGAGGGCTGAGGAGCAGAGCTCTCACCAAAAAGAAAGAAATAAGTGATATTCATCAGGTCTGACTCTGGAGGTCACATCTAACTTCAGTTCAAAGCCCTACAGACTGTCCTGCCCCTCTCCTCAAAAAAGCTTTATTTTCCATTTGTGATATTTCAGTGTTAATAGCTTCCCTTTATTGAATATTATATCCTTATGTAACATGATTGGTTCAGCTTACATTTTTAAAGATTGTGTGTTTGCATTCTAAGTTGCCAAACATATGTGCCATCATATAACCAGCCAAAATGACCCCAAAAGTGTGAAGTCAGGCTCAGAATGCAAATTTTTTCTCAAACCTACAAGGAACTAACCTATGCATACGTGAAGACTTAAGCTGCAACTGTGTGAGCTACAGAATTAAAGCTCTGGAGCTGGAAAAGGAAAAGCTCCTTTTCTCTGTGGCCTTTGAAAATTTGGCACTTTGAGGTACAAAACTGTACCTCGTATTTCAATGAAAATTAACTTTATAGTTCAATGAAATACCACAAAATAGGCTATTTTATGATCGATTTTGGTGAGAGGCTGCTAAAACCAGTGACAACTGACCAACACTCTTATTTTTAGGAAATATTAATGGGTAGAATAAGCAACAAATTAATCACTTCTCAGCTCTTAAGGAGGCTCTGCTGCAGACCAGTGGCTTCTTAGGGGTTTTTTAATAAATAATACAGTATAAGAATGAGCCATGGGATCAGCTTCCTCTCTTCTTTAATGAGACAGCTGCTTGTACTCCTACTACCAGGCACGCTTTCCCTAACTCCTAAAATAAGCTTAGCCCTTTCATCTAGCAATTGTTTTGGTCAAACCATGTTTAATTTTTTGGGTTTTCATAGCATGAAGAGCAAGGAATGTATCTGGAAGCTTACAATTGTAATTATTCTACATCAAGAAAAGTAAGATCAAAACTAGAAAAAACAGTAATGTGTTCTTCCATAATACTTACGATTGACCTGATGTTGTTTTCTTTTGCCAGTTTCAGAGAGGACTTATAGCAACTTGCTAAGTTTTCTTTATGAGTGTCAGTGAGATGGCCTCTTGCAATTGGCCCAACAGTATGGATCACATCTGCAGTGAATAAAAAAAGAAGAAAAAGAAACATTAAAGGTGCTACTGAATCACAAATCAATCCAGTTTGGAATTGCAGCTACACACAAAGGCAGGAATAACAATGCAAGCAAACATACTTAACTGGAAAACACATCATAATCTACATGTGCAATAATTAAACATAAATCAGTAAAGGTTAAATTTTGAAGAATTTGGACTAAATGAGGAAATGAGAAAGATACAGTGAAGGCTTGTTACATGTCTACTGCAATGCACACATAGAAAGGATGAAATGTTTGTACAAATCCTCTAAATCTTCAGGCCTCTGCAACTGTAAATACTGTAGAACTTTGAAACAGTTGATTTCACTCCCTGAAGTCCACTCACTGGGAAAGTTCACCACACAGAACCTCAGCACATTGATGGTGATACACAGGTCGTCTGTTTTTCCTCAGCCACCATTTGAAAAGAAGTTAGGAATGTGTTGGTTATTCAAAAAACATGCTTTCCTTTCACATCAGACCAGATGGAGACGCCATGCAATAAAACAAAATATTCTGTTTGAAGAAGCTTTTAACGAGCAAAAAGAGAAAGCACAGTCATCTTAGGTAAGATGCCTTTGGACTCATCAAAATCAGATGTTGCAATCAATCAAAGTCTCCAAAGTGCTGTAAGAAAAATGAATTTAAGAGCCTGGAGTAAAAAAAGTGTTGAAAAAAAAAATCTACAGATTAAAAGGTACCATGATATTTTTTTATCTGCCTCCTTCCTATCCCCCCAGTTATTATGAAGAACATTTACTTTTTACACATCATTCTTCTATAGTGTATGTGAGCATAATAAAATGAGTTATGGTAGCAGATGTGTATTTTTATTTTCCTTTCTTTATAATTTCCTACAATGCATAGCAGAAATAAGCAGTGGCACTATGTATTTTCTTTTTCAATGTTGCACAAACAGGGATTAGGCCAACACTTTCGACTGCAGTAGCACTGGTCCCCTTTTAAGTTGTGTTTCTATCCCATGTGGGTCAGGTTTCCAAGAAACATCTGCTGTTACTACACTCCAGAACATTTTAATTTTCTCACAAATCCTACAGAATTAACACCATTATTCTTTGTCCAAGCTGGTTTTGATGATTTCCATCCAACATACGCCAAAGCCTAGAAGCAAATGGACAAACTAACATTAAAATGTACACTGTCTTTTCTTTTAAACACAGACATCATCTGTCAAGTCCTGCTCTCTGATACTTAAAAGGTGGTTTTTATGACGAGTCATAATGTTCCAAAACATTCAAAATATTTCCTATACATTAGCCAAAAAGTACTGAAAAATCAGGAAGCTAAACACGTCTATTCCCAGTGCCCAAAAACACTGAGGAATCTACTGTGATGCAAACTGAAACCTATAAGAGCTAAACCTCCCAACTGCTACAGAAAAAAAACCCTCCTGGGAAGTAAATAAAAGGTTGAGAACTCTTCTTTCCATTTTGATCACAGTAATTTTCTCCAGTTGTGGGAACAAGATGGACAGATTGGATAATTTCTGCTGAATGTCACAGCTGCCAGATAGCGACTCCAGAGAACCCTCCCTACTCTGAACCATCAAGCAGGTGTTGAGTCTTTATCCACTGACAAGCAGGATGACAGCAGGACACTAAACCTGTGAGTTCAGTGTTGTAGCCACTATCATAAACTGAGAACTATTAGGAAAGGAGTTGAAAAAAGGAAAGAGCTAGTTTAAAATTCGCTTCTGTGTGCTGAGAAAAGGTTGTGTGAGTACTTCCATCACCAAAGACTGTAATTTCTGTTCATGACCATAGCAGTTTCCTGGAGGTTGAAACTTTCCAAGGAATATTTCTATCTGGAAGTGCTGGCAACTTCAGAGAAAGGAAAAGAAAAAAAAAAACTTCTCGACTTTTTTCCGTTGTGTTTTATTTTACAACAGATGAACTTCAATTACTGAGCCAGAGGCATGATTTAACAGTGGACTTGGCAGCCTGGGTTACTGGATGGACTCAATGACCTTAGAGGTCTTTTCCCACCTAAATGATTCTATGATTCTATAGGAAAAGTGTAATACTCATGAATCTCATCTCAGTCAACTTCGCTCTGCATTTACAGACACCAAGATCAGAGCTACCATGATAAATTTCAAATTCACAATACCCAGCAGCCAACAAGCAAATAGAGGAACAAGTATAAAACCAACTTAAAAAGAATGTGTGAAGGATGAATAAGAAAAGATCCATAAACATCCCCCTCTTATGGCTAAGGCTGAGTTTCTTGCATTTCAACATGCAGCTCCTTGAAAGCTGAAGTATAATGCCTTAAATTATTAACTGATTACTTAGGCAAGAAGGAGTTTTGGGGAACAGATCAAATACCAAATTCTTGCCTGGGTCTTTCTGTACAGAACTGCCACAGAGTAACTTCTAGATGCATTTCACTCACTAAATCTTTAGCTCCATTCCTTTAGTCTTTCATTATTAAACACTAGTTTTAAGCCTCTACCCAATGGATGCAAAATGTTTTTGTCATCTTTTTTTCAGAACTTCCCAACTGAGCATTTTCATAGCAACATGTCAGCAATCCTGTATTGCTGCACCAGACACTTCATGTAAGTAATCTTTAATGCAGGTATTAGCTTTTATATTTAAATATTATATTATATTATATTTTTAATTTTTCCCAAGTCCACCACAGGTGGCTCTTTAGACAGGACACAGAAGATAGTTATTAATTGAATAGGTCCTGACCAACCCAATCTAATGAGAGGCATCCTATGGCCTTTGGAATTAGATGATGTTTAAGGTTGCTTCCAACCCAAAGCATTCCATGATTTTATGAACTGGTTTATAAAACATCACAACTACTGGAATTGTTTACACCATATTATTGGCAAAGAAATGTTTTTCTTAGATTCTTAGGCACATTATTGTTCTGAAACACATGATAAAGATTTTATTAGCAGAGCAGCATTACTAATATGCCAGTGCTTTATGGTCAGCAGACAAACAGGGAAGTAATGATTTTATTGTTGTACATTGTCAATAAAATCAGTGAATACATACATTTCCTAAACTACACGCTATTCTGCTCAAGCTATTCCAAAATACCTTAAAGTTTGCAGGTGGGCAAAACCCTTTGAGATTATACAGGCATAAAAGAAACAAACCAGAAAACAAAACAGCTCTTCCCCCTCCTTCAGCCCATGCAGTTGCTACCTGAAAATCAGACTTCACAGGCTGAAGCAGCACCATTTATTTTTAATATATCAACAAAGACTGTCAAACTTCAAGCTTGTCTGCCACAATAAAGTTTCCTTTCTGCTCACATTTTATCCCTTGGAGAGAGCTGGAGGATGGAGGGGTATGTGCCATAGGGGAGGTCTACAAACATTTGTCCACAAGAAAATTCAGGGCAGAACTGCTGCCCTGCTGTTCTGAGCACCCACTACGGCAGCCAGCCTCAATTGTAAACTTCAAGGACTGCTGGCAAGGACAACCACGGATGTGCAAGCCCTAGCTGGCACCTTCCACACCTGGCCAGAATAAGGATCCACCCTGGGGAAGAGCACAAGCTTTCTGAAGGAAAACACAGCAGTAAAGGATTGTCAGAGGACAGATACACAGGAAGGAGTTTCGCCAGAGAAGACAAACCGACTGCAGCAGCAAGGCAGGTGGGAGCATCAGCCGTGGGGATGAGCATGACCATGGGCTGAAGGCACACTGAGGACACAATGGCATGAAACAGTAGCAGTCTCATCACCTAAAGACTTTTAAATTGGGGGAAATGTAGAGAAAGTCAGGTTTAGCTTGGCTGGAAAAGCTGGCTCTTGTTCGCTCCTGTAGCATCTTCACCCTTCGGGTTCCGGGCACTTTTCAGTGAGGCCAAACAGGCGTAAGGGATGCAAACATTTCCCAAAAAGAAAATCATGTTTTTTTTATCTTCAAATCCAAGTAAACAGGTCAAAAAAGAGAGCAGTCATCACTCAGAGAATGCCTCACTAACCATTTGTAGTATTTTAACTTTTATGTCAAAAGAAGCTGCCAGCAGTGCTGTGAAGTTGCTGATTTAAGTGGTCAATCTTCCAGCCAAGCGCACTGATAGAAAACTTCATTAAAAAGAAAGCTGCAATCCATGGGCCCGTAAATCACTCTGTGTACACAGAGCAGAGATGTTTGCTTACATTTTTAATAGTACATTGAGGTGGAGAGGCCCCAAGGAAGGTATATCCTTATCTGGGATTTGGGCCCCAACAATGGCTCAAACTGCTTTTAATGCTAATGAAGCTGTTGGTTTAAAACAGTGCTTGTAAGGAAAGGAGGCGTTTCAGAAGTGAAACTACAACTGCTGTAGAGTACAAACTTCATGTGTAAAAAGGCCAATGAGGCTTCTTTTCTCAGGTCTTTTTCTTAAAAAAGTCAATCCATACAGCTTAACTTGCTCTTTTCTCACACAAGTTTTTAACTCTACTGCTTTGGAGAAAGGGCAGAGCAGCGTGAGCAAGGATGAAACACAACTTCCAGTTGAAAAGGGTGAAGAGAAGTGACTGTGCTTCAACCAACCAGGAGGACCGACATAAATTACTTACAATGTAATTTACTCTTCCCTTGTTCTTTGAAAATGTCACACTAGATGGCAAAAATATTAGCGCAGCGAGCTTTTCCAAACAACTAAAAAAAGTAGAAGGAAGTTTCTCTCATTCCTTCCCTTACAGATGTGAGTGTGATGCATTCTCACTGTTAATGAACCACAGCCAGAATCAATTACATATTTCTCTCATTCAACCCATTTACACATTCACAGCCATAATCGGCCCATCCAGCCAACTGCATAATGAAGCTGTATCCTGTCAATCACAGCGGGAACCATATGAATTTCAAGAAGGAAGGTACTGTACTGTGTGCACCATTGAATTAAAACAACATTAACAAAAACAACAAAGAAAAAAAACAAAAACAAAAACAAAAAAAACCAAAAAAAACCAAAAAAACCAAAACTGATAAAAATTCAGACCATTAATGTCGCCCTGGAAATTGAAACCTTCTGATAATGTTTTCAAGGTTTTAGTTACTTTCCCGTGAAAGTAACATAAGTTGTTTATCACATTCCTTCTGAGAAATGCCTTTTGATGGATGTTTCTCATGACCAGTGTGCTTGGGAAGGTGGTAACTTAATTATCCAATCCCTGATCATTGTTGAGAATTTATAAATACTGGAGTCAGAGGATAAAGGAATGTTTTTTTGATCTGACACTGAGAGGTGTTTGCGTGAATCATTTTGTGTCCTCTAGCAACAAATTAAGGACTCCATTTGTAAATATTATCAGTTGATTTACACAGTAAGAACCCATCCTATTGGTACTGAAAAGGAATAGCTGAGGTTCAGTTGGTGGCAAATGGAATTACCTCCAGATACCTACTGGCTATCCCTATTCCTCAGGAATGTGAGCAGCCTATTGCTTTGGTATACAAATTGCTCAACTTTTTAATTTTCTATGTCTAGCTACATGCACTTGCACATAAAAGGTGCATTTCAGTGTCCAAGAAACAATTGTTAATTTTAAGTTCAGCTGAAATGAATCCCACTGGACCGCAGTCTAATTGTGTGTCTCTAAAAGTAGATTAGCCTAGCTGAATATTATAAATGTAAGACATCTTTTATAAATCACTGAACTCTGTGTGTGATTACATACAATACAACCCCTAAGCTCAAAAGCATTTCTCTGCTTTGCATTGGTATATATTGTGCTTAGAAGCAGTTAGAGTCAAGTCCCAGGGTTTCAGGCTTGGGGCAGTAAGCTCTGCTCAATCTGAACTTTGTACCTTTCATAACTGCCTTCAGTGTTTAATTAACTGTTTTGGATGAACACAAAAAAAAATGTTTCATTAGCTGCAAAAGCTACTATATCTAGAAGTAATTTGTGTAAAATATTTAAGCAATTTTTCACATAAATGGCATTGTCTGCCAAGGAAAGGTAAAGAATACATTTATTATAAATTATTAACCAGCACCCCTCATTGTGGGCTAGCCGTATATCCTAGCTACAGACAGCACAGACAGTCAGAAAACAATATTCCCGAAGGGAGAGGTGAGGGATTTGCCGAGTCTGAGAGACCCTTTGGGGAGCCACAGAAGTTTGCACTCAATAGCCTGCATTTAGCAGAGCGCGGCCGCCCAGCATCCGTGGGAAGCTGCGAAACACAGGGAGCTTGTTCGCGGTGCTTACACCACCGCCTCGACAGCCGGCCAGAGAATTCAGCCACACAAGTCAAAGCCCAAGCCTTTTTGGCACTCGTGCTTGTCATAAAATACAAGGCCCAAGTATGCCTGTGTAATCCCAGAGCAGTTCCCCTCCCATCACTGAACTCACAGCACCGCTCTGCCGTCAGGGCCTCACCATTAATGTCGGGAACAAAAGTAGGCTCTGTTCAGGCAGGAGAAGCAAGTGGTGCAATTAAGGGACACTATACTGTATCCCAAAGTAATAGGTTTTACAAAGCAATTTAGTGCCACGATGACAGATGTCAAAGCAGCGGCTAGACAGACGGCCCCACAAGTTCCATGGAAATAATTGCCTATGTGTAAAGCTAAAAGGCAACGGCTCTGCCTGGGATATTCACAGCGTGATACGAATGAACATGAAATGAACATGACAAGGCTGAACATGAAGTTATGACAGTCACGACTTGTTATTTCTGGTTCCTTTTTTAATCTCTACTGGAAGAATTTGCAGCAGAAATGCTCGAATGTTGTCCTTGTTCCCTATCCAAATAAAGACCTTAAGGTACCTAGGAAAAACAGAAGAGATGAAATTGTACTGCCCCAGGCAGATTTTGTCCTCCACACACTAGAGGAAACCTCACTTTGCTGTAGCAGCAGAGGAGCTCAGCCAAGCACCCTCCTCATCGAGTGGCTCATGAAAACGCACACCAAGTCACCCCCCTGACCCAAGCAATGCTCTCCATCTTTCACTGATTATTATTAGTCACAAGTGGACAGGGCTATAGACAAAAATATCCTGATATCTCTTTATGTTTGCTACACACAAGAAAGCATGAACCACAAAGATTCTCTATTTTTACTACGTTGAATAGCAAAAGAAGTTCATGAGAGAGTCTGGATTTCAATCATTTGATAAGGCTTTTCAACACTCAAAAATAAATTTGTTTGCCCTAAGTTGAGTATTTATTCTTCAGTATTTATTCTTCAGAGACTAAGACAGAGTTTCAGTCAACCATTCAAAAAAATTTTACACCAAAATCCACAACCTGGTAAAGGATGTAAGACCAGCCATGTAAATTCAAGGAATATTTAATCCCACTTGATTCTTGATTCAGTAGAGAATCTTGCAAATATTACCTAAAAAAACATGCAACACAAGTCATAAAAATGCAAATGGGGATTAAGTTAACTTCAGTTCTACTTTTGGAATTGGATTAATTACAGAGGCACAGAAAGCAGAAATGAGCTCATTCATGTTCTCAGCTTCTCAAAGCATGGACTCCTTGTCACACTTTGTCTTTTCTCAGTGTCCAGCCCAGTTCTATTGAAGTCAATTTAGTTACCTCTGCTAGAGTATTGCACAATTAAAGCATAAATACACCCTCTAGGATTTGGGGAAAATAAAAATCCAGCAAAACAAAACAAAATAAAACAAAAATCCCAAAACAAAATAGAAATAAACCAAAAGAACCAACCATCCACCAAAAAAAAAAATCCACAAAAAACATCATTCAGTCTCACTACAAAACTACCAGAATTACTGGTACAGTACCAGATTACTTTTATCCAGAAAAGATTAATACTCAGAACTAAACTTCTTACATTTTCCTCTGAGTGCTGAAAAGTGCTACAGAGTGCTCTCATAATTTAACAACATGCCACAGCAAAAGCTCTTTATTTCCTATTTGAAGGATTTTTCTGTGAAAATTCTGTTTTGATAGCTTCCAGCATTTCTTACAAAAATGTTCTTTATTATTCAGTCAAGTGCATTGTAGGGATGGTGAAATAAAGGAAGACATCCCAAGAAACAAAGAAAACAATCCAACATGTTATGTTTACCACGGCCATGGGACATCTTAAATACAAGGAGGTCCCCAGATACTGTGCCAATACTTCAAGGCATTCTTTTCCCTCTTGGAACTATTGAATCACTCAAATTATATGTCCTTGATGTAGAATTTGAGAATATTAGCATGAAAGATTAAAAAACACTGATCTTCACTTGAAAGGACTGGTGATTATAGCAGAAAGTTTTCAGAAGACCAACCCTTAACCACACATCAGCAGCAGAATAACCTCAGGTGAAACGAGAGGAAACTGCCAGCATTGGTTTTATCTGCCCACTGAAGGGATACAAATTTTTAAATCAGATCACTTCAGGTAAAAAGTTTTTTTAAAAAGACTGAAATAGAAGAGGAAGTTTCATTAGCTTCTTCAAGAAGAATTTCAAAGACAAATTTATTATATCCAGAGATTCAATTGTGCATCTGTTCCTTAAGGGCAGCACATTACAAAAGTCCCCACACTTATTTTTGTTTTCTTTTTTCATTTGCTATTACTCTATGTTTTCTTGGGAATAAACAAACTTTTTTCACCTCAGAAATTGGAGCACATCAATTTTGTTTGACACTTCTCTAATCTACATATCCCTCACAGCAGAAATTAGATGCTTTGCTAAGGATTTTGCATGTCTTCTCTAAGAAAAACAGAAAAAGATGATAAAATTACAGGTTCTCCATGTATCTTCTAAAGGAATGAGTGGCAGCTAAATCAGCCTTATTAACTTTCAAGTTTGAACACTGGAAACCATGCAAGGAAAAGTTCAGTATTTCCCTTGCCACAAACAATACAACACAGCTCTTGCAGTACAGATAGGAGAGCCTTGTGAAGCCTCTTGGTACCATTTATCACCTCTCAAATCCAGGTGGATGCAGATGGAGGAGAAGGTTAGGAAGTAAAAGATTGAAATCATTAAATATTTTTAAAAATACAATAAATCACCGTTTAAAAAGACAGAGCTGAGGATTCATTTGAACTGTGTAACAGGACTCCATTCTATAGAGAGAATACTTTATTCTCCTCACAGCAATAAAAACAATGATTATAGCTCCAAACTGGCAAACTGCTTCTAAGCTTGGGAACAATCTCACAGAAATTGGTGAGACTACTGCTTAAAGGTAACAAGGATCCAAGCACCAGCAAAGGAAATGAGAGCACACCTTCAGGATGAAGCACACTTACCATTTCATCTTTTAAAGGGCATCACTGAAAAATCTCACTCTTACTACCTTTTTACTTTCACAAGAAAAGCATAGTCTCTAATTTCCTTGACCTTAACTATTTATCTCCTGTACTTTTAGCAAGCTGCATTGAACAGATTTTTGTCTGCAGTCAGTTCCTTAAGAGCTGGCTGCCCCGCTGTACCTATGAGCCCATCAAAACAACAAAAAGAGGAAAAAATTTAGTTTTCTATTGAAATGTCTCTCCCAAACTCAGTCAAACACAGTCAATGGAAACAGGGACATATGATGTAGCACCCGAAAGCAAGCTCAACTCATTTTTAAAAGCTGACTAGATTTCCAGTTGGCAGTGCCACTTTAATTGCCTTCTGTAAGTGTGATAAGTGAAATAACTGGACAGCTCTTTGAACCATAGGATGAGACTTCTTGCCTGGAAGAGGAATCTCATTTTCTATCATCAATTATATTTTAATTTTAGGTGGCTGAAACCACAGTAAAGCACCCTCCTGATATCAACATATTCCAGACACCAAGTTGTGAGAACGCTGCACATGCCAAGATAAATTCTTTTGACTGCTCTCCCCCCACCTCTTCCCCAGAGATGCTGTCTAGTTTGAAAGATAGTTTAGTTTCATCAGCTGGCAATGAGTCAAATATTAGCACTTGGAATCCAGTGCTCTGCAATTCATCCTAAAAGAAAACCCAGCAGACGATGGAGGCAGGGCACAAGCAAACCTGCTCCTAGAGGGAGGATGGAAAGACATGTGTCTGTACAGACTATAGAAAGATTATCTCTGCTATAGATATGGAACTGAGGAAAAAAAAAATTAAAAAATAAATTTAAAAAATAGATTTAGAGAAGAACTTCAGTGCCTCAACCTTGCTACCTGCATGCTTTGTAATAAACAGCTATTACAGTTTTAAATACTCCAAACAAAAAAAGAGGCTAATTTATATCATTAATAAATCCAGCTACTGTTTTAGCAAAACGAAGTAAATATAAGTCTTGAACCAAGACTGAGAGCAGCCATTTAGCCTGGGACAGCAGGGGTGCAGTGGAGGTGGGACTGCCCTAACACCACACACCCTCAGCTGACCAGAGCCTTTGCCCAGTGCAAACAGGACACACCCCACAGCTTTTTACATCTTGTTTGTACTCAGGACTCTTTAAATTTGAGCCCAAGTTTACCATTTTCCCTTCAGTTCATACTTTGGCTGACAAGGCAGTGGGATGTGACTCACAGCAGATGAGGGGACAAAGAAAGTAATATGGCTGTGCCTGGCCATGGTGCTCTGCCCTTAATGCTTTTATCAGTTTTCTTTCAGAACTGAGCTTTCACAGATAGCACAAGCATCACATTGAAATCATTTGATCTCTTCAGCCTTCCAGCTCAGAAAGTCACTGAAAGGAGAGAATAGAAAACGACAAGAAAACGCCACTCTATCTTTACTCCATTTACTTTCTGGATTGTGCTCATAATACAATATCTAACTGAGCAATATTTCTTATTAAGGCATGCACACCCTCTCATGGATTGTGACCAGCTCAGCCAGGCTACTTGCCAGCTGGGGTGCAGAGGCTTACAATGCAGATCAGCTCACCAACACCACAGGTAAGCACCACCGAGGTGGAAAGGAGCTAAAAGTCTCCAGCAAATGTGTTCAGAATCGCTGGCAGACAAAAAAAGCCAAGTACAAACATGAAATGCATCCAACGAGGGTATTTAGCAAAATTTGTGGTACGATATTTCACACAATATGTAATGCTCCTGTGGTTCCAAGTGAAAAACAAGCTTTGACAAACATCTTGAAAGTGTTTTGCATCAGTGTAAGTTGTAAACAGTTGAATTTTCAGCATGAGCAAACATACCAAAATAAGAAAGAGGGGAAACCATTTTTTTTTTCAAGATAAAAAATGTATTGCAAAGTGAACTGTTAGCAACTTGCTGAGGCTTATTGCACTGCTAATGCTCTCCATGTCAATGTCACTAGGAAGAGCCCTTGGAGAAACACTGGTGTCACCTCTTATTCAGCTCAATTGAGAAAAATGTACTTAAACAACCTTCTGGAAAGTCATGTAATGAGCTAAAAGAGCTGCTGAAGGACATTCTTGAGCTTTGACTTTCTGGAAAGGAAACACAGATGTAAATAAAGCCAACCTATGCATTCAGTAATGTTGTAGTGTGCCATTAGCCTGTCACGAGCATTTCACAATAGTCACCAGTGGAGAATTTCTAACTCAAGCCACTCAAAAAGGATACTGGGATTTAGGAACTGGGAACCAGAAAGGTTGGGGTTAGAAATGGCAGCAATGCCTTTGAAAAAAAACAAATGGGGAGATGGCAAAACTTGTGAGGGTGACAAGTGTCAGAACCACACGCCATTTCCAAACCCAAGACTGCCCCTTGCTGAAGGGAACCGCTTCATTTCTGGGAAACCATATTGAGAGAAATATTTTTAAATTTTATTGCACTTGGTATTGAGGCAAACTGGTTATTTTGCCACCTGCAGTGTCCACAAATTCAATGCATTGTTTCTCCAGGAAAAGAAGAAATGTCTGCAAAATCACATTACCACTTGAACACCAGCCTGATGATTAGAGGGACCTTTTACGAGTCCATGTCCAAAGCTGTATTTCACAGAGCTGTTTCCCCTTGCATGGGCTGTTGGAAAGACAAACTGGTATTTTCACAGTGAAAGCAATTGCTTCAAGAGTAATGTCAGCTCTTATTGTTCAAAAAGCACTAGAAATCAGAGCACATGAAGCAGCAAACCATTTGGCTGACCTTACCAGCTTATGAGCAACATACAGTCAAGAAGGCAAAAACACGCTGGGAAAGATGGCAGAAAGGAAAATCAAACACAAACATGTACTTTCACATGTTCTTGTGATACCACTGCACTTTTTTTGTCTTCAAAGCAAGCCAAATGCTTGATGCTAATCATGGCAAACACCCCGACCTTATGCACAGGAGTGTTTTCAGTGTGGATCCTGGGCCTGAAAAAGGTAAATCCAATTGCTTCAACAGTGCCATTTCCTCAGTCAAGTGCTAAAACACACCTGGGCTGCTGTAAGAATTGGAAAATCACTTGGCAGCCCTGGCTGTTGGTGGCTGTTGTTTGAGAAGCCTGTAAATAGTACCAGATGGAAGAGGCCAAGGATGAAGAATCTTGGATGATTTCACTACACTTTGAAGTTTTAGAAAAAGGCGAAGCTTTAAGCACAAAGGCATCTTTTTATTCTTTAAAAAAAAAAAAAAAAAAACCTCAAAAGGGAACTTTTACCCCATGCTAGTGCTGATAGTGTTCAAGGTTTATAATTTAAATATTTGGCTTAGTAGAAACTTCATCTTTCACAGAAGCTACGAGTTTTCTGCATATTTGCAGTAAAACTTATTAGAAATTACTGATCCAGAACCTCATAACCTTTAGCTAAAATACTGTGTGCTCCTCTCTAGTTATATTCAACCATCTTCAAGATTTTCTAAATTGATACCCTTGGCTTCAGGGACAAAAAAAAGAAAAAAAAAAAAGAAAAAAAAAGAAAAGGAAACCACACAAAACCAATTCTCCTTCCCAAATTCCCAGGGAATGAAATTCTAATATAACCAAGTGCTCCTCTCCCCCTCTTTCTCAACTAACAGAAGTTTTGTTGGGAACTTCAGCTCATTAGAGTCCTCATCATTTAAATAACATTCAGCAATAACAAAGGAGCCTGTCATAAAGCTTTTGATAGATGTTTCATAGCCAACACATTATGGTCAGGATTTATAGGAATGATTTAGAAAAGTGAAAATAAAAAGGACTGACTCTCATTTAGCAGAGAAATTATAAATGCAAATTCAGAGGAGGACAGTATCCTTTTCTTCATGGAGACAAATTCTGAAGTAGTTTCTGGAAAGAAGGATCATATAATAAACTTCTAATTCCACTAGTAACGTTAGGAAAGGAAGGAAAATTACAATAGGCCAGGTACCATGTCATCCTTGATATACTACTACACTTCTTTATGAGCACATTACAATTCAGAGAGCTAATAATAAAAAGTGATGCTGAGATGATGAATTGATGCTATGCAATTAGACCTATTAGAATTCACAAGAGTCGACAGGCAATAATCAAACCACTTTCATGCTGCCCATTGCAATTATCTTTGCACTTAAGAATCAACAAAGCACATAATGACTTGCTCTCAATTAAGGAATTCATGAGAAATGGAATTTTAATTAGTGTGTAGAAAATTTGGGCCATTTATTACTTTACAGGACAACAGATTGTAAAAACTAGTTGAGTAGCTCTTAGTGTTCAGCAAGGGTTCAGGTCCAAGAAGAACAAACTGATGTTTTCTTTGAAAAAGGAGTCCCTAATAATAATAACCTCTGAAATGGGATTGCTAAGGTAAATGCACTTCCACCGAATTCTGGAGAAAAAAACAAACCAAAACAACAAAAAACAAAACAAAACAACAACAAAAAACAAACAAAACAACCAAACAAAACAAAACCAAAAAACAAACCACCAATCCACAAACAAAATTGCTGGAATTTGTGACTGAAATGGAAATTATTGCTGATGTTCTCAATTACCAGCTGACGAACAAGTTGCGTAGAGTTACATTTATTTGTGGTACAAACCACAGATGCCAAAGGGTATAATTCTACATTCTCATCACAACATGAGTAGGACAAGACAATGAAAATGCACCATCACTTAAAAAACCATTTTCTGAATAGTAACTTGAATGCTGATTTAAGTTTTCTTTCAATAGTGCTTGAATAGGAAGACTACTTAGATTCAAATAAAATTATTCTCCTAGTTTGCTGATCTTAGTACAAGACAAATTACCAATAATTTGAACAAAAGCATCAGTTAGATTCTGGAAGTGGAGCTCCTTGATATTATGAAATAGAGGTTGATTGGAAAGCTGAAAGATTATGCTGAACTCCAATGTTACAAAATGCACATTTTTTAAAAAAATGAAAGGAAGTCCACACTTCAATGTGAATGTTGGCAGTACACAGATGGGTATAATGTTATGTGCTCACATAACATTAGTGAATCACTAAGATATTAAATAACGTATCAGTTTGCTAAAGACATACTTCCAGCACATGGGTCAGCATAATCCTAAGCACAATAATAGCTTGGGTGGAGAATGGAATGAGAGAGAGGAGAAGGTGCTGGTACAGGTTCTTCTTCCTGAAGAGAAGGAACAGGGGGTGTTGGTGTGTGAGAAACTCAGTATGACCCAGCAACGTGCACTGGCAGCCCAGAAACCACCTGTGCAGCATCCAAAGCAGCAATGGGCAGCAGGTGAGGGAGGAGATGCTGCCCCTCTGCTCTGCTCTGGTGAGAGCCCACCTGCAGTGCTGTGTCCACACCTGGGGGCCCAACACAAGAGCATGGACATGCTGAGGTGCTCTGAGGGCTGCAACACCTCCTCTCTGCACACAGGCTGAGAGGTGCTGCTCAGCCTGGGGAGGAGAAGGTTCCAGGGAGACCTCAGAGCCTCTGCCAGTGCCTAAAGGGGGCTACAAGAGGGCACAGGTGGACACGACAAGGGCGAGTGGCTACAAACTGAAGGGAGAGGTTTAGATTGGAAATTAGGAAAGAACTTCTTCCCTATGAAGGTGGTGAGGCACTGGCACAGGCAGCCCAGAAAAGAAGTGGATGTCCCATCCCTGTAAGTGTTCAAGGCCAGGTTATATGAGGCTTTAAGTGACTGGTTTAGGGGAAGGCATCCCTGCCCATGGAAGAAAGATTGGAACCAGATGGGCTTCAAGGTCCCTTCCAACCCAAAATTTTACAGTTCTACTCAGTCTTTTTAAAAAATACTACTAAAGGTCCACAATAGCTAAAAAACCCCAGCTAAATACTGGGCCATTTGGATTATGAAATAATAAAAAATTAGTTTAATGCATGATTACTACCTGAAAAATGTACTGCATGCTTTGAGTCTTAAAAATTTCCTATTTTGCAATGGATAAACAGCTGTATATTTAGTGCTTAAAATCTGTCAGAATGGTGCTCTGTTTCCATTGTCAGGGAACTATTTCAACATTTCTCATTCTTGATTCCATGAGGGAGCCCTGTCTTTACAATGTCCCCATTAAAAAAACATTCACAACAACCTGAATGGCTTCTTGTAAGTGATAATACTTCAAAAGAAGGGAAAAAAAACCAAAACCCTTTCACACAGGGATTCATTCTTAAATTCCCCTACGTGCTCTGCTTAGTGAGGGCTCCGGGAAGCAGCAGGGAAAGCAGCAGGCATTGCTGCCCCAGGGCCATCCCTCCCACAACGGGAACATTTTCACACTGCTGCAGAGCCACCATCTTCACCCCACGCAGCATTTCTGGGAAAAGGGATCTTGTAGGTACGTCCTTCTGTCTTCAGCATGCTGGAATTGCCCCTTGGGAGCTGGTTACAGGTTAAAGCAGCTCAGAGTGCTGCTGTCACTTTGGATCAGTCGCAGGCGAAAGGCCAGCTCAGACGTGAGGATACAGAAACGCCAGGATGCCTCGCTTCCCACCTTCTGGTTTGGTGTCAAGTGCAGCACATTTAAACTAGCACATCTCAGCCAGGGCATCAGCCATACCACCAAAACTGTCCTTTCCTCCTGCACAGCACATTGCTGAGGTCACAGGAGGAGGAGAGAAGGGAAATGGCATAGCCTGTCTACTTTGCTGCAGTTGTTAAACGTGAGTGGCTTCTGTAAAAATGGTACCTACCCTGGCCTAGGTACTGCAGCAAAGACACTTCTGGAAAAGATTTGAGAGCTGAATCTCCTTGAAGGCCCAGGGTGAATAGTTCAGACATACCAGACATTTTGATCAGAAGGCAAATAACAGTTATGCTTTAAAAACGTAACACAATTAATTCAAAATATGCTTACAAGGTAAAAGAACAGAGTGGCTCCAGAAGGGGTTCCGAGATTAACATCAAAATCTGTTAAACAGTCGTAAAACACACCGTGCTGCTGAGGATTGTTACGAGTCAACCTGAACCAAGTGATTCTCTGTGCCATGGAATTTACAAGAGCATGGCTCAGTACCTCATTAAAATTAGGATTCTGTTAATTAAAGCCTTTTTTCAAGTGATAGATGGCTGCTGTGGATGTAAGCTGCACATACTGTTGAAACTTCATATTAAGAATAGATAGCATGCATGAAACACATAGCCCTGGGTAGAAATGAAGTTGCTTCCTTTAGGCAAAGAGTTTTTGCTCTCTGGAAGCGAAGATTTCTTGTACTGCAATACAGGAAGAGGGAGACAGGTAGAAGGTTCTTCAAAATTCATGGAAGTCTTGTTGGCACCCTCCGTTATCAAAGTCTCTGAACAGTATCCTTTTCACTAGTTTCCAGTCTTGCTAAAGGCCACAGAAAGCTTTTTCTTTGCCTTAAGGGACAACTTGCTTGTACCCCTGCCCAGATCCTTTCATCTGAGATTTTAAACCCCACATATTTCATTAAAAAGCACAATTATTAAAAAAAACAACCAACAAACAATGGATAGGAGTGTGCTCAACGTAGTTTGGGAGACAGAGCACAATTTATTTAATCCTGAAAACTTCTTACCCAAAAACTAGACTTCTAGGAAAACCTAACACAATGTTTTAGTGCTGGAAAGTACTTCTGAGAGAGGAGGGATATTTACATAAGAGAATGAGCCAAAAAACCCTTAGAAAGAGAAAGCCTTGGGATTCTTAATGAATCATCAGGGATGACACAGAAAGTCCACTGACTGCAAGAAAGTCAATGAGGCATCTCTGAGGTCATGAAAAGGGGATGTTTATGATGAGAAAACAGGCAACACACTTTAAAAACATATCATTTAACCAATAAGCTATAAAATGGCCAAATATATGTTCTCATTAAAAGAGGCACTTTTTTCCAATTTGGTAACTTCTCAAAAAGAGAACATTTAAGAAGAGGATTCTCTGCTATTTGGATATTCAAGTCTAGTTTTTATCCAGCTGACCCTTCCAAACGCTGTATTTGATTCTTTAATGGCTTCATGGTTCAGTGAATTTGAATTCCTTCCTTATTTCCATGACTAAAAGGAAAATTCAAAACCAGAAGATCTGGACTACTTAGAAATTAAGCGTGTGTAGAGTTTAGGATGTGCTGCAACAAAAGAGAGAAATTACAGAGGTCAGAATGCACTTCTTTCCTCTCCAGTATCAGAAGGAGAAATTAATGAGCCCTTAACCATATTGATAGTCATTAATAGCTCTGAATCAAGATAAACCTGTGCACCTTCCACAAATGCTGTAAGCTGAACAGTTTCTAGAACTACCTACAACTGATGTGAAAAAATCATGGGTCTTACTCCAAGATTTGACCCAGTAAATTCAAAAGGAGGAAAATGCTGCAGTCCTACATCTCCAGTGGGGGCTCAGCTTTAAGCATAAGCATTCCTTTATTTTCTGAACTGAAGCTTATCTTTAGAATTTACTTGCTTTTCACCCCTAAAACTGGCCTATGGAGCAACTAACACAGCCATCAAAATAATTAGCTAAAGTATAGCAAATGAACTGATCAATTGGTATTATATGAATCTCTGCCTGTAATAGAGAGAGAGATGGACTTCCCAGATGGGACTTAGAAGTTTCTGTACTTCACCTGGTATCCTCTGGATGAGAAGTTGTTCCTCCCCTGCTTTCCCTCAAAGGAAAGCATCCTGGCTCTGGGGAGCTAATTCCCTTCCACAGCTCAGGGCTGTGCAGTCTCAGCAATTATGCACAGCTATATGAGCCTTTTCAAAGGGCTGATGCTTTCAAGAAAGCAAAGAGGCAATTGGGCCATGGTGACCAGAATCCAGGACATTGAAACCCTGGAGAGTTTGTACTGATTGGCTTTTTATTTTTGTGCCTTATTGCAAGAAAACTAAATAAATGAAATGCAGCCAAACATGTTCTGATCGCAAAAGAAATTCATTTAAACACAAAATTTCTACCTTGTATTTATCAGTCTTCTCGCTTTTTTTACTCTGCCCCTACCCTTCTTCAATAAAATATTTATGTATGATAATGATTTCCTGAAATACAGAATGAAATCAAACCATATTGTAATAAAACTAAATGGAGCAGAAGATAAATAAATCAAAATCAAGTATCATTTTTTACAGCTTTCCCAGAAATAAAACAATTAGCACATTAGCAGTGAATGCAATAATAAAATTAGCCAATTAGGATATTTAAGTGATTACCACATTGAAAGAGTAACTGCCATACATATGGATAAGTTCTGCTGAGATAGAGAAGACTCTGCACTGTCCCCTTCTGTGACAAATGGAGTGCTTATGCAACACAGTGGATTTATTGCCATACACAAAACCTGAGCTGATGTTACCCTTGCTTCTCTAGTGTCTGAAGAAGACACCTTAAAAAGCAAATAAGATTGTTGTGCTCATGTTAATTGTTGCTGTAATACTATTTGCATCATCCTTTCACACCAAAATTTGACTACAGAATTGTAATTGGTTCCTTAGGAATGCAACCAATTTAAAAAAAAACAAAAACAAAAACAAAAAAAAAACCCAAAAAACATAAAAAG
This sequence comes from Parus major, assembly GCF_001522545.3. Lineage (NCBI taxonomy): Eukaryota > Metazoa > Chordata > Aves > Passeriformes > Paridae > Parus > Parus major. The sequence continues at coordinate 6,902,396 of NC_031770.1, read as the reverse complement.
GAAAGAGAGAAAAAAATAATATAAAGAATAAAATCTAAAAGGTTTACATATTAATAGCACTTCAATGTTTCTCTCCCAGATGGTACCACAGCTGACTGCCATTCCCTCTTACAACACAGCACTGTTTATCCTCTGAATGTCCCCAGTATAAAACTGTTTTAATCCTTTGTTGCTGTTGTAAAATTTGATCTACTGTCGGACAACATAAAAGTGTCAACTTTCGGATATATGGTACAAAAAGTAGATAGGATAATCCAGCCTGTACATCAGCAACAATGCAGTTCATGGCTCAGAAATAATGGGATTGCAGATTATTAGCTGAAAGGTGCAGTATTTTACCCCTCACAGCTCTGGACTAAAGTGTATTTCTGCTGCACATGGTGCATTTTCGGCACGTTTTCTTGCTGCTCCCTTTTCCATTAGCCAGTTCAAATGTATGACTGTGCTGTGCACTCAACTGGAATGAAACAGCACTTTTATTACGAGCGTCTGACGATCTGTTAGTTCTTGTAGAAATTATGGAGGGGTTATGAAATCTAATATATGATGTGCAGAGAGATTAGCAGAGGAATGGGATTTAGATTCAGCATCTTAAGGAAGATGAATGAAGGAAAAGTGAGCAATTAAAGCAGTTGATCTTGTGCAGAGTAAGACAACCCACACAAATCTGGACATTCACCTATTCCTCCCTGCAAACATGCACACACCCACAACAAGCCTTTATTTGCTATTTGCTATCCCTAAAATAAGGAGTGGGAAATATTCCTATACTGTCCTGGGAAATATTCGAGTATCTACTACATATCTATTACAAGACTATTATAGTTGCATTCTTTTATAACTAAGTTACAATCAAGTCAGAGGATAAGGGATGTGGAAGATCAAGGAGAAGTAGAAAATTTGAAAACATCAGTAGAGATTAACATATTTATTGAAGCAAGCTATTCCATACTTAAAGCAAACAATTCAGAAATTGGGCAGCACACTGAAAGGCAAACTGACATCAGAATAGACATCACCTTTCATCATAGGATATCCATGATAGGATGGTTTAGGTTGGAAGGCATCTTGAAGACTATTGAGTTACAACTCCCCTGCCATGGGCAGGGACACCTTCCACCAGACCAAGCTGCTCCAAGCACCATCCAACCTGGTTTTGAACACTTCCAGGGATGGGGCACCCACAGCTTCTCCAGGAAACCCATGCTAGCACCTCATCATCCTCACAGTGAAGAGCTCTTTCCTGTTTCCTAATTTAAACCTGCTCCCTGTGACTTTGAAGACATTCTCCCTTGTTCTATCACTTATGCCCCTGTAAAAAGCTCTCTTCCAGCCCCTTTAGGTACTGAAGGATGCTATGAAGGTCTCCCTGGAACCTGCTCCAGCCCCAACTCTCCCAGCCTGCATCCAGAGCAGAGGAAGACTTCCAGGACTGCGGCTGTGCTGCAATCACCGTGTGCCCTGTAAGAGGAATCACACGTGTGCAGAGGGGTTTTTCTAATCATTTCTCTGCTCCCAGGGGCACAGTCGTGTCATGTGAAGTGACACAGCAGGACTGCATCACAGCCAGGCTCTGCCATGTAAGTTACAGGAAGGACAGGAGGGTTTGTTTCATTGGCATATAACCTCCACCTACAGCAGTTCAGCTAAAATGTTTACTTCATTACACACAATATGCATCTGTGGAAAGATGCTGCACTGTGCTGTTTAAACACAGACTTTATGAATATTTTTATAGCACTGCTATTCCCCCCTAATGTATATTTATTTCCATTTTAGCTCGGCAGTTTTCTCAACCGAGTCTCCTTGATGTAGGTCCGTGTGAGAACACCAATTGAAAAGACTTTAAATCAACCTCCTTGTTAGTGGAAGCATACAACACTATTAACCAGTGACTTGATATTCCTTCCAAAGAGCAGGAGGTCAATTCTCTGGGCCGAATTAATATCTCCACAGAATAATTTCCTGGCTGGTGAGTCAAGAGAAAAATGACCTCACTCTGTGGCTCAGCCAGGGCCACTAGGACTCAGAGTGACCCTGGGCACGACGAACTTTGGCAGCCACCACCATATTCAGATCTGGGTCTGATGTCCCATCACATTTCACCTGCTCATTACCCAGCTTAGCTGAAAAATCTGTTGCAGAGAAAACAAAGTTATGCTAGGCTAAAAGCAGGGCAGTGTACTAAGGAACCAGGCAGGACACTGTTTTCTTTGATGCTTTGGAGTCAGCAGGGTTAGGCATCTTAAAGTATTGTTTCCTTGCCTAGATATGATATTCAAACAATAAAGCAAATTACTTTAAACAGTATCTGTATACTGGAACAACCTAATAGTATTTTAATTTTTTCTTTTATATGGAAGAAAAAATAAATCAGACACAGAATAAGATGGCAACCAGTCAGTTCCACAGATTTCATCCCCATACTGAAATAGATGCTCAACTGTAAATACTTTGTATATCCAGCAGACCACACAACCATGTGTTTATATTTCAATCGTACCAGAATCAAACAGATGCAAGTACAAGAATTTTGACATTGTTCAGCACTGAGCTGAATTTTAAACTTAATATTGAATTTAATTTTAACATCGTTTTCACACAATTTTAAAATAAAACAAACTGTACCCTACACCCTTCTGAAGAAGCATTGTACCAGACTTTGAGTAGCACAACAGCAGTAAAATAAGAGTGAATCATTCAAACCCATCTAGTAATTTCATACCCACCCTTGGACCACTGTGTTTTGAAATAGACAGTAAGCCACACATCAAAAAAGTGTTACACTTATCATAAATCAGAGAAACTTGATGTGATGAACAACACTGGGCCAGTCACCCTGAGAGAATATAAACTGCTATTAATTAACTCAATGATGAAGGACAGCATTCTTCTTCTCAAGCACTAGCTAGCATAAGAGCATTCCCACCACTTACCAAGAATTAGACTCTCAATTTTCAACTGAATAAACCAAAATCAATGCATTGTCCACTGCCTGATTTATAAAAAACTCTTCAGCAGCTTCAAAACAATATTGTATTGTTATGCCAAATTACATTGCAAATCAGTGAGAAACAACACTATACAGTTAGAAGAATGAGATTTAAAGCAAAAACATTTGGAGAACATGAAAAAGAATGCCAGCCTAGACACGATGACATGGCATGGTTAGAGTGTTGACAGATGCTTAATTGTAGGGTTCAGACACCAGGGACTGACCATATAACACATGAAATGTTGCCAGTACAGTAAACACATAAAAAAATGTGTTTGCAAAAAGAGACTGCTAACCTTCAGTAGAAACAAGTATTTGTGCTATCATGTCTCTGAAGATGTAATTTATTTTTTTTTTCCTCGTCATTTGACCATCCCTGTGAAAGAACCTGATGAGTTTTTTCGGAAAAGAAGTCATAATTCCTACTACAAAAATAATCCAAACAGATAGCCCTTCAGTGAAAGACTAGTAGTTATTGACTGGGTTTATATTATTTTTATTATCTGCACCAGAAGCACCAATTTTAGCAGAATCATTTAGAAACATCCACATGCCCCATTCATCTATAGAGTCCAGGACTTTTCAAGCCATCACCAAGAATACCCTCACCAGCTGTCAGGAGCAGACTTTTGTATTTTCATTTCAAAACTCAAAGCACTGAATGAAAGGCAAATTTTGAGGACCAGCTGCCTTGGTGCAAATGCAAAGCTTGTTGTTCTGTCCATGTTGGAGGAAGTTTCATGGACATTTCCAACACAGATGGATTGAAACTAAGATAATTTATTTTGTGAATAAGTGGAACAAAAAGCAAGTATAGCAAGTCTGTGCCAGCACTGCCACGAGTCAGATGCAAGGCTCTCTGGATGGCTCACAAATACAGATTATTTGTATCTTGCACTACACTTCTGCTCAGCACAGAGCAGTGCTCAGTGCCAAATTTATTAAGTTAGACAACAGATGTTGAGATTCCCAAAACCCTGTCAGTGGAGTTAGAGGGATGATGATGATCTTTGACTATAACTCTGTTTTGTTCTGAAAGATCTCAACACAAAGAGGGTTATCCCACACTTCAAAATGGCAAAAGCCTTTTTGAGAAACTTGGCCAGTTACTCTCTGTCCTAAGCACTGACTCAACTGAAACCCCAAGAAGAGTTTACAAATACAACCATATTGATACATTCACATACGCAAAAATTCTAGATCACTGAAGCCTGAGAGACCCACTGCAGTCCAGACACCATGTAAAAGCCTTTGTAAATTCACTGCCTGATGGCATTCTGGCAGTGGTATAGATTTAGTGAAAATTCCATAAATTCCAATGCAATTAAAAACCAAATAATATTGCTGTATTTTAGATCCCTGCACTAGTCCCAACCAATCCCATCCCGGGCTTCTCCTACAAACTCCGGGCCACACGACAGCAGGCAGGGAAACATCATGTTATGAACAATCTAGATCCAAAATCAGTATTTAACAGTCAAAGAAAGTTCAGCTAACCAAATTTACACCCCATGTAAATTGTTGTGCTATCATAATCTGCAAGTATTTGACTTTTAGTTTTTATTTTTAAATGTAATACTCAAGTGTTGCATGGGACTGTTGCCTGCAAACATGTTTCTTACTTCAGATTTCACGAAATTCATCTATATTATAAGCAAAAAACATAATTTGCTGGTGTAAAGTCAATACATTAGACAAAATCTTTTCAACATAAAGGAATGTGAATGACAATTACAACACCTAAGGCAAGCTATACATTTTTGAATACCTAATGACATGTTTATTCTCTTTCTCAGCAAATAGTATTTTCATAACAAGTTGTTTTATTTTTTTTTTAAGAGCCAATCTTCTGTATGTTGAATAAAGGATTTTGTTTTTATTTCAAGCATAAGGAGCCATGTGTTCAAGATCTCTTCTGTTACATTACTAAATGCAAGGCAGAGAATTGAAATACTAAGTTCACTTGCTACATCTCTTTTAACAGACACTTTATTAGCACTTACAGTATATTAGGATGGGCTAATTTAATAACACAGAAACAAATAAGTTAATTGTCACATAAATTTCAAATTTTGCACAAAATAACTGCTTTTTACTGGAAAAAAAAATTTAACTGTGAGTATTTTGCCTAAGTCCTCATACAGTAAAGCACAAAAAGTTTTTCAAGTATGTCTTGCACAGTATGGCAGCCCCTCTTCCTCCATTCAGAGTTAAATAGAGTTAAAATAGGGGTGCAAAAAAAGGAAAAATCATTAGGGATCACTGCAAAACGCAATCCACATCAAACTTATCAACATGCAGTTTTTAAAAGTAATTTTTCACCCTGGCAGGCCCTAGAGTAATTCCTGACAATGAAGAATTTGAAGTTTCTGTGGTGATTAAGGATTTTAGTCTTAGTGCAGAATCAGAGACTGAGCTGCAGGGCAAAGGGAAGTCACATGCAAGAGAAAAGTCTATCACTTAAAGAACAAATCACCAAGGAAATAAACTGCTCATTCCTGTCTCCCTACAGATTAGGCTTTGAGGACTCCCAACAAGGCCTTGCCAAGTGACACCTGATGAAAGCAGGAGTAGTGCAAAGCAGAATGTGAGGCTCAAAGAGTCCGGAGCAATTCAGAGGGGCATTCACACAGTTGGAGGGGAAATAAAGGAGCAGAAGGTATGCTCCACCAACCTTCCCCATGCCACCATGTTATTTCTTTAATTTGTTCTACCTGTCTGCTCAGATTACCTAATATGAATCTCAAGCTGCACGTACACTGCTAGCCGAGCCACTGGATAAATTAGTTTTGACGGAATTAGAAAAATTGTGCTGTAATTGGGTGTTCCTCAGTGATCAACATGAGACTTTGCCTGATCACCATGAGACTTTGCCTGATCACTATGCTGAGCTGCACAGGAGATTTCAGGCCTACTGGATATTCCATGCCAAGAAGAGAAAATTTCTACAACTCCTGGGAGCTAGAAGAAAAATTCCTTTCTCACACCGTTAACTAAAGTACTTAAAACACTTCCTAGAAAATAGACCCAGCACTGCCTACAAATGCTGGGGATCCTTGCCAAAGGCTTCAGTGGGGAAAAAGAGTGAAGGGTAAAGCTTGTTCCAGCTTAAAATGACATACCCATAGAGGCCACAGAAGGCAAATGCATTCCCTAGCCCAGGGGTACCCAGGAGACAGAAATAGAAAGGGTTGCAAGGACACGAGCGCTCTAAGTTATTCACATCCTCCCACTGTTTTTCCAACTAAGAATCACAGAATATACTGAGTTAGAAAGAATCCACAAGGATCATCAAGTCCAGCTCCTGGTCTCTAACAGGACAGCCCCAAGAATCACACCACGTGCCTGAGAGTGTTGTCCAAATGCTTCTGGAAATCTGGCGGGCTCGGTGCAGTGACCGCTTTTCTGGGGAGCCTGTCCCAGTGCCCGACCACCCGCAGGGGGAAGAGCCTTCTCCTAACATCCAGCCCACTCCCCTTCTCCTTGACACAAATCCCATTCTCCCAGGTGCTGGTTACCCCCAGACAGAAGAGATTGGTGCCTACCCCTCCTCTGCCTCTCGTGGGAGGAAGCTGGAGACCGCAGTGAGGTCTCCCCTCAGCCTCCTCTTCGCCAGGCTGCTGAACAGACCAAGGGCCACACCTCACATGGCTTCCCTCAAGGCCCTTGGCCATCTCCATGGCCTTCCTCAGGATGCTGACAGCTTTATATCCTTCTTATCTCCTGGTGCCTAAAACTTCCCATGGAAGCTGAGTCCATCCATCAAACTGCCCTCAGTGAGTATTTCTGTAGGCATTTACTACTCATTTTACTCATAATTTCAGAGCAATATACAGCCCCAGACTGGGTATCCTGTGCCCAGGCCGTAGTGAAGCCAGAGCGGAGTTTGGGCCACGTTTTCCTTAGAGAACAACAATACTGGAAGACAGCTAAAAAGTTAGATATGCATACTTTCTGTAGCACTCTATATGACCCATCATCATGCACAAAGCAGTCATACTTTTTCTTTCCAATTAGTTTGGTATTTGAGGGAGAAGTGAGGGCAAAACTCAACACAGATTCAAGTGCACAGAGCCTGCAAGTGGACTCTTGAGCTTTTCAGGTGATTTGTAGCTGATCTCCTGAAGGAACAGAAACTAATGAGTAAAACAAAGTCCCTTTAATCTCCTCTGCCCGCAAATTCTTTCCTATAATCCCCGTCTTTGTTCCCTCTTGGTAGACTGTTCACCAAATTTACATTTCAGAGTCTTCCCAAATATTCCTTTCAGGATGTTAGTGACACAACATATAATCACCCTACCTGAGCCTACTACTAATAAACAAACAAGAGGATTGTCAGCTTTTTTGTGTACCTTTGAAAAATCTAATTGATTAAATATTGAGAACATTCAAATATTTAACTACTCAGTCAGCACACAGAAAACCTAGAAATTTACTTTTCCTTCAGGGAGTATCACCTATTTAAAGTGACTAGGATAGAAAAGTGCTACAGGTGGATTTTCATAGCTTAAATTACATTTACAGAGTAAAGAGCAAGAAGCAGGAGGCAACAAAAACACATTGACTATCATACAAGCATTAAAAAGTAAGGGAATAACCAGGTCTGCCCTGAGCAGCCACAGTAAGACTGGTTTAGAAAGAAAAGTGAACAGAAGGTGAACATAAAACTCAACTACTTGTAACCTTACATCATTTCTAAAATTCCAGGTTTGTTACATGGCAAAATCAAATAAAACAATACAACAACCCTGTGGTAGGCACTGAGGACCAAATGAAATGAGATGTTTTGATATTAAAGCATTGTAGCTGTCATCACTTGTGCTAAATGTTGCTACTAACTTCTATCACCTTATCTCATAAATTCAAGAGCTGATACATCACTACAGTACAGACAAGAGTTATGAATCAGTTAAGGACCAGACTTATTTTCATGGCTATAGATGCATGAAGAAAAACTACCCCTTCTAGTCCAATCCCACCTTTAAAAAAGAGAAGGCAAAGTGTTCAGTGTGCTGGGATTCTCACTGGGACAGGTCACAGAACACATCTATCCCCCAGGCCCCTCAAGGGCTGTCTGAAGACACAGAGAGCAGAAAAAATATCCTGCAAATACAGACACTCAGCAAACAGCTAGCATCCTTTTGTCTTGTCTTTGCTTCAGCAACACCCTTTAAAACAGGAGATGGAAAAAAGTTGTATTTTCCTGAATAGCAATGGTACTGCAGAGCTGCATTCGAAATTCTTCCCAAGATACCTGAAAGATTGAAGGGGTTGGAAGGGATCACCAAGATAAACCTCAGATAACCATTTCAAATGCAAGGCCAAGCAAAAGCTGTGGATGGATTTCAAAATCTGACCCTTGCTAGAAAAAGAAACTTTCCACTCTCTAAGACTGCATTAGTTTTCTAAATTGAATATTTAGGACTTTCACCCTCCTCCTGGGAGTCAGGTACTGGTTAGGGGTAGAAGGAAGAATTTTCCAAACACAAACTTTATGGACACAGTATGAGTTATTTCACTTTTTGTGACTTCCAATTCAACTCTGCTGTCACTTTTTTTCAACATCTAACTCTCTGTACAAGAGCCACTGACAGAAAAAAATACTGATTAAAAGAATGTCTTTATCAGAGATGCCTTATTAATGGGAACTGTTAATTTTCAGAAGGAAGAAGACCAGATTTTCAAGGAACGCTTGTTATTTTAAAAATGTTGCTTTGAAGGGTGTGTTTAACATACACTAGAGGTTCACTTCTTTTTGTTGGGCAGCAGAGGAAATCATCACTATGGAAAAAACATCAGGCGTGTTTACCAAGATGAATATTTAGATTCAGCATGAGCACGGAGGGCTGCTGGGTTTGTGCCATAGCCCCATGTTAAACCTATTAAATCTTTATAACAACTGGCATTAGCAGAAGCTTTCATTAACAGGCTAATGAATACACTGGTACTCTCTGGTACTCTGGTTTTAATCACTGAAAGGTAGTTCTTATCCCAGTTCCCGAATTTGGGGATATAGCTACGTTTGGATATAAGTGCTGGTGATCACAGCAATATCAAACAAAGTCAGACAGCACCATAATCTTACAGGAGAAAAACAGAATAGTAATGAGGATTTACGTCAGTATTTCTCACAACACTTTCAATTAAAAATATGCAACAGTGATACCATCAAACTAGAAATTGGTTCTGCATGACTGAAACAAAGGCCTACTGCACTGACTGTATTTATACTCAGTTATTGAGCAGAGGCCCTTGACTTTCTGAGAAGGCAGGCAGCCAAAAAGTTGCATTAAAACATAGCTTGAAATCCAGCCAGTTTCTAAAATTCTCCTGAAAGAGAATGAACTCTGTGTTGTGCAGAATTAGATTAATTTAACAATAGTCTTTTCACCCACACTCAGTAAATGTAGCCCTTTTTTTCTACTGGAAAATACTTCTCTGAGTTGCCAGGTCTAGTAAGGTACTGCCTTTCATGTAATAAATAAAGAAAATACATAAAAAAATTAATCAGAAATCACCCCATTTCACTTCTTGACAACATTTTGCCTCCTTCTCCCTCCTCAGACTTGTGGGATTTTTTCCATCTGACTCTCAGTTTACTTTCCATTGTGCAGGTTACTCTTGGCTTCAAAAAAGCCACATGTACAGAATCCATTTTTATCAGTACACAGGTATAATCCAGGAATTAATATGCAGGTTCCTAGCACAGCCAAAATCTGACAAAAACTTAAGGCAGAAAGCATAAACTCTATTTGTGATTGTTATCCTGACAATTCCTACCCAAACTGGGACTTGATCTAATTAATGTGATTTGTGTTCTAGGTTTATAGTTTAGCTGTTAGAATAGAAATGAAATTAGTACTGACCACTAAAAATGTCTCTAAGGAAATGCATATCTGTGAAAGCAAAACAATAAATTATTATTATTACTATTATTATTATTACTATTCACATTTAACTCTCCCAAGTTTGTAAATACTAAAATGAAATTTGGTTGCATTTTCCAAAGCTTCCCACAGTTCTGAAATGTTTCCCTGTGAAACATTTCAGTTTTTGTAACTGCCAGAAGAACCAGTATTTCCATACTAGCAAATACATCTACTGATATTTTAAGATAAAAGCCACCAAAAATCTGTGCTTGCACAAAAAAAAAAAGGCTACAAAGCACTGGAAACCAGTGGAAATGTGGTATTTCTATTGCTATTAGAGAAAAGATGAGCTTAAACGATACCAGAATTAAGTGCTTTTGTGCCATATTCATATTTAATTCTCACAATGAACATGGGGACTGAATGTTTGCATTTCATTAGAAATTGTCAACTGAAGTCAGTGGGAGTATTGGGAAAAAAAAAACTAATGCATTTATAACACCAGAAGTTTCATAAATTTATTTTTTAACTCCTTATTTTTCTTGTAAAGAAATAGCCAAGCACATATATTTGGAAAAATATCGTTAAAACAGTCTAGGCACATAAAATCCTATTAGACACACAAGTAACTACTTAGACATCATTTAAAAACTTACTTCAGTGGCTACATTTATAAATATGATTAGAACATTAGCAAAAAGAAAGTGTTTAGTCCAGAACTATATAAGCATCTCTACAAAATAGCTCACAATGATGTCAGAACACAAAATTAATATATGTGTGCATAGATACACACATATGTGTGAGCTCTGCGTGTGTGCCTGATTTTTTGCCTCCTCAACGTGTGTTTTCATTCTTCATCACACACACAAATAGACATTTTATTATGTATTATGTATTAATACACAATTATTATGAAGATTCACAAGAATTTTCTTCCCCAAAGCCTTGTTGCATATGACTGAGCAAACATAATGCAAGAAGCTGACACTAAATGTTTCCCATTAAAGTTCTGCAGAAACACTGATAAAACGTGAGCCTGCCAAAATGTCTGGGTGACTTGAGCAGCCCAGGGGGCTGGAAGGGTTTAACTGCTGCAGGTAAAACCTGTCCTGGGCTTGGCAGAGAGCTGACAGAGTTATATGGAGCTGGAGGTGGCTAAATCTCACATGAGCCCCTCCTTTGATGTGAGCCTGGGTTTGAGGCCATAAACTTGTGGTTTTTTATGGGATAAATAGCCTAGAAAGTTTGTGATGTAGAGTGCAAGCATCTCATGATGGAGAGCTGGACTCAGTTGCTCCAAGTCCCATCCAGCCTGACCTTGGACACTTACAGGAATGCCAACAATACATATCACCTACCCAGAAAAAAAAACCAAAAAACAACAGTATTTGTTTACAGAAACTACCTGACTTTGGTTATTTCACTGCTTGTAGAACTCCTTCAAATTATATTTAAAGCTGCAAGAATACCCAGGGCTTTACAAGTGAGATCCAAATGATCTTTCTCAAATGAATGTGCAAATTATATTCAAACCTGAATTATGACCACACTGGCAGTTTATTGCTTTGAGTCACTCCAGTGCTGTACTCGGCCTGGCAACAGCAGAGAGCATGACTGTAGCTGCTTTCTTCTCAATTAACTCGTGTAGTTAAAGATGCAGCTGAACAGCAGCGTGGCCTGGTGATCATGAAAGGATTAGAAATACTTTTCTCTCTGTCTTTTCCAAGTTTCCTCATGTACCAGAGAACATTCTTGCTGAAATAAGGTCAGCAAAGCTTTCAGCAGCAGCTCCTATAGCTCACCCAGCCTGTCCACTTCACAATTTAGACATGGCTGGCACAGGGCACTCAGGCACAGCAATCCCAGCTACGAGTCTCGCAGGGGATGGGTTAAATCTGCTCAAGCTTCTGTTGGCAGAAACAACTCACCCAGTCAACTTTAAAATGGAAACACCCACTTAAATGATGCTACTGGCAGTGTTATAATATTTTTCGTCTGTTTCAAAACAGATCCATTTATCCTATTACTGCTGATCCAGCTTTTTTTGGTTTTTTTTCAGCGTACGTCAGCGAACATAAATCTTTTTCTGCTAACATGGTACAAAGGCAATAATAGAACAATTACAACTGCATTATTGCTAATGAATACAAATCTTATTACACCTTTTTTTAAATTATATATTATACTATTCAAAGCAATATGCAGGTATCTCAACAGCAGACACAGCTATTCCTGTTAGCCTTGCACCTTAACTGTTCTCTGGTTTATATCCTCTTCCCCATCTGCTTTTTGTTTCTGTGAAATAAAGCAGAAGACTCTCACAAAGTTTAAATCGTCTTAGCCAAAACACAGAAACCAATCAAGTCTAGTCCTTTCTCCCTCCTTCCCTCTCCACCCCAATCCCCTGATGATAATAGCTGCAGATGAAGCCCACAGATATAAAACACCAGATGCTAGTTCAAATTACTTGTGGTTACCCGACTGCAACTGAGTGCATACTCTTCTTCAACATGAAGAACATGCCCCCTTCCCCTTGGCACACTTTATTTGGGCAATTTATTCTCATATTTGTGAAAGGGGGATGGGAAGGCTGCAGATGTTTTTGGGGACTTCCAGTTTGAGCTTTGAAGGCACTTGTTTTGATCTTCTGTTATTGCTATACCTTGTTACACTTGTCATATCTTATTCAGTAAGGTCTGACAGTGTTCAACAAGGGGGCAAAGTTACTTAGCCATCTGCTAAGTAAGATGGCTGTTCTCAAAACAAAACAAAAAAGACAGATTTGGCAAAATTTAGCTCAAACTGGACATAGAGACCACAACAGAGTTTTCCCATGATGCATGGACATCCATGATTCCTCTATGAATATCACAGGACAAATCTTGTGTCAAAAGTTATTGTCCAAAATCATCCAACTATTGAGGCCATACTTTCCTTCCACATCAAGTCTCTAAATTGTTTTGTAAAGTTTACCAATTATTTCAGGCGTGCTTAAAATATGCACGAAAAAAAATCACACACCAAAAGATTCAATAGGCTAAATCTGAACATTTCACTCCTAAACTGCCTGTGCAAAATCAAAACTCGTGTAATACCTCAGAGACAAATTAAGCAACCAAAAAATATTGTAACCGCTGCACATTTTACCAGGCGTGTCAGCTAAAACCGTTCCCAGACTTGCCCTGTCATGTAAATTACCATGTAACATCCTTTTGACCACTGATACACTGTAATTTCATCAAGCAAGCATACAAATCGAATAGCCTCCAGACCTTCTCAGTATTAATGGAAAAGCGTTTGTTTCCAGGCATATAAAGTATTAACTTATTAGTATTAACAGTGAAACATACAAGTGACAGTGGATTCTAGGGAAAGCTTACATCTCTAAAACCTCTTGACTTTCTTTAGAAGATTTAAAGCAAACCCCTGTGCTCTGTGGCAACATTGATAAGGAAAAGCTTTTCCTGTGGAGCTAAGCCCTCCATGGGCAGCAAACAGCAGTGACTGACAGACTCTGAATGCTGAGGAGCACTGACAGACTCTGCTTTTTCTTTTCAACCTGTCTTGGGATTGAGTTCACGTGTCTTATGTGTCTGGTGTATTACCAGAGCCTGGGCAATGCTGCCCCAACAAGTGGATCTGACTCAAGTGCCAGTCGTGTGAACCAAGATTTCAGTTTCAGATACAGGGACAAACACAGTGGTTCACCATCAGAAAAAGGCTGTTTTCTGTAGGGTGACCACTGTCATCATGGGAGAGCTAGCTCATGCTGCAAGCAGAAATCATCCTTCCTGCTACGGCTTCAGAGAGTTCAGATTCCGCATGTTTCCTCAGCAACAGGAAAGCAATCCAAAACCCATCAAACAAAAACCAAAATCCAGGCCACCACCCCCTACAAACTCTCTACAGAACACACAATCCTAAGCACTTATGTGGAGTCCAACAATCACCTATCACCATTAATTTACTGTAGAGCTTCCCATACACTGGGAGCAAGGTACGGTCTGGCCTTTCTTTCTGTCCCCAACCTCTGGCTCTGTTTCCTGCATGGACACGGTGCAGATCTGATCCCATCTGTGGCACAGCCTCATCAGCCATGTCCAGTGATCCCATCTGGGGAGCTTGCCTGGGCAGCAAGCTCAGCACTTCTCCTTTCTCCTTTAATGCCTCTCTCCCGTCATCCTCAGCATCTTTTTTCAAAGTGCACACTGTCACTGAAAGACCTTTCACTGCCTGCCCCAGCTGGCCTCGCTCTTTTGAATCCACAATAAAACATCTCCCCCTATCCCTCAAGAAGATTGTCGTGGTTAATTCTCCACTTTCAGAGTGGCATTATTTCTTCAAAGCAACAGCAAAACTTCTTCCAGCCCACGCCATGATGGATTGTTTCATTTCCTGTTTGCACAAAGACAATTTTCAGAGGTCCTGATCATGTTATCTAAAAGAAAATTTTAATTTAAAAAATCATAATTAATTGGAGCTGAATCATTTTGTAGAGATGCATTTTTTCAAAGTAGCTTTCAGGGATAGACCTAAAGTGTTTGAGTCAACAGGTGAATGGCTAAGAGGATGGGGAAGACTGGACTCAATCCTATACACTGTCTAATTCTGCAACTTTCAATGACAAAGCTTGCCCTACCTAACATAGATCAGGGACTTAAATTTTTATCCCCATCCCAGTAATGCAACTGTCAGTCCATAGGGCTTAAGCATTTTCTGCACACAAAGTGGCTTTTGTGGCTCTTTTGTGGGAATGAAAACCAATTGTGAAAGTTGGAGAGGTGCTGTAAGGAATCCTCCTCTCACGTTGGGTTCTGTGAAGCATCCTGGACCGCAGGTGGATTGCTTTACAGAGGAGGGTACGTTACCGTCCCAGGTATGAAATGATGCAGGTCGCAGTGTTCCTCCCTGCCAAGACACTCTGTCTAGCCCAGCTACTTGTGATGGCAATGGAGTGTAAGATGCAATTTAAATGCAGTGATAGACAGCTTCACCACATCCAACAGCAAGTTGTTCCAAGGACTAATTACCCTCTCTTAAAAATACGCCTTGCATTTCCTGTTTGATCTTTGCTGACTACAACTCTCAGCCGCTGGATCATGTGGCTTTGTCTGCTAGCTAAAGAGTCCTTTGCTCCAGACATCTTATCCCTCAGTGGGTACTTACAGACCATGATTAAATAGCCACTTAACCTTCTCTTCAGTAAGGTGAGTCCTGTGAGAGCAGATGGTGCTGAGCACCTCTAAAAATTAGCACTGCAGCTATTTCTGTTGGTAAATTGCCAGCTGATTGTTTTGCTAAGGCCAGTTATGGAGAGCTGCTGGCACCACTGACAGATACAGGAGGTGCTCAGCATGGTCCAGCATTTGTTTTTCATACCCCAGTTCCTGAAGGCCAAGGATGTCATCTCCTGTGTTTGCCAGCCCTAATGCAGCAAGAACCAACCTCTGCCACAGGAGATGCACATTCAGGAGGACTCAGTGCCTCAGGATTGAGACAGCTTTACCTGCATGATCTCCTCAGTGCTGGTACCAAATAAATACCAAACCCAACCATGCTGATCATTTCTGGCATTCTGAGAAAAAGAGATCTCATATTCCTAAAGTAGGGAACTGAAACTGCTCTGCACTGAGAGAAGAAACAAGTCCTGCCATAGCACAGGCAGGAGCCCTTGAGTGACTGGCTGGATGAGAGCACAGAAACAGCACCAGCCCTTCCCTCTCCTTGCCAGAAACATCCCAGCAGCAGCTGCCAGGGGAAGGTGTCACTGTCAGGAATTGCTCTGCAGCTTTCCAATATTTTGGATCTTTTGGGTCTCTCCTGCCCAAGCAGCTGTCGTTTGGAAAGCAGCCTGGAGAGTCTCCCTCACCTGAAGAGGTTTGTCACAGGGTCATTCCCATTGCCCCTTAGATTCCAGAAAGGGCTGTTGTATCACAGCAAGTACATCATTTTCTTGGTACACTAAACAGGGAGACAATTACCTGCACCTTCTGCCCAGGCACTTTAGAAGCAAAATTCAATTGTTGTAACTCCTCCATAAACAGGCTGGCAGTAGAGGTGTTAAATATAAAAAAGTATTATTTTTAATTACTCCTCCAATTCCTTTGCTGTTGGTGCTGCTTGCAGCTCCAAGACCCAAAACCTTCAACAGAAGAACATTTAGATGGCTCTGGAAAAAAACCCTTTTCATTCACACAGTTCTACAAAGATGTCCATCTTTTATTAGGTAATGGCATGAATCCTGGGCACACAGGATAGGACAGGACATGGGAAGATTCTTGAGGTATCAGAGCCTCTATTTTGGACCAGAGGGAACATGCAACCTCCCAGCCATGGCAAACTTCAGCTGTAAAATACTTTAATCAATAAATAAACCCAAACCCATCACACTGAGCCCCCAGTCATTCTTCCCTCTGCTATTTTCAGGTCCTTTTGGGAAATAAGCCCAGTGCTAGCAGTTTTCTGAGCAGTGCTCTAAAACCACTCAGGCATTTGAGAGGAGAGGACCCAAACATCTCATAATTTAACAAACTGTCCCCCTGACCCTGACACAGGTAACCAAAGGCACAGAAAGTACATGAAATGTAAGAATAGGGCCCATATGGTTTTCATAATTAATAATGAATTCCAGTGAATTGAATTCAGTTCTAAATGGAATGAAAAAATCTTTTTAAATCCAGTGAAAGGAGAAAGAGGGTTGCAGCTTTTTCAACCCACCCCTCCCAAGTGAATGTGCACACAAGTGTGTATAGATGAAAGGGACCAACAGGAGCAGAGGACAGAGAAGAGACAGAAAATGTAAATAAGGAGGAGGCAGGCTATAGGCCTCTGAAATACTTTCCAGATTTCCTGCCAGTAAACATCAATTGAATACGAAGCTACTGAAGTATAATTACCTCCTTGTCAATCCTTACATTAACATTTTCCTAACTCTTCAATGACAATCACTTCTTTCAACACTCCTTAATAACAATTCATTTACTTATCCTTTTCACGGATGTGGAGGACTGTCAATAACTTCACATCCTTAAAGCAAAACTGGAAAGCTGTGGATCAGAGACTAGTGAAACGGATTTCTGAACAGCCAGAGTTTTTCAGAATGGACTTCCAAATTCTTTCAAAAACTGGAATTATTTTATTTTTTTTTACAATGTTATTTTATTCATTCTTTTCTCTTTCATTAATGATAACTTGAAAAATTAGTATTCAAAAGGCAAATATTATTATGGATAAACAAGCCTGTAGGACCCCTCCTCCCTGCATTTCTTTTCAAGCAGCTTACAAAGTACTTCTCACAAATAAATGCAATAAAGAACACAAGACAATCCAGTTATTGTTCAAGCCTTTAGCACAGACAGGTTGCATGTCTTAGGCAAGTCACTTAGCATACACCTGCTGCCTTTCTCCAATAAATGAAACACTTGAATGGCATTCACCTTCTTCAAAACATCAGGAAGAGTAAGGAAAAAAAAAAAACCAGAGCATCAACTCCTACTTATGAGGTCACAGCAGAACTAGGATATAACACTTGTTCGTGTTTTCCTCAGTCCTTCTGAGTAAGAGCAAACGTGATTAAAGCAAATTATTTTGAATATTAAATACCAGCATCACATTATTTGGCACAGCACAATCCTGCGACCTGCATTTCCCCCTCCCATTTGTTTTTTGTTAAAATCAAGTTCTAGTCCTTTTGACAAGCTATCTTCAAAATACAAACCAAATGAATAGACTGCATGGGGCAAGGGAGCTGACTTTTATCTAGTTTTTCTCCAGAGTTATCCTTAAAAACTACAGATTATCCTTAAAAACTGAGACAAGCTCCACAAAAGGGTATTTAATCATAAGAGATGGTTGCTCCCTGAGAAGCTGCCCCAACTGGATGTGAAGGCAATAGACAGAATGAACTAAGTAACCAAATGATACAAAAGTGAAGCAAAGACACAGAGAAAATTGTGTATTAAACCTTTTGTTGTGATAACCACAAGCTCAGAAAGGAAGTTTGTATGCAGCCAAATAAAGACAGACTATGAAAGTATAAATTTCATCTAAAAAAACCATATAGTGTGATCTGCACTGTGATACAGTGTGATTTGAACTGTGCACTGTAGTCAGTGAAGGAGTCATACACAGCCCCAGCCTCTTAGCAGGGTAAGGACCTCGGTTTCATCGTGATCTCATTATAACCATCCTGCTCTCATTCTATCACTTCTCAGGAGGAATATTTAGACCACCCTGTGTAAGTGCCAGTACAGCTAGAGAAATATTAATACATATCATCAACTGTCAGCTCCTCTCTCAATATCTCTGCCAGGAGTTTATCAGGGAAAAAAAATAATTAAAAAAATTGGTTCTTGCTCCTAAACAGGTGCCTGCAGGGTCATATGGGAGAATGCCCATGTTAACTGGTTAAGATGTTTCCCCAGGATTATAGTGACAAAACTCTGGAAGACAGCCTGTCCTCATAAAGGAAAAAAAAATATCTTTAAAAGTGTCTTCAGAAAACGATTTCTAGTCTTGATGTACTCCTCCAGCGTCTTACCTCTGATTCATGGATGCTTAACTTGTTTGCCAGAGTGATGGACCTGATTATCAAGAATACTAAACAACCATCAGTGCTCATTATCTTTAAAAGCACAACTAATACTATGCTGTTGGGACAAAAGCTTTCACTAAATCTTACAATTTCTCTTCAACCTTAATTTGTTACACCTAAAATAATAATGCAAATTAATAAAATCCTTACAAGAGGAGCTGAGTAATGTTGGACAGCTGTATAAAACTTCAACATTAGTCTTGCAATGAACTCCTCCAGGGAAGAACTTTCTTTTCTTTGTAGATGTCAGAGAGAGAAACCGAAACAGTTAAATGTTACCCCAAAGAAATAAAACTTGTTAGGTGTTTTCATTTAAGGACCTGCAGCCAGCTCTCACCTCAGAGCTGTGTTCTTGTTGAAGTCAACAGCAAAACTGCCATTGGCTTCAGCAAGAACAAGGTCGTGGTCCTCCTGTGATAGCACATAGGTCCTGAATTTAAAGGAGAGAGAAATCAATGCACAGCCTACAGCTGTCTGGTTACATCTCCCCAGCTACCTACAGACTCACTGTGGGGACTTCAATTAGTTTTCACTTTCTGGGCTTTCTGGACAAAAGGTTCATATGACACATTAGGCTTATCTGGATTCTCAGAGGGCTTGTAGTCAAAAGACCATTGAGATAAACACGATTGCCAGTGTCTGGGTGTCCTGCTGAGGAGGCTGTTCCTTGTGTATTATATGCAACCCACTGGGAACACACAGACAAACATAAAGCTCTCTTTTATGGAGCAGCTAATGTCAACAGTGGTGCCTGTGCCACATGACTTCATTCACCAGGGGAATCCAGCCCAAACACTTCCTATGTTGCACAGAAGAGGCATAAAAAAAAATCAGACCAGATGACTACAACGATTTTGGGGTCTGCTTCCATTCATGCAAAACTAAGCACAAAGCTTGCCCTCTGTATGTTCTGTATGACTTGTATTAAAAAATAAAATAAAAATAAAAAGAAGAAGAAAATAAGAAGGAAATAAATGCTCATCTGGATGAGCTTTTTTTTAAAAAAAAATATAGGTCCTCTCTTGATAAAGATACATTCATACATATACAAACATGCATATATATATATGGGGATCTCCATCTTCTGCTTTACAGAAAACTGATTTTAATTTACAAGAATTTCTGATGCTTTAAAACACTATTAAAAATGCCTCGTTACATTTAGTGTTTTCTTTGCTTGGCATCAGAATATTATAAAACCAATAAAACCAACTGCAATCCAGAGATACACATGAACCTTTTATACTGCCAGCATCGACTATGCTTTGCCTAAAAAACCAACTGCTTAACAAATGAGCACTTAAACAAGCTTTTACTAAACTTCAGCACAAACTGTAAAGTGTGCATTTGGTAAACTTTGCACTGGGACTTTAATTAAAGCCACCAGCCATATAAATGGCATTGTTTCTGCTTCTTTTTTCCCCTCCATACATCAGCTTTCTCTCTCCCTGGCTTTAAGTGAAGAGGCAGATTTGTCTGAAGCTCTGGCCAAAGCCAAAAATCAAAGCCAGCTCCGTTTCCTGGGATGGCTGTGAACACAATTTACAGCAAGGAAATACACCCAAGCACATTACAGATGACCTTGGGAGCATCAGTTCACGGGCTGCACTTGTGGCAGCTGAGAGCTGGATCATCAAAACCCCTCCTGGACATGGGAACACGTGCAGTGTTGGCAGAGACAGCCAACTCAATACACTCAGCAAAGGCAGGTCCAGGGGAGGAACAAATAGAAAAGCTCATGCTTACAGTCAAAAACAGCCAATTCTCTCTCATTTCAGCCTTGGAAACTGGCAAAAAACCCACAGCATTTCCCTGATTCATTTTTTGTTTCTGATGAAACTTTCCTCATCAATCCTGCAGGTATAAATACTGCTATATAATCCATGACAGCTGGTTGAGGGCACTTTCACTGAAACACATTGGCTTATCTGAGGGACTTTTGCCAAAAAATGGGTCTTTTTTATCTAACTGTAACAATGACATTGTTATAGTATTCAAATGTGACAATACTACAACAATGCTTACAAAACATTATTCACCAGATAATTCATGGCAGAAAAACAGAGAAGACTGCAGTGAACTTTGAATATACTGACTGTAAAAGCTATCCACATTAAGGCAACATCCAGAATTTTAAATAAGCAGCAACAGAGGTGACTTGGGAGAAATCTATCATGTTGGGATGCACCAAATATACAATCCTTTTAATTAGTTAAAACCAAGACATTTGATTTTATTTTTTTTGCAAATGTTAATCATCTCTTTTTGAAATGTTAATCATCCAAGTAGCAAACTGTTTACATTTTTGTCAAAAATTGAAATATATTGCCCCAAACTTCAAAAATTCCGTATTAACTATACCCATCAAAAGACTTGAACTTTCAATCAAACACTGTCTACAGAGGAGTGATGAGGTAAATTAGGCAATGGTAATTTAATGATCAATCCTTGTCATTTCAGGATGACAGTACTATTTAGAAAAAAGTGAAAGGAAAATAGATTAAAGTGCTAAAATAAAGACGCTTTGTTCATCTGAATAAAACATTTGTAACTCTGGTCTGAGAGGTTACTTTCATTTGCAGCCAGTTTGATTTGCCACTCATCTTCCTTTGGGAATCATTCTGTTTCAAGTGCAGTAAGAGATTATTTATTTGCATAAGCCAACAGAGGGTTATTCTTTCCTCAAAAAACAGAGAATGACATTGCTATACAAATAAAAGAAAATGTTAACAACTCCTGAAAGTTCTCATAGGTGATTAAAGACATCGTGCCACACAGCACTAAGTGATTAGCACTGATGTGGCATACATTACATTTTAAGCACAGATGAACTTTTGCACTGTTTCTCCAGCTACTAAAACTTCTTCAAGACACATTAGAAATATTTGATCTTCAGAAGAATTTTTTAGTCTAAGAGCAGAAATTACTATCCTTCATTGAAATAATTCTTATAAATGATCAGGAAGTAAGTAGCATCCCTACACATTTATTTTCAAAATAGTCTTGAAGGAGAAGAAAGTGAAATTGAAGCTGGTCTTTGATATTATCATGTTGTTCCCTATTTCTGAGGCAGAGGTAGCTGTCACCAATCTACTGCTGCCAGGCTTCTGCCTGTGGATGTCCTGATCACACTTTGTAATTACAAATATTAAGGGTTTCTCTTTCAGATGAGATTACTCCCACAGAGTCTCTCTGAGGTGCTCAGAGAAATCTGGTTTACTGGAGGAACCTGGACACTCACAACCAACACCTGCTGCAGCAGCAGTGTGAGCCCATAATGGAAACAACAGGCACTAGCTCCATACCAAACAGGCTTTGAAAGCCAATCTAACAAAAAATGTCAACCCAGAGCCCTCTGCTCCTCTTCTCCTGACCTCCCTGTAACATTCCTTCTTACAAACCTTTTCATGAGCTTCAATTCCATGTATTTCATCCTTTCCATTTACAATCATATTGGTAACTGCACAGCTGGAGCAAAATTTGACCATTAACTTTATCATTATGCCATCCATGCTATTACTCCTATCCCAGACACCTCAAAAAAACCTCACCTTACCAAAGAAACCATCCCCAGCCTCAGAGGAAGGCAGCTTTTCAAGCACATCCAGAAAGACTGCATAGGGAATCAGCTCCAAAGCCAAAAGTCTTGGCAGAGCCCTGCATTAGAGAACCCTCATGCTCAGAACAAAACCCAAAACAAAACCCAAACCTCCTCCAGCTGACATGCCTCTGCTAAATAACTAATGTTAAAGGTAATCATTTTCTGATGGGTTACAAAAAAGTTGCAGCACTACTCTCTTGTTTGAAGCTGAGACCAGCTCCTTCCACTGGGGAGCCTGTGCATAGCAGAATACAACACTGCAGGACAGTACTACTGAGAGTAATATTCCAGAGGTAACTAAACCTCTTTCATTTCCAAAGGTGCTGCTAATTATTTTCCACTTTTTTATCCAGATCATGTAGACTATCTCTCCTCTCCTGGTAAGTCCTAGGAACTGGGCTCCTCCTTTCAAGTAAGGATTTTTTAATACAGTAAATTTCTGGGTAATACTTCTCTAATTTCAGGTCTCAGGCTGAAGATGTATCACTGCTGTTTTTTGGGCTTCAAAATAAAAAAGTAGGCCTCTCACTAATTTCTCTAGGCATGTTTTCCATACCAGAGAAAATAAAACTTAGATTTTATATTGCTTCCTCTCTCTCACCAGGTCACATTAAAATCTAAAAAAACGGAAGACAGTAGGGTACAAGTATGAGCCTAGCTTAAAAATCCTTTAAAGCTCATTTTCTTTGCAACTGGTAAGAAAAAAAAAAAACAAAACAGGGCAAGAAAAAGAGGCAGTGGGGTGAGAATATTAAAACTCATGGTTGCCACCTCCTAACTCACCCAGGCTTAAAGCAAAACAATTATGGAGAGACATATGTCGATGGCAATAAAACAATTACTTGCATTCTGTGCCTATTTTAAATATTAAGTGTTAGCAGCATGTTACTTAGAAAATTAAAAGCCTCCAAACTTTATTTTCAGGATGTACAAATAAAGCACTGGATATGGAGGAAAGTCAAACCCAAACACTCCTTTGTTTGCATATTGAATACCTATGATATCATGTTATCAAAAACTTACAGTTTAGAATGAGTCTAATACTGTAACTGATGAATAAAATTTGGCATTGAGGATGACCATTTACATGCTAAGTCTGATTGTACACCAAAATAAGCAGATGCATAACAGCTTATCTTTTAAATATCATATACTACACACATAAATGCAAGTGCTGGATCTAATTTAACAAGATTTGTGGTTATGAACACATGGACACCAAAAATCCAGCATGAATGATAAGTTACAGTCCAATGCAGTTCCAGCTGGCTAAGATACAAATGTTTCTTTCCCAAACTGCAGTTGCTAGTAAAATCAGTAAAGAAAATTTCATTATACCTACAGCAAATGCTTGACATTTTACTCTTTCCTAAAACAATGCAGCTCACCCCCAGAAACAGTGAACAAGTTAATAATACTCAGGACCAGCTTCAGCTTCACTTCCTTCTCTTTCAAGATGGATGAAAAATACGTGGGCATGCTACTTATTTCCTAATCTTATATCAAAGGAGACTTAAATGAGGGATAGGAATTTCTGCTCTTAGCCTGGAATGTGCTTCTGCAGCTCAAATATTTCTGTTGTGTCTTCAAAATAACACTGGGCTGACCTAGAAGATGTCTGGAGATGAAGTCTCTGACTGAATTTGATCTCACTTTTATTCTTGAGCACTGCAAATATGTATGGAAAACAGAGCAGTGGGAAAGGGGTAACTCAGGTGAGAGAAGAATGTGTTACTGCAGCTGTCAAAGCGCGTTCAGGCAGTAACGAGAGCAGCAACAATTACTCCTGTATGTAACAGGCATAACATTGTCTTAACTGTCTTAATGTAACAAATAAAAATTAATTTACACATGGGGATCCATGTTGAAGCTAAATTCAAAGCAACACAAAAGACTTGCCCAGCAAAATTGATGCTGCGTTAATTTTCTGTTGAGCATCTTTTTAGGAAAAGCAGTAACTTCCCAGTTTACAGTGAACATTTCTTGCTTTGTTGGTGTTACTATACCTGTAAACTGTAGCACATTGAACATTAATCACATCAGCACAGGCTAAGTGACAATGACTGATCTTTGGTATTAACTTCTGGCTGTTCCAATATGTATTTAAAAAAAAACCTCCACCACCTTATTTTAGAAGGATTACAGTGCTACTGCAAGCTATCCATATTGGTAAAACCACCAATAACTCAAGGATTTGGTACCTATAAAACAAATTAATTTGTGTTTCATGCTTACATAAGAGACCCTTGTGAAATATTGCCTAGCCCAAATTTAAGAAACAAAAGTTAAATATTTATAAACAAGACACACTGGAAGCCCAGGAAATCCTTACGGAAGACATCCTCCAACATGATTGACTATTCATATCAGACTATGACATACGATGGAAATGAATAAAAAATAAACAACATACTCCATTACTCCCAACATCTGCAAAGCCTATTTTAAACTTCCTAAATTACACAGATGTAACAGCATGGAGCTCTTATGCCTCGAGTGCATATTGATGAGATGGCGTTTGTGTTTCTGTGATCCTGAAGTGAACAATTACAGAACATGCATTTCTGTACTGCAACTGAGCAAATCCAGAAGGTTCGTGTTTCTATTTGTGAGATTGCCTGACGTGTGGATCTGCAAGACAAATTAGCAGCTTGCCAGCAGATCACCAGGATATCTTTACTATCTCTGGTTTTAAAAAAAACAATTGATTTTAAACAAAATGAAGCAGATCGTGGCTGAGAGGTTACAAAAAATGCCGAAATTCTTTAAAATACACGTGAACATGGGGTAAGGGAAATTCAGATAAGCAACGAGGAATAGCAAAATCAAAACAAATTCCACTAACTTCAGAGATTTCTTACTCACATCTGGAAAAAAACACCAGGTTTTATCATCTCATTTTAAATTCCAGGTTTCTCTGTTACGTTCTGTACCACCCTGTCCACAGTCTCCAAGAACAAATGTGCCATTTCTGCCCAAACACTGCAGCATGAAAGAGGAAGAGGTCTGGATGAACTCTGTAAAATCTTGAAAATATCATTCTTGCACATGTAAAAAAGTGAACCCTGCAGCTAAAACCAAGGCAGGCCTTTATCAAAAGTCATCAGTCAAGCAAGAGCACACAAATACTCACCCCTACACACGTGTCCCAGTTAAGATCATTAAAATCCAAGAACTCCAGAAAAATGCTGTTATCACAAAGACACTCCTGCAGAGAACTAATGATTTTATTATTTTTCTTAAAATACATTTGGCCCTAACAATGTACAAATAAGAAGTTATCTCCATTCTCTCCTCCTCTTTTGCAACTCCCCTGATGTGAAGTCCAAAAAAAGAAAAAAAAAAAGGTACTGAGTGTGAAATGAATGCATATCAATAGGAAAAAGAAAGAAACACTGCCAGCTTAAGTGTTCCCTCATAACAGAGTCCAGATCCAAGACCTGCACATGCTATCCTGATAGAAACAGAGGTGATGGAAGGCACTATTTGGAACGAGGAGAGAAAATTCTCCGTGGAAACAATTTTTTGGAAAGACCATGGTTCAGGACCATGCAGCAGGATCACTGAAGTTAGATGTGCCTGGAAGTTTTGATGAAACAAAGCCTGACAGAAAAGGCAAAAATTCCCCATCTGTCCAATTCCATCAAGTCAAGTGGCTACATGAATGCTATCACAAGTAATAGTGATATCATGCATTACAGAAAAAGCAGTGCAACAGTTTTGTAATCGTTTTGGAACTGAGCTCCAATGATGCCTTTGCTTGTCAACACACCTGAATCTTCATTTTTTAAATCTAAATAATCCCTTTGCCATTACAGTCATTGATCCAGCTCAGTGTTGCTCCAAAGACAGGTCAAAACAAAAAGATGGCACTTTTGCTTGTTAACTACTTACCTCCTTAAGTCTTTTCACTTCTCAAAAGGAAACAACTCCGCCCCGCCCCAAGACAATCTTCTTTTTCTGTAAATGCCAGTCTAAAACTAAATGTCTACATTCTGTAAGGAAATTCACTGTTTTCTTCATCTTAAAAAAGCAAGACTGGAAATTAATGTTAGTTATCAAAACTCACTAATTTTTGCAAATTCTTCATTAAAAAGTACAAAGACACTGAAACTAGATGACCTTTAAGGTCCCTTCCAACCCAAGCCATTCTATGATTCTATGATAATATAGCACTACAGAGGATTTAGTGCCCAGAGAACACTACAGGACTCTGCAATCCAAGTCCAGGTCAGTAAAAGCATCAAACACTCTTTTAAACCAAAGAAAATGGAAAACCCTTTCAGTGCAGCATCTTTGTTCTGTGTGTGGTTTGTCTCCAAAATGTAATGCTACTATGATGTCATTGTAAGCATCAGAGCTCTGAAAGCCTGACAGAAATACTGGTTTTGATTTCACTCTGGATTATTATTTGGAAAACATTTAGGAAAATATAATGAGCCCAACAGGAGGCTCAAAATCTAAGAGATCCTGTTGTCTGCTTTTGTGAGAAACCACAAAATCTTCAGCTCGAAGCTACTTGCGTTACACTTTCCACTCTTTTTTTTGGAATGGTTTCTCATTTTCCATAGCCCATTTCTATTGATAGATTTTTCCATTCAGTAAACAACGAAGCTGCTGCTTATTTAGAAAGTGACCTTCAAGGCTAACAAAAAAAAAATCTACAGCTAATAGACACAACCCAACACAATCCAAAAAAAAGTGTACACACAAGAATTTTCCTAAGAGACATCTCAAAATTGTAAGTACCAGCCACAGTTGTGACAGGGCTTAACAGAAGCCAATCTGCAGGTTGACAAACCATTCAAGAAAATCCAGTACTGTATTATTCCTGCTCTAGAAATCTCATGTCCATGGGGAGGACTACAGAAGGGACAGCCCTCTGGGAAGAGGCACACCTGCATCATCATCAGGTTTGTGTTACCCTTAAAGCAGTTTAGAAGTGTTCAAGGCCAGGTTGGATGGGATTTGGAACAGCCTGCTCTACTGGAATTCCTGACCAAGAGTAGGGGGTTAAACTAGAAGGTATTTAGGGCTCTTTTTAAACCAAATCATTCTATGATTCCATGAATGAGAGGGAAGGTGACTGTGTTGAAAGCAGGTGAAGGTCAGGAAACAAGGACAACACGAAAGAGGGCATCTCTGAAGTATTCTCAAGTGAGAAACACAATCAGGGCAGCGACAGCTCCTTAGTTTTTTTAATTTGTATTAAATACTGTTCTCACAAGTATTTAATACAAATTTATCTAAGCATTTTCTGGGTGAGTTGATACCAAGTTCATTGTTTTAATGCACATGTGAAGGCAGCATGATCTTTCTGCTTCATAAACTCACCGTGTCTATGTGTTCCTGAACAGCAATGTGCTCTGACATGTATGAGAACAGGTTTGGTCATATTTCCAAGGTCTGTACTGAGCTGATGAACAGCAAGTTCTCTTGTAAGAACAGGGAAATGAAAATGTAAGAGGAATGATTCAATACACAGAACTAATAGTGCTCAGAAAGTGTTGTTAGTCCTGTAACACTACTGACACAGGAAATGACAAAATGAAAATTAAAAGATACAAGTGGACTTACTAATTTAAAAGGAATCAGAATTCCTGGTGGGAGTGCAGAAGGGAGCAATTTTTTATTTGTCCTCTTTCTATTTATTTTACAAATTTGATTACATAAGTGGGAGCCTATAATTGAAATTGTTTCCGTGGGCAAATTAAACAATAACATTTTGTTCTATAAATCAAGCATCACACATTAATGTGGAAATTGTTTTTGCATTTAAAACCAATCTGTACTACAAAAGGAATATCAACTTGCAAGAAATTCTGGGGCCACAAAGCCAGTGCTGCTGACATAATAAGGTCTGTTAGTCTTCAGAAGTTAATTACATCTGTAAGTATTGCTTTAAAAATCCCAAACCTAAAACTTTTAACAGAAAACGTGCACTGGAAATATCTGCCGGGAACAGCAAAAAAAACTGGTTTAAAAGGCATACCTGTAGCTGTCAGTTAGAATACCTTAAAATACAAACCTGGATGATAATGTCCTGAGGTGCCACGGTGACTTTTTAAAAAATAAAAAAAAAGGAGGAATGTATTATTACGGATTCCCAGAGGGACACACGGAAGACCAGACATCTAAGTAGACTTTCAGAGATGTAATTACAGGATTTTCACACGTAACAAGACAAGCAGTATCCCTTCCAAAAACCAGCTTTGATGTAGTGTAGCCAGCTTTTTAAAAAAGCAAACAAAAGCCCCACAGCAGTTCCACGGTTTGTTACAGATGCATTGCTACTCCCCTGTAAACATCAAGTTACTGAACTAAAACCAAATGAAGACGCCTCCAAAACATCAGCCTTGAAGTGCTGCCAACGTGGTTGGTTTTTGGGGAGTCCCAGGGCCTCACTAGGCTGGTGAGAAACCCATCCCAGGGCTGGGAGAGGCAGGGAGGCAGGGACTCCTCACATCCACCCCCACAGATCTCTCACCTTGGATCTCTCCCATTCCTGCTGCACCGTGGCACAAGTACAAGGCCACATTCATTTACAACGAGTCTGTCATCAAACCAAACCCAAAATGCAAGCAACAGCAACTTTATTAGCACTTACTGATCCCAGGGGTGATAAATACGTTTGTTTACTCCTGCACGAGCAAGGCTGGTGGTAAAAGGGAAACCGATCAGACTGTTAAGTGGCTGAAACTCACATTAAAAATCAAATGATAATATAATCCCAGGAAATTGCCAGGATATAGAGATGGAAAGTGCTGCAGTACCCAGGGCCACGCTGGCATCTTGCCAGGAGCCTGAGGGTCAAAGCTATTATTCTGCATGTATATCTACATAAATTTACATTTATTTTGCATAACAAGCAAGCATAGTATTAAATACACTTTACTGAGGGACCATCCTGGACTAGTTTACCCACTTCTGCAAGAGCACAAGGCTGGTGATTGCCTTTCTTTTTAACTTCCTATATAGTAACTAATTTGGTTTTACAATGCAATCTTCCGGGAAGACTCAGGCTAACACCACAGGAAAGTTACTCCTCAGCTTACAAGGATGTGTGCAAGAGGATCAGTGCAACCATCTGGGAGGGACTACTTATTTATTTTACCTGAAGTGCAGATCCCTTTCTCCTACGTGTTGCATTACCAAAATTCTGAATTGCTTTTCTGCTCTACTCCTATGGTTCATCCCAAATTCAAGTTTGGATTTTCCATCTTTTTGTACAGAGAATCTTCCTGCCAATATTCAGGGAAAAAAAAAGAAAAAACAACTTCACAAAACTTTTTATCTATCCTATGGACAGAAACATAATCATAACTATCATTTGCATGGCTATATACAGTCATACAATCACATATAGATGTGCTGAGATCCAGAAAGCATTCTCACAGTAAGAGATGAAAAAAGTAATCACATAGTTTCCTGGAATAAAAATATGGATGTGTCCTCACATTACGACACATTAGCACAATCAATTCCTCTGCAGCTACGATCTGAGTAATTGCTTTCAACTGGTTTTGTGGGATGTTTTACTTTTTGAAACTATCAGAGTCCAAATACGTCAAACTGCAAACTACGCAAAAATGTGAGTTCTCTAATGTTTGCAGAATGTTGTAGAGTTTCAGAAAGCAACTAAACCTGAGCTATGCACAATATTTTCTTTTTAAAAAATACTACCTCGTGCCACATTTCTCTGCTTTCCTCTCAATTCATCTCTTATACTCGTCAGCCAGAAATTCAGGACTGGATGTTTTGTAAAGCTGTCCAACTCACTCAAATTTCCAGTATATAAAAATAATCCAGTGCATTCTGATATTATTGCAAAATAGGAACTAATTATCTGGAATGAAAGAGGGAGGACTTGCACAAACAGCAGAAAACAGCAGGGGAGCTACAGTCAATGCACTTCAGACTAAACACATTAAAAATCTGAATTTAAACTATTATCCCTTTCTAGTTTACATGTTTGAGGAACACCTCCAAATTCTAGGATATCAAACATCTATTTAGGATTAAAAAATGCAGTCCTAAAGAAGGATCAGACTGTCTTTACACTCCAGGTCTGGCTGCCCCAGGTCTGCTCTGTCTGAACCCACCCTGCATTCTATCCTAGAAAAACAGACACCAGATGCCAAATATGAATTACACCCTTCAGAATATTAAGCCTAGGCTGTCATTTTCTCCTTCTTTCTTCTTTTTATGTTGGAAGTCTATCTGATTTTGTTTAGAGACTCTTTTGAAAAGCTTGTGTTTTCACACTGCCTCCTGCTTTGCAAAACAGCCAAGTGACAAAGTCAAATCTCTTCAGAAATCCTGTAATAATAAGCTGTGGATACAGAAAAGAGGTTGGGAAACTTTGTAGAGTAACAGATGTCACATTTAAGCTTCCAGGTAATTAGACGAAGGCAATCAGAATTTCCTTTTTTCTTAATTTTTAAAGGCATTTTCAGACACTATATATAATAAGGTAATTGAAACACTTCTCTGAACACACTGCTGTTGGGAAATGAAACTGATGCATCTCTCTACAAAACCACAGGCTTTACCACACTGCCATACATTTCCTTCATCCCTCCAGTCATTTTCTTCTCATCTGTCCAGCTACACGTCTCATCAGCATCCACTGCCAATGCGTACCAGCACAAACTCGAGCTGCATTACCGCAGCAAAGTTATAAATTCCATATGCTTCTTTATGCTCTCTGCAAAGAATTAAAATGCCATTTGTCTGGACAACCATCACATTTACCATGTTAGCACAGTTCTGCTCAAGCAGACCGTTCATCTTTTCACTTCCAGTCCTGTATTTTGAACCGGAGGAGATATCTTAATGCAACTGCAGAGTTTCACATACACAGCAGCAGCCACAGCAAAGGGTTTATTTTCCTTTATGTCAACCTATGTAAATACACATAATCTGGGTACTTAGCTTTCTTCTGATTGCTGCCACTGAATGCAATGCAAGGAAGGGAAAGGGGGGTGAGGGGAGATAAACCCTTGAAGGCTGACGGTCGGTAATTTCTCCTGCTACTTGTACATACATGGCAAGAGACACAAAAGGCAAGCTCACTGGAATTTAATCTTATTATGATCCATTTCCACCCGAACTTCAGATGTCTGGATGTAAAACCGACACTTATCCGAGCTGTGTCAGCCCCCTGCAGCCCATCTGCACTTACAGATGTTGTCAATTCGGCAGCAGCGCTGCCTGGACCACACCGACACAACGGGGACTCTTTATCCTCCCCTAACCCGAGCTGCTGAAGCGCTCAGAATCTTCCTGAAATACTTCTATCACTATCTGGGGGAGTTATCAGAGAGCTGGAGACTGTATTTGAGAATGGAACATGGTGCAGCCTGATTGGCATAAAAGCCCAACAGACTGTTTGGGGAATAGTTTGTTCTTCTAATGTTGACACTGCATCATTTGTTTTTGGCAACTCAACGCCACCACCAACTATCATCTTTAAATTGCCTTCTAAGGTCTAATAGCTCTCTTTATTTGGAATATCTTTTAGAAGGAAAAGAAGATACATTATTTGTAAAGCAGCATATATCTGATTACTTTGATCTGTGCTGAGGCAATACCCTTCACAGATAAACACAGAGCTGTTAAAGAGGAGGAGTCATCAGAGGAGTATACACTATCTAGCAGCTTTTTGAAAACACATTTCTACTCAATTAGCACTTACAGTGATAGGTAATTTTAGATATAAAGCATTGAACTTTCTGTTGTCATACTTTCATTCTACAAAATCCTCCTCAATTAAAGCACAATCTATCCAAAATGTTTCCTTAAAACATTTTACGTATTTTTCTCTGCTTAAAGCTGTCAGCTTGCCTACATTAATACACAAGGCAGAGGCTGAAACACAGGTTATTTATTCAGCTGTTAAACTCCTGCAGAAAAATGAAATTACAGAATGGCATGGGTTAATTTATATTGTAGAGCTATAGCAGAATAGGGGACATCCTGCTCTTGACTGGGTTGATCTAGGAACTAGATGTGAGATTTAGTCTTGGGCATAAGAATAGTCGTCTCAGGATTTCTGACAATATTTTATCTGATGTCAACTTTGAATTGTTCATTATGCAAACATATTTATACTATTTTAAATCGGGATGTACAGGGTTCATTTTGGAGAGGGCTGGTTTCAGAGGGGTTCTAAGTTCTGTAAAACCACATGATAAATAACACATACTCCTGCAGAGGATACAACCCAGCTACACATGTGCTTAGCATACAAGTTTGCACAGATGCTGACCCTTCATCTGGGTTATGCTTTGTCTTTCATTTTGATCATCGCTGACTGTTTATATGAAAGCTGAAAAGTATATATAAAAATAAATCCTGACACATTTCTCCACTATCTGTGGCTGTGCAGTTTATATGCAGTACAGACAAAGCTCATTATGAATACATACAAGATCAAGAAGTGCTTATAAAAACATAACAGATCAGCCCTTAAAAAGAAACAGCCTGGGGTATCGGGGGCTTTTGTCATTGTCAGAAGACTGGAAAACTGAAACACTTCAGAACAATTATTTCTTTCCTAAGTGCAATGAAGTTTGCCCCTCAAAATTAGAACTTCAGTCATAAACCAACTTAAAACCTGTGTAAAAGTCTAAATCCAAATCCCAAATACCACAGGCTTTCCTGACAATACGGCTGGATGTGACCTGCAAACAAGATCCAGACACTAAACGATTCACAAAAGAATTGATTTATATCACATCCCTTTTCCATGAAGTGTGTATGCAATTTTATGAGTCTGTGCAACATTAGCCTTTTGGCAACTGTGCACAGATACATCAGTATATTTATTTTGGGTAAGGTGTTTTTTTGTTGTTGATAACCCTGGGTATCATCTTCTCTATCTCTTTTTATCTCCCTATTTGTTACCTGCAATATTGAAGTCAGAAAATTCAGTAGTCTTATGGGAGACCAGCTATGTTGTATGATCGATTTGAGAGAAAATGAATACATCACTTTTTGAATTTTTATACTGACAATAATAATGTAGAAAAGAAAACTGCTCCTCTGACTCTTCCTTGTACTTGGCCACTTTCTTGTAAAAGGCCCTCTTAATGTTTCCTGTGTGGCACCTCTTATGGAATGGACATCTTCCCTGATCAACTTCAATCTATGTTCCTAGAATCATCCCCTGATGGTTCCTGATTGCTCAGTTATGTTTGTGGGGAAGCAACCCCACTCTTCTGCATACATGATGTGACTCTAAACTGAGAAGTACATCTCTGAGAAACAATGTGATTCACTCACCAGGAGACTTGCCTGGAACTGTGAGATGCCATGCTGGATTTTCCTACATCCCACTCCAGGAAAGTCAGTTATATTGTTGAAGGACATCCTTCCCAGAGCTGAACTCTTTACATCATGTAAGCCACATGTTCATGGGTGTGTAACAAGGAACAGAAATTTGCATCCTTTCTACAGCTGCCTGTCAGCTATTTTCAAGATGTCTTTGGAGCTGACATTGTTTTATTGTACCCCGTTATAAACTACAATGGACTTTGATTGCACTTCTCTTTCAATACACATTATGATCAGGGAGCATGTTCACAATATTATCTTTAAAACCTTGTGGAAGTTTTTGACTTCCATTCACTACACACCCAAGAGTGGGGTTTGCAGAGAAACCTCAGGTATTCCACTCCAGCCTCCACAGACACCACAGAAAATTTCAGTTTATTTGACTAATTATTACCACCATTTCTTCCATATGAAACCATGTCTTATGTATACTTGAGAGGTGACAATCATGGCAGTATTTTTTTTTTCCTTCATTTTGGTTTCTTCTGAACTGTTTGCATTAGCATTTCTTTCACATGAATGTTCACAGCCAGCCAGTTCATTTGAATTAGTTGTGCAGCTTGTCTTTTTGTGCTCTGCTACTTTTTCCATCAGCTTTTCCACTGAACTTCCATTTCAAGATCAATACACTTAGTTTACTGCAATGCAAGATTTTCCTGCTACTGCCACTGTAATTTTAGCCACCTTTAGTGTCTTAAAAATTCAGCCTCATTTGGTGAAACTCCAATGGCTTAACAGGTGAGATATGAATGCAAAGTGTTATTTTCTTTTTAATAATATATTATGAACACAAGCCTTAAAAGGGGAAGAGTAGCTGTAGCAGCTGTGCCCTACAGCAGAGAAATAGTTTTATCTGATGCATTCCATTCTGCTTCACAGCCCCAACAGAGTAGCCTTGAGTTTATTTGACTAAATCTAATCAGCACTGATGCTACTACCAGAAAAGCAGTAAAATTCAAATATAAAATTTGAAACCATTCTTCCTCTTTTATGCTTTATACGGGTGCTCTCTGCATCGCTGTAATGATACAGCAGAATTTTCCATGAAGCCAATCTGATTATAGCATAAACTTCCCCAGAAACCCAAACCTAATGATGAAAAGCAATGGGAAAATCAAGGTGGTAGAAAAGATGTCTGTAACAAAGGCATTAACAGGAAAATGCTGTGGTTATTTGGACCAGAAGAAGACTTTTTGCCTTTTTCTACCCCCATCCCTTGTCTAGAACAGTCAATAACAAAATATGCTTGGTAAATAACTGACATTTAAAAGTCTAATACCACCTCCCTCCCAGCAGCAGAGCACCTAACACACTCAAATGCCCACTAAAAATTGATTGCCTGAAAATTAATAGGGACCCATTTAGTTACTGGAATGGTTTTGCATTGATTTCTTCCCTTATCATCTTTTGTATGTTAGCATGTTAGCAAAACTGAAGACAGCAGTGCATATCCAAAATTGCTGTTTCTTCTTTTATCTAGAAAACCTGCAGATTTTTTTAAGCCAAACCAGACTGAATCCCAGGCTCTGCTATGGATAAGTTTGGAGGTTTTGTTTGGTTTTTTTTTAAGATTGTATTAATGTGAAAAAGCAATGCACACACATCAAAGGAAGTCATGCCTTCTTTCACATGAGTTTCCATTAAAGCTGATGTTTGCTGGCCTGAAATGCAAGCCCCTTGTCACTCCTAGGCAGTGTGATTTAATTTTCTGGCTGCAGCAGCACAGGTGGACTGGCACACAAGAGTGACTGATCAGCTGCCACCAGCCCAAGGCTGAGCACAGGGGGGGCTTCACCTCGCCCTGCCAAGGTCAGTGGCCAACAATCCCCTCTCCCCCTTCCCCACAGCAGCAGGCATTGCACAGGTATGTTGGGAAATTTAACTCACCAGGATGTCACAACTTCAGCCTTTTTTGATGTACACCAGATTTGGTCTACATTGCACAGACATGACATTTCCATGCTTCCCCCAGAAACTCTCTTTCAATAATGATCAAACAATAGAATAAGGAACCAGGGGGGGAAAAAACCCAAAAACAACCACAGAACAATTTGGTGCTAAAGTTCTCCTCTAACTCATGAGCATAAGACAAGGGGATGTATTTAACCAAAAGGGGAAAAAAAACCCACTTTTCTAAACCATTAAATAAATAAATTGTTCAATGAATCACATTTTTAGTTAAAACTTTCCTATTTCAAAAAAATGCAGGAAAAATCTGGGTCGACAGAGCTGGCCTATCCACCTTAAATTTCAGAAGAAAATAGAAACATGAAAAAGGAAAGAAGAAAGAGAAGCCATCAGCTTCAAACTATTATAACCTTAGGATGTAAAATTACTTTATTCCTGTCACCTTAAAAGGGACTCTTGTCTGAAAAATGTGATAGGAACCATGACTGAACAAGACATGTTGAGCAGTTAAGCAACCACAAATCACACTGAATTTTGATTTGAGTGGGATGCCATGAAAATAGAAATTAAACATCTACAGCTACAGAGAGCTTACAGCTAGATCTAATTTCAAATGTCTTCAGCAAAAGAAAACAATAGTGACAATTTCATTTCACAGATTAATGTATTTCAAAGTTTATAAGCATCTTCATGTCTCTCAACATATTTTATAAATCTTCTACGCTTGTTACAAATTAAAAAAACAAGAAAACAAACAAAAAACCCCAACAAAACAAAAACACCCCCAAAAAACCCAAACAAACAACCAAACAAAAACCCTTTGCACTAAAAGACACACTAGATTTTCTGTCCACATAGTATTTGAGTTAGAAAGAAATTACATGTCATATTCTTGATCCTAGGTAATTGTGAAATTAACTGTGTCTCTTAATTTGGAATTAAAATAGAAGAACTATTTGTTCCAGGGCTAGGAGAATAAGGATAAAGGGAAGGTGAAAGCCTTCCTGCTCAGCTCCCTTCTGGGGAAGCTGTGTGTGGATGCTGTGGCCCTGAGCAGCCTGGGCTGACCAGCTGCTGCTCTGTTTTTAGGCATTTCCCAGGCCTGGCTCTACCTCCAGAGACTGGGATCCACTGACAGCCAAAAAACACCCAGAGCTTCTTCCCAAGTAGAAACCACAAGTTTCCTACCAAACCCTTGCAAATTAAGGACTATTCAGTGAAGAACAGACTAATACAAAAACCCATCCAACTTAGGTGCAATCCAAGCCACTACATTTGAAGATTTACAATTGTTTGGAATTAATTCAAGCTCAGGGGTGTAATGGAAAGTCATTTGGCATCTGTTGGCTTCAGTCTCTAAACCATTCCATCATTTTCACTTCCCAACACCACACCTAATGTACCAGAGCACACTGCATGGCTTCCCTTAGTGTTAGAAATCCTCAGAAATCAGTCTCACCTTAACACCACGCCATACTTTCTAAGCTCAGACATGCCAGGGCAGTGAACCATATGAAAAAACACTAACAAGTAAAATCTCAGCTCACCCTTAATCCAGCAGCCAGAAAATCCCAGTGCCCAGCTTCACTCCCTGCCCTGCCTCAGCCCATCTTTCCCTGGTGCTTTCAACACCTGCAAGCATGGTCTGTTCTTCTGACCACCTCCCACTCTGTGCATACTTTCTATATAACATGGTTTAATCTAAACAATAACTGATTTTAAACTTCAGTGCAAAAGTGTGGTGAAATCCACTTGAAATCCTGCTGGAATTAGCACTGCTAACGCAGGGGAGATAAAAGTTGTAGAGCTGCAAAGTTGTGTATCTAACCCACTCACTGTGGGCATAATCCCTAAACTAAGGATAAAGAGCTGGCAGCTTCAAAATCCCTTTGCCATTCTCCATTGGTTCTCAGATCTATTGCTCGAGGTGGTAACTCAGGCATGCAGAGTGATAAGAAAGAAGCTTCTATATCCAGAATGTCCCTTCTGGATTCATACAGCAGCTGCAAAAACACATGTTGGCCAACCCCACTGGATGTCCTGCATTTGGCAAACAATCACAAAGGAGTGAGGGGGAGTAGGGAATAGCCAAGGGAGATGAAACAAAATGGAAAAGAAAAATCCCCAAAAGAGAAAGGAACAATGGAAAAGGGCAACAGGGGGAAGATGAGAAGGTTGCTGCAAGGCAAAGAGAGAAAACAGCCAGAGAATCTGGGGAAGTGGTGAGATAAGTGAAGCATATGAAGAAACAGGCTGTGAGGAAGATCTCCCACCACCAGCACATAATACAAGGCTCCTGCTGGAGGACAGCTGGGAACAAATGACCAGCAGAAACAAAAAGCAAAAACAATGCTGCAAGATACAAAGAGAACTCAATCACACATTAGTAACCAGAAAGGCTTTCCAGCCCACAAATACTTCTGTGATGATAACTGAGAAAGCAACACACAGAAAGGTTTGGACACTGTCACTGTGTAAGTAGGTTAGGCTTGAAAAGAGATCACGCACACCAAATGCAAAATGCATAACATTAAACATTTATCAACAACAGAAACAAAGTTAGGCCAAGCTTCCAAAAATACTGAGCGCTACCAGATACAAGTCAAGTCCTGAGATGGAGAGAGCACCAATTGAGCCTCCTACAGCTTTTAGCTTCAATGTCTCACAAGCTATTCCTTCAGGTTTTTCATTGAGCAAAATTAGTGCTTCAGTTGCTGCTGACTGCTTGAACTGTTTGCTGTGGTGACTCTTTAAATCTGCCACAGCTGGGCTGCCAGCTCACAATGGATGTGTGCCTCGGGAAGGGCTGCAGAACACAACACGGCTCCTCAGGGCTGGGGAGGAGGGAAACACACTCTTGTTGTAGGACAGCATTTACATCCCCATGCTCCTGTTCAGAAGAGGCAAATAAATGAAAGCTTTGCTCTCTTTCACTAAGAGACACACATTTATCTGCTTCAACCCAGCAAGCTTCAAGCTGAGCAGGGCAAATAAAGAAATGAGGAGAAGGCAGAGGAGTGAGGTACTGCTTTTCCCTATTGGAGAGGGAAATGAAGTGGTTTCTAGAGTAAGGTAAAAGAAAGGTAAGAAAAGACTCTTTTGTAAGTTGTATTCACTCACTGTTCATACTACAATTCCCTTCTACATTTATAGCAACCTGGAGTCACCTCAAACTGAACATTTCCTGGGCCCTAGGAAACAGAGATCAGCTGTTCCTCAGTCCCACAGTGCAGCACTATTCCTGCTCCCAAGACACACAGCACTTACAGACAAACAAATCCCATTCCTGATGGGAGGCAGAACTGCATTTTTAATTGTTGATGATTGCTTGCTTTGATCTAGAAGATACCCTGTTGCTGGATTTTTTTTTTTATTTTTTTTCATGTTTTTCACCCCCAAAAATGTTTTTTTTCTTTTTCTCCAGGATAGCAGATATGGTTGCATTACACTAGCACAGCTTTTACCCTCTCCTGGCAGCACTTACCCTCCCAGCACAGGAAAATCCATACTGCACAAGCCTGGAATGGTGACATGGTGGTCACCACACTTACTTAGCAAACAGATACACCTTTTTTTTTCTTTTTTATTATTATTTTTTTGGTAGCATATACAAGGCTCCATCTCTAAAGAAAAAGCAACATGCTTGAAACCCCAAATTTATTATTATTTTAATTTGTGAGAAAGGATTTTCTTCTATGCAATTTTTTAAACTGTGTGATTTAAGCTTACTTACAGTTAATCCATTTTTCTAATTACACTGTTTCTCTCACTATAGATCAACAGCTGATTAATCAGACTCCTCAGCAGAGCAGCGAGGTGTCTGACCTTACTTGCTGTATTTGTAACTAATTCCACCTCATATTCTTCAATGAAATAAAATAAAAAAATCCCACAAGCTATTTCAAGCTATCTGACTACAGGGAGCCCATCAGGAGCTCACCTATGGGCAAGGCTATCAACTTTATTCTCTGTCAGCTCCCTGACAAGTCTTGCATCATACTGCACACTCTTGGTGTTAACCAAGAAATATTTCAAAAGGCAGTTTTTCACAACTTAATCTGCATTTTCATGTGCTAATTTTGTAGCTCCCCTGCTAAAAAATTCCCTGCAGCACAAGGGCTTCCTACAAAGCTGCAAAAGACCTCCTTTAGTTATGGAAAAAGCTGTCAACACTTACAAGATATGTAAGCACTTGCATTTCTTCTGTGTTAAATGGTTGGACTCAATGATCTTAAAAGTCTTTTCCAACCTAAACAATTCTATAATTCTAACCTGCAAAGTGACTAAATACATAAAACTCCAGCAAGTCTTAGCCCAGGCATTCTCTCCCACTCCCAGGCATCTGCCAGTGCAGGAGCCTCTTTCACACAGAACAGGGATATAGTTCCCTGCTGGAAAGCAGGGTTGTCAGGCATTTCCAGAAGTTATTTCCCACCTTTAAAATAAAACCAATTAACTAAGATGTTTTTTCTAACTGTCCTAAAAGATTTTCAAAAATGAGATCTCACCTTCCATCACCTTCCCATGTTGTTTTATGCCATTCCTATTTTAATAAACAGACAGCTTTTCCTAGGCTTTAACTATCTTTTTTCCTGTTGCTGGTCCTTTTATACTTCACAAAGATTATTCAACTTCTTAAAATGTAAAACTACATATTAAAAAAACTCCTTTCATCTCCTTTGTTCTTTGTCTCGGTGTAAATCTCTCCTCCTCCTATTCATACCTCATGGAGTCACATTTTCTCTATCCCAAATCATTCTCCATTGGATTGTCTTTAAAATTGTTATTCTCTTTCTAAATGGGCACACCATTCCATCACCCAGGACATTAAGGAAAATATTGATCAGGTTTATGCCTGGTGATAGCCCTGACACTTGCCAGTTCATTAAATACAACCATGTCACAGATTTCAACACTTCTCACAGGAATAGAAGTTGGGGTGTCATAACCAACACCTTTTCCTGTTTACACTATGTAGCCTCATAAAACAATATGGAAATAAGATATTGGTTCAGTATCTACCCAGAATGGAAACATGGAAACATGTGGAATTCAAACCCCTTTTCCTCAATATTAAAAACATTTCAGAATGGTAAATGTCAACCTTAGTAGAGACAAGTTCATGTAAACTTCCCCAGTTTGAGATGATACCTGAGTCTATGAGTAAGTCAGAAGTACTCAGTTGGAGAGAAATCTCTTAATTCTCCTTTTAGGAAGAAATCTATATTAAAATAGCTCTTTTGTCTTGGCAGACTTATTTCCAAACATACTAAAGCAATACTAACTGCATGCATTATTTTACACAGAATTGAACTGAGGTTTGGAGAGGGCAGGGAGGGTTCTCCCCCAAAGAAGATAACATGTGTGTAAGGAAGAAGCACACTGAAAAAGAAATAGGCTGGGTTAGCCCTAACCTGCGGCTTCGTTTGTAAAAGCTGCTGTGTTTCAAAGCTCTGCTCTTCCCAGGGCTCTGCACTGACATTTGACTAACTGACTCACTGAATGTTCCCTTTAAACTTACATGGTGTCAATTAATAGATTATTGAAGCCATTGATTTACCTTTAAAGTACTTTATGATCTCTAGTCCTCTGAGAAGTGAGTGGGTACCTATGAAGTGACAGCTCACATCTTCATCAACCTACAGCAAAGGCTTCCTTTGCAGTCACTGAGCTAAGACTGAGCACATGGAAAATAAAACATGAGCTTCAAATACCTGGGCTTCCAGTAAAGTAAAAAAAACACCTGGCCACAATCTATGTGCTTAGAAAGGCCATAGACAGTATTGCTGAGCTCTATGTGGAATAAAAAGGAATCTTTATTTTGACTCAGTATTTCAAATTCAAAATCATGGAAGTTTAAGAATGCAGCATGGTCTGCAAATAAACTAAAACATCAATAAATGGAACAATTAGGGGACTATTTCTAGATGTGGCCCAGGTCCAAAGCAAAGGCTCCCTCAGACATCCATTCTCCTGAAGATTCTCCAGCAAGGTCACGCTGCTTCCCAGTCACTGCCTGACTATGGGATGAGCAGATGTCCTTGGTCTGGATCTTCATGATCCCACAGACACCCATGGTACCTCCAAACCTAACAGCAGATACTCTACTACTATACAAAGAACAAAAACTTAGTGCCTTTTTCAAGCCTAGTTACCAGGACAAAGTAATGGCTGAAAATTAGGAATGGCCATTTGGAAGTGGGAGCAATTTGAACGCTGAAATGTAAAATAATTAAGGTGGTATTCTGAAGGATGCTCTTTATTGCTCTTCTTCACTTACCAAGCACCTGTGCAATCTGCATACTGGCCTTCATCCAACCTTACAACTTCAGCTTCTTGAGCCAGGCATGGCAATGACAAACTGAAAGCACAAGTCTGCACCAAATCCAACCAAGACACGAAACAATGCATCTTAATATTTAGTCACTAATTATGCTGCTTAAATAATTGCTCCAGTTCACATGCCACAGTTTCTTCCATAACAGTGAGAATTCCCTAATTGGAGACTCCTGATAAACTTAAAAAAAAAATACCATGTTTATTAATAGGAAGATTAATATTTTCAAAAGCTTTGTTCTTTAACTGTGAGATAGAAAACTCAGTGAAGCACCTAAAGGGATGCTATAGAAGGGAATGCACCACCACACCATTAGCACAGCAGCTGAAGGAACCTACTAGCCTAACTGTGATATTAAAATCACTAAATTATTTTTAAAACTCCTGAAAGATACAGAAAGGGTGATTATCCTTTCCTTCAAAATCCCATCTGCTTTGAATTCTTACAGCTTCAAAATAAGCTTACAGTTCTAATTAATTTTAATGATCCATGCTGAATTACTTACCATCTAAACAAAATTATTCAATTTCTTAGTGGGTTTGAATTTTGTTGTTTCATCTTTACTAATTTATAAATGTTTTTCATGAAGAGAAGCTGCAGTTCACCTTGGAGGAGGTACTTGCAAGTGTGATATGTGTCTGCATAGACCTGCAGTGTTTAGGTCTCCTGAGAGGGTTATGCTGAATCCAAATTCATACACAGAATTTAAACACAGGTCACTTGGTGCTCTCTTTTGGAGGATGCTCCCAACTGAATGCAGATCCCAGAGCCAGAGCAGGGATGGCACAGTTAAAGGAACCAACCCCACATTAAAGTGAACTCAGTGCAAGGAAGGAGAAAACCACTGTTAAGCTGTCTTGTATATATGTCTCAGTTAATTTAATCATGTATCATCAAGGAAAGCTTGCAAGTAACATGTTATACAAGGGTTTTAAGATAGACTGTATTCAACAGACCAGTTTTCTGTGGCTGTGGAGTGATACAAGGAAAAAAAAATTATTTACATTTTTGATTTTGATTTAGGCTACAGATTCCATATTATTTTTTTTCCATTTAATTCAATGGGACCAAGGGTTACTCCCTGGAGTATGCCTGGGAAAAGAAGGAAGTAGCCCAGGAACTTTAAAGAGTTCCAGTTAAATCTCCGACCTTAAATATTATGTATGTACTGGTAAACTCAATAGTTTCTCCCTTCTCAAGCTAATATTCTGAATATTATAAGCAGGATATTATCATTAAAAAAACACTGTCTCATTAGCCTGGGAAAACATTGAATTTTGACCTAAACTTCCACCCCCCAGAGCAGTTCTTTGGAGTCCTGTCAAGCCTGTGTTGAAAAACAGTATATAAGGAGTTCACAAATCAATGTTTTGTTTTCCCCTACTTTGCAACACTTCCTTGCTTCTTCTCAATATCCTCTTTTGCATCTGCACTAAAAAAAAATATCACAGTGCATAACTCAATTCCATGAGTTGAAATCTATGTCAAAATACCATCAAACAATGCCTTTCCCCCCCTACTCCCTTTCAACTCGGGGTTAACTCTGAAACATCTGTCATATTCTGCTTTGTGTTTTATATTAATATCTTATTTCTCTTGCAGCCTTACAACTTTGCAGCAATGACAATTAGCATTTAATAATTAGCTTCATAGTTTCCACAAAAGCACTCTGATTTCACAGAGTATGACCTGTGGGTAGTTTGCACACAAACCCTTTACCCTCAGTGATGTTTTCTGCAAAAGAAATGGCTCCTTCAATATAA
This sequence comes from Parus major, assembly GCF_001522545.3. Lineage (NCBI taxonomy): Eukaryota > Metazoa > Chordata > Aves > Passeriformes > Paridae > Parus > Parus major. The sequence continues at coordinate 6,858,990 of NC_031770.1, read as the reverse complement.
ATTACAAAGCACTTTAAGCTATTAAATTAAGCTATTTTAACTAACTAGTATAAATTATTTAAAGAAAAAAATCCCAAACAAACCCCAAAATATTCTTCTCATGAAGAATTCTTACTGAAACAGATATACTACAATGAAACCTTATGTATTTCAAGCCCATCACGTTTTTTTCTGGCCCTAAAATCTAAATGCTTGCAAGCATTACTGGAAGTTAATCTCCTCTCCTCTTCCCCCAAGTGAAATCATTTTGCTTTCACAAATACTTCTCCCAAAATCACCTTCACTGCTCTGTCCATCCATACAAGAAAATGAAGGCGTTCCTTCACTAAAAACAAACCAGAAATCCTGACACAGTTACATAATATATTTCTCATTCCACCAAGTTTACTTGTATGCTGCAAAGGGAGTAATCATCTCCATACTAAATTAAGAGCATCAGGATACTGAGGGATTCCTCTGCTTTCAAAATATTCTGTATTAATAATACATTATTCTCTTAATAATATATTAATGACCCTCCTCCTCCCTCTCATGGAAGCTTCAGTCACTGAAGACAACAGCAGGAATGTGGCAGGAGTCAGAAATGTGTTTTCCATAATTTCAGTGGAACAGTGTAAATGTGGGTGATTTCTTATTCATAAAAGTTATTCTTCAGCACATTACAGGGGAAAAGAGATTTGTTACAATTTGTTTGTTATCTGAACAACGTTCTCTCAACTACACAGATGGGATTTACCCTATCCCAAATCAGCTAAAACACTCAACCCTTATAGACAGCTGATTTAAGCTGTTGGTAAAAGAAAAATAGATTATTTCTCTGTAACTCATTTGATAAGACCATCATTATTCATCTTCTCCTTCAGAGGTGCAAAGCTTCATGGACTTGGTGAGAAAGATTCTGGAGTTGACACTCAAACATTAGAGATTACAGAGTAAGTCCATAAAGGGCCTCCATTTTCTATTTCCAGAGAACTGTGAAGTAGCCCTGAAAACAGATCCAGGACCAACAGATAAAAATCTGGAAAGGACTTCATGCTGTATTCAATGAACTTAAATCCCAAGGTGTGTGCCCATTCCAGAAGTGAATGGTTTGTATATCACTGTCCCAGCTCCTTCCTTACATTGCCTTTTTTTGGTAAAGTGTTTTATGCTATTTTTTTAGGTGGCTCTTTTTTCCTGTTTTATTTTTTAAAAGGCTTCTCCAACTGGAACCTTGATCAATTGACTATTATTTCTCTGGTAACTTGTGCTCCTCAATTATGACATTTCATTTCAACCTTCCTCTCCCAACACCTTGCATTAATCCACCCAAATAACTACTGGCGACGTTTTTGAGATGATTGATTTTTCACATCTGAAAGACATTTGTTCTGGTATGCTAACAGTAATAAATGAGAGAGGGGCCTTCAAGAGTACAGAATGAAACTGAAAGCCAAGATAAATGTTACATTTCAAAGTATAATGACTGGGAAAAAAAAAAAAATCAGATAAACATCATGCATTTTTGGAAAAGACTTCTTATTTTCTTCCACAATATATGTCTCTGTTTGTTTGTCATCAAGGATTTGAATATGACATTATCAGCATAATTAGAAACACAAATTGATCTATTTGTCATATCAATCACAGCTCTAGCTGGAGGATCAAATATCCAAATTTGCCCCTGCTCATCAGAGAAACCTCAAGAAAGCAAACTAGTGTTTCAAGGACTCCATGGGGAATAAATGACAAATTAAGTCTCCAAAATAATTACAACAACCCAAAGGGAAAATGTGCTCCTCTTTCAAATTGCTCCTAGACTTTTACATACATTTTAAAACACATTTTAGAAGAGTGACACTATCATAATTTATAAAAGATCATGTTTCCAGGATTTAAGGGTTTGCGTTTTGAAGACCTGAAATAAATTCCCAGCCCAGGACATACTTGAAAGTAAGATCAGGACTTTTTATCCTGAAAGGTCATTCACCTTCCCAGGAAGAACATGCGTTCTTCTACAGGTTTTTTTCTTAAAAGTCGTAGTCCTGATATTTATAGTTCTTTATCCTTGTATTTATACTGATAGTTAATAACGCTGAGAACATAAATATGGGGTTCAGAAACGCACATATCAATGGGGACCTGAAATATGGGGTCCAGGAACAATTCCCACAGCTGGGTACAGAGCTACACGAGCAATTCCTGCAGACTAATTGCACAGAGTGGGAAAATACCTGGTGGTCAGGAAGGGAAGATAAAGATAGAGAAAATACTGAAAGAATGAGTGCAATTCCTAGAAATTACTCCTACTTCAGGGGGTGGCAGAGCCACACAGAATGGTGATAAGCTCTCTCTCTTCTCAGCCCTCCAGTGAACTGTGGCATGTAGCTGATGCTTAATGTTTACCTCTGGGAATGGCATGAGGTTTTCAAAAGAACCATTTATTTCTCTGCAAGACAAGGCAAGCACCATTCTCACTTCTTTAAAATAAATCCAGAATAGAGAAACCCAAAATAAAACTTTTTTCTTTTGTTTTTCAAACAATCCAGTAAATTTAATATCTATACATATACATGGAACTACAAACAGTTTTCTCTTATTCAAGCTACAAAATCTGTTGTCTGAACCCAAATCAGAAATACAAAACATGAACAAATCTACAGCCAGTCACTTCACTAGCTTTATACTACTTTGTACTTCAATATATAAAAGAAAAAAAAAATCTTTTGGCAATGCCAGAGGCACCTCTCTATCCAAAAATAGTTAGATTTGAAAACATATTTTTCTACAAATCGAGAAACAAAACCTAAAGCGAATCCTCTGTAAATCCCACTGGCAAAATACTAAAAGCAAGGAGTAGGCTAAAGTCCATTAGCTGGCAGTAGAAATGCACCAGAAGACAAAAGGTTGCAGTAGCTCTTGTATGTTCTTCTCTTAAGAGACTTTAAACATGTGCTGTGGTGCCAGCTTATAAAGTGCAGTGAGACTGAATTTTTGGAAGCCATAAAAACAGAGTAGGTAAAGCAAGGAAAACATCATCACATCTGTCAAGCTTTTTAATACAAAGGGATCCGATGACTGCCAAGGGGGGGGAAAAAAAGCAATATAAGTAACTAAAAAAGCCATGCCAATTTTTTCATATACTCTATGGCTGTTCTGTTCAACTCTCTTCCCATTCCCTTTAATGACTTTGTGTTTTCAAAGAAAACACTTTTCACAGAAGGATCAAGTATGAACACAATACTCACCCAAAACAGCATATTTATGAATAGATTATTAGATATCTTGACTATATGTATGTGTTTTATGAAGGCCTGAGAAGCTTCTGCTTAGCTTGAGTACAATAACAAAATCTTCAAGGAAATCAGAATTGATATCAATATATCCCAGATGCAAATTCAGCGCCACAGTATTCAAGTAAGATTTTCTCTTGTTTTCAGAAAGGAGGACTCAGAATGGCCACACAATTCACACTACAGCACTGCCAGCAAAACAAAGCAAAACCCTACTAAGCTCAAGCAGCTTAAGCAGGAATTTAGGAAAGCCTTCTATTGAACCACAGGTCATTTTCCCTAAAGGGAAGAGGTAGGCATTACAACCTGAACGAGAATAAATTTCAGAATGCATTTTAGCATTTTTAAGATTCAAAAAAAATGAACAAAAACCAAAAAAAACCACAAAAAACAAAAACAATAAACCCAAACACAAAAAAACCCACTAAAAATTTCACAGTAAATATTTACATTTTCTGACAGCTACTTCCATTCTACTCTTTAAAATTCTTAAACTAAACTTTAGCACACTTCCAGTGCTCTCAGCACAGAAGTATTTCCTAACTGCTCTGGAGCTACAGCTATCCATTCTTACAGCTTATATTGTCTTAAAAACCCTTATAAAAACCTTGTTAAATTTACATTATAAAGTCATCCAAGTAAATATCGTGTGTTAGGCTGAAAAAGTCAACTATGTTGACTCCACCACTGTTCCATCTGCTATTCATAGCTCAAAGCAAGGTTCTTGTATTTCTTTTACATGGGCCTAATTTCATTCACTCAAGCAAATTTGGAAAAACAGCATCCAATAGCATTCATGCAAGAAAAGGCTGGTCACATATTTAAATTGTCTTTTTTTACACGTTAAAGGCTGGCTCTACACACAGGCATCGCTTCATTTCAGCAGATTTAAGTATCTGACATTGGCAAAACTGAACACGATTGGCACAGCAGAAATTTTATATAAGTGTTTTATTTGTGGTCATTAAACACACAGACCATCAGCAGCAAAGCACTGCCTGATGGAGACAGCAGAGAAGTCTGAGAGTTGTGATTGTATTTCACAGTTCTCGCTCATAACTGATCAGGCCCTCGGCAGGTCAGTTATCCTCTAACTTAACTTTGGCTCTATTAACAAATAATGTAAGAAACAACACCTAGACACTTCCCAACCCTTCCTCAAGACTGGATTTCCTCATTTTTTTTCTAGATGCCACACATTCAGGGTCATAAAATTGAGACAAAAGAACTTGTAACAGTGCAAACTGCTGCACTGCTTCTGAGCCTATAAACTTCCTAATACTTCTATAAATACTGCTTTGTTTGTCATGATGTGTATTCCTACCACACAGTGCAGTCAGCCTGAAGGGATAAAAAAAGTATCAGCAGAGAACATCATCTATTCTGTTTGTGAAAGAGTTTTTTGCAGCCTCCGAGGCCATATACGTGGCTTAATTCCCATCAGCATTAGTGGAGCTTAATGCAGAATTTATAGTGAAAAATGAAGGTTTTGTATTAGCACAAGTAAATGGGTTGCTCTGTCTTTTGGTGCCTCTTAATGAAAAATAGCATTTCCTTCTAAGCATGCTTTGTAGTTAGACAAGGCTTTGTTGCTGCAGAGAAATGTAAATTTATGGGAATAACAAAACAAATTGATTAGTGACATGGAAACCGTTTAATTCTTGCTTCCCAGATGGGAGACTGTTAAGCAACCATTTAACCTATTTGTATTTTGTAAGGGAAATGCAAGTCTCCAGCTGAGATGCTGAAAATTCAAAATTATCATCTTTAATTTTTACCTGCTTGCAAAACTCCAGCCTCCTTACAGCCCTACGTGGGGTGAGCCGTCCAGCTCTGTTCGTAGAGCACAAGAGGGCTGGGCTACTAAGAAGGAAAAAGGGCCAACATCCTAATTAAAAACAGCTACTAATTGGTGTTTTACATTATCCAGCCAACTAAAGGCAGAAAAAAATATATTTTTTTGGAGTACAGTCTATGCAAATCCAAATACCTAAGAGTATGTAAGAATGTATGAAACCATGCTGTCCTTACCAATGCAATTACACAGCTGGGTACAGAAACATGCACAATTTCCTGGTCTGTATTTTTACATACAAAATCACACACTGGACACACACCCTAAATGCCACATCCACAAGTCTGAGTAGTTCTAGAACAACCTGCACTGTTCAAAAAGGCTTAGTTCACATTCACACTTTTGCCAACACATCCAAATGTGATAAACAGGCACTGACCACTTTGCTTGCCCAATTTTGCAATTTCATATAAGCAAACAGAGCAGATTGAGTCCACAGGAATTTTAGAGCACAATGCAGAATTACAATTTATAGATAATTTTACAAAATGCCAATATAAAACTGTCCTTTCCTGACCAAACTGCCCTACATTTATCATTCCCCTACAAAAAGCTCAGTATTTTAAAACAGAAATACAATAGCAAAATATTGAATTGACACTTATGATAAAATGCATTTGATTAAGACTTAATAAAGTAGTCTGTATAATACCATTGAATAATGCATCATAAGATAAAGGTAGACATAAAGCAAATAAGGGTGTCATATCTAATTCTAATGTGCATTTTTCAGCCATATTACTTATTTTATTACTGGATTTTGAAATGCACACTGAAATTCAATAAGTGCTTTTTTTTTTTTTTAGCAAATAACAATAAATTCCTTGAAGAAATTTACCTGATTTAATCATGTTTCTAAATTAAAATCAATGTACAAATTTCCAGAAGACTTGTTATGTTCCTTGTGTGAATTCATACTCTGAATAGCATGGCTTAGAAACAGAACATTTCAAGAAAACTTTAAGAAACAAAGGTAGAATGTTTTTGAGGTTTTTTTCTGTCCTGTGCATTGGGGAAATATAAGAATAAACACCAAACATATGCACCTGATGAAATATTTTAGGTAGAATAAGATTTCCAAAATTCTCTTCTTAATATTCAACATGAACCTTCCCAAAATGACAAGCCATAAACTATTTGTCTTGATAAATGGTAATGCACACACTGGATGTCAAATCACACATGCAAACATGTAATATATAAATGTATCTTTTTCCATACTGGTAGCAGGCTGGCCTTAACTGAACTGCATCAGTAAAGCCAAAAATACCTTCCTGTTAAATAAAGTTTAAAGATATTTGCAAAGGCAAATATTTGTATTCAAAGTCCATCACATATTGCTTGGAAAATATATTTTATATTCAAGTTGGAAGTTTCAGAGGTGAGGTGCCCAGAGCATCTCAAATTTCACCAAGTCTCCTAAACAATTCCCAACTAAAATTTTTCACTAGAACTTTAACATAAGGTTTACAATAGAATGTAGAAAATAAAGTATTCTAGAAGATCACTGCAGACTTCTGCAAGCCAGGTAGGCTCAGAAACCCCTGCCAGGGCAGCAAAGCATCTCTGCTGCACACAGAGCTGAAAATGGACCTGGCTGGCCCAAACACTGCCCTACTGCTTCATGGGTTTCCAAACTCTGCAGGAATAGATCCCACACAAGGAAGGATCTCCAGGGCATGTATCAGTCACATTTCACCTTTAGGGCCTCAGGGTCTGGGGATGAGACAAGATAACCATGCCAAGGAGGCACATTGCCCTTGGTCAGGTATCAGAGAAAACCAAGACAAAGCACTGACTCTCCCTAGCATTAACACTGGTAACAAGGCTCCAATTACTTCCCAATGTTTTCACTCTGGAGAAGTTTCCCTTAGTTTTCCAGCACAGCAGGCTCCCCCCTCTTGCTTTCCATCACTGAAACTCCATCCCTGCCTTTCATCTTCCTTTCCATTTGGAAAGTTAAATTTTTACTCTCCCTCTCCCACCCATGCAGAAAAATACAGACAGTACCCACAAATGACCACTCTGGGGCTGTATTAAAGCTCTTTCTCTCACCCTGTGTTTATCTTCCTTACCCCAGAGAATACATATTGTTACCCTCCTGAAGCCACAATCAACAAACAGAAGACACTAACAGCAGTTTAGATTTCAAAAAATGTCACAGAGTTCCAGGACAAGCCACAATCTATCCTGCTGCTGAACTCAAGGACTCTTTTCACTTATTTTAAAACTTCAATAATTGCATTTAATATCATGTTAGAAGAAGTTCTGATGCACAGCAGCATGTCTTTTAGAAACCTTGCTCATATTAATTTTAAGAGCTTTGGAAGTGCAACATTTTAAATGTTGAAGTTTTGTTCAGTAGGTTGTGTTGCCTCACAAAATGATAACTTCCTTTTTCTCTGAATAAATCCCAGAATATCAAAGGCAGATAACTAAATAAAATAAAATAATTATCCATTTCTCTACTGCCTGCTTGTTTGTTATTTAAAGCATTCTGTAATACAATGTGTTTCTAGTTTTTCTTGTGAAAGGAAATCCTGTCCCATACCTAGAATGGTACTGAAGAAGAAAACTCTGGAAAACATTTTTCCTGGGAACCTGAGGCTCCCAAATAATGGGCCTCTTGACCTAAAAAAGCACACTTCACATCCCCAAGCCCTCTGCATGCCACATATTTCCAACCTGCATTTGATTCCAGGCACACCTGCAGAGAAAGCCCCAATATAAGCTTCCCCCACAATGTGTTGAAATGGAGCCTTTTAGTGATGAGCAAAGATCATTCATTTTATTAATAAAAATATATTTCTATTGCTTATCTCTAATCTACATAATGGAGGGGTAAGAACAGCCCAAAAGTATTATTTATAAACTTTCAGTCCTGTAAAACTCCAAAGGAAGAACAAATGCAGCACTGTTTGAAATTCTTAGCCCTGAAACAAATATAAGGGAGATTTGCTTGTGACTGTTTGCAAGGAGTGGAGCACGACACACAGCTCCAGCCACGAGTCACTGAACCACATCCTGGGAAATCCTGCTGAAGAGGATATTGCCTGATTTTAATGCAAATTTAAATTTATTGGCTGAAAAACAGATTAAAAACAACCCACAAACATGTTTTTCAGCAACCTCCTATATCAGTGAGACTTACTCTGAGGAAAGAATAGGGTATCAGAGCACTGCATGAGAAGCTGCTTATGAAAACTAATTAATCACAGAATGGTTTGGGTTGGAAAGGACCTTAAAGACCTTTTAGCTCCAAGTGCTCTGCCATGGGCAGGGACACCTTCTGCTATGAATCCTCCTTCCACTCTTTTCCTCAAGTACACAAACGTGTTAAAACACAGTAATGTGTTACATTTTGATCACAAAGCCCAGCCTTTAAACCAGTAAACACAGTCTGCATAAGCAGCTTTCTTCCCATCACCTCAAGGGAGCATGTACCAGCCCAGGACAGCAGCAGGGTGTAGCCTGAGGCTTCTCTTCCATTTCTGTGCACAGCCCTGTGTACTACTTCAATCTCTAAGGCAAAAAAAATTACAACAGACTTACAGATTGTAGTGCCTGCAGCTTAAAATGAATTTCAGTGCATTTTCTCAAGGACTTACCAAGAGAAGTAACTACTAATGCGCACTTCAAGTAGCTCTTTTTGCAAAAGCAAGAAAAAAAATCACCAGAGGGTCAGAGAAATTTGGGGCTGGAAGACATTATGTAGTCTCAAGCTTTCTATGGAAATACATTTCCATTATAACTTCTACAGAAATATATTTGCATATCTACAAGGCTTCTTTAGATCAATAGATAAGTATATACGAATTCTCTTCTATAAAGGAAATTCCATTAAAAAATATTTTAAGTCTGTGACTTAGAAAAAGGATTTTGGACATCCAAGAAGAACCCTTTGCTCAAATGGAACCAATTTCTTCTTGAGCTCTTCCCACAAGACAAAGAAAGTTAATGACTACTATATTTTTAAACCAAAACCTTTCAATATGAAAGACCTACATTCTGTCCTTATCTTCTTTTTCTGGTTTTTTGTGGGTTTTTTTGGGTTTTTTTTTGGTTTTTTAAATGAAGATGATTGCTACTCTTTTTCCTCTTAACTCATGATTTCTACACTTCCTACAAAGTATGTGTTCTTCTTTGGAATAGGCAGTTTAGCTGTGAGTGAGCAGCCTCAGCACTGACTCAACTCTTGCTCCACACCCCAAACTCAGGAATGCATTTCCTAGATCCATGATCACTTGGGCACTTTTTCCATCTTCATCACACTGAGGACACTGTGGTCAGCAAAACATGACTTCAAAAATATTGTTGATTTTAGAAGCCTTTACACACTCTCTCCCTGATGATGGCCAGCCCACAATACCTTCCATGCCACAGTAACTAGCTGAGAGTTCACTGGACATTTCTACACTTCATATCCTTGTTTTTGTCCTCAACAGCAACTGCCATGCAGTTCTGCAGCTCAGTCAAAATTACTTCTTAATAAATTTTACTTTATATTTACAACAAATTCACAGGAAGATCACATTTTGTTCCCAAGCCTGTCTTCAGACACATTATTTGGAGTCTCAAAGGCTGCACTTTTTATGTTCTCTGAGTTTTAGGTGTAGCTCTTTATACAAAATGGTCTGAACATAGCATATTACTTGCTGCACAGGATGTATGCTAACCCATTGGTAATTCCTTCAAATCTAGGAATTTTATTCCCAAAAGCAAACTTGGCCTTACCATTCAAGATGACAAATCTTGACCATCAGTGCTTACCTGGTTCACTCACCTTGGAAAGACAATGAAGAAAAGTTATGGTAGTAAAAATATATATGCATTTTAACACTAGAAAAAAGAGAATTTACTAGTTGGTTCACTTACTATTTCCAATAGTCCAACTAATTTGCTTAGTAGAAATATAAAAGAAAATTATATAGCATTTTCATTTCAATCTTACACATAAATATGAAGGAAAAAAAAAATAATATTGCCACTTCTAGCCTGATCCACTTTCATAAAATAAAAGAGCAAATTTTTACATACAGGTTATTTACCTCTTTAAGCAAAAAATTTGGTTCTATTCCAGGAGTCTGTGCTGCAGAGCTGCTTCAGCTCCCAGTAGTGAAAATGAAGCTGGACCTGGCAGGGTGTGTGGAGACCCTCAGGTTCTTCCTCTCCTTGAAGGGCAGTAAAGCTGGCCATTGATTTAAAACCTTGTACTACAATTTACAGTTAATGTTTCAAACCTTCACTAAGACCATCAGATAAACAGAATATTTAATTAATCCCACTCCTAACACAAATTCATCTGAGTTGTCAGGAACAACCAGCAAATGACAAGTTCTACATCATTAGTCTTTCTTGTGATTGTTTTCAAAACAACTAAACTGTGATCACCAGGGGCCTAAAATACCGCTGGTCTTATTGATTATTGCTGTGCAAAGACATTTTTCTTTCCTGTGTTCTCTTTCCAGCTTTGCACACAAAGATAATTAACCAGCAAGACAGAGCAGTGCTGATGATACACATCCCCAGCTGGGCAGCAAGGCGCCTGGGTGATGTCGAGCACCTTTGGTACCTCCAAGTGCAAACCCTCCGGCTGCAACAGCTCCTTCTGAATCAAAACAACACAAACACATGCCACAATGACAAAAAAAACCCCCAAAATCACATTAAATCACTTCTACTGGAAACAGCATTTTAAACACCTCCAAAGGGTTTTATGAGCATTAATCTGTCGGGTTCTCAACTAGATTTTTTAAATTTTATTTTATTTTTTTCAAACAAACCTTGTTTAAAATGGTAGTTAAATGAATTAGGCTTGAAGATTCTGAGAAGTTGCAGGTTTGTTTTATGAAATGTAACTTCTGGCTAGGCACTGCCATGTTCTTGCATCTTTGACTGGTAGTTAAAAAAAATGCTGATTAACTTCATAGAAATGTCACTGAGATGTTCCTTATGCACAACAAATAAAAGAATTACTGTGTAATAAACCAAGCAAGAAAACAAGAAGTTTGAAAAATGAAAGAATGGCTTTTTGCATGAAGCATTTTGGTGGTTTGTTTGGCTTTTTTTCTAATGACCTGGGGCTACATTCACCCAACTTATCTTCTGTTTTCCATTGCAAATTGATGTGGGAAGTGCTTAATGCTGGTACAGCCCACAGCATGGAAATGGAGATTCCACCTCAGCAGTATTCCCACCTACAGGAGTGGCACCAGGCTCAGCCTCAGTGGTCCTTCTGAAGGTCCAACAGCTGCTTTTCTCCAAAATCAGAAAGAGAATTACAAGGAACCCCAGCAAGATGACCAAGAAGTGTTCTGGTTTCAAACACGGCACTGTACAAAACACAAGGTTTTGTGCATTGTGTGAATTCCACAAAAAAATAAAAAAAATTAAAAAAATAAAATTAAAAAAGCTTTAAACAATTCCCCTCATCTTTGCAAACACAGACCCAAAACAGATGGGAAATCTCCCCTTCAATGTAATTCACCCTGGATCAGAGAATCTTAACAGTTCACAGATCTGCTATGGGGGGGTGTTTCTATTGTATACATGAAAAAACTGCCTGACCTCTGCATCTAGACATTTTAACTAGCAGTTAATCTAAAACGTATTTCTGTTGGCAGCACTAATTCTCTCTAGAATCTGTGTGTATAAGCTATTAAAAGTTTAGGTAATTTACAAAAAATATTCTCCTGTGCATTTAACAAGCAAATAATGTGGCTGAACAGGGAATAAATGTGATTAAATGTAAAACTGGAAAAAACCCTAGCTACTTAGCAGACCTGATTTGTAATTTTCTAACCTCCACAACTAAACAGATTTCAGCACAACTTCAACTCCATTTTATTTAAATTTCATACTAGCTTTAATAAGTTATGAGCATAATTGTATGCACAAATGTTCTTCAGTATGGCACCATCAGAAAAAATTCTGCTTCTTTGAGATTGCTGTAAACATCATTAAATTGCAGCTTCCTATAATGTTTTATGAAGTAATATGTAAATTTCACTCATGGTACTCAAAGTTTCATGTGATGTATAAAACAGTAAAGGGATTTGTCTTTACCTGGTAAAGACAGCAACTTTTTAGTATGTCATGATACAGCATTAAAAATTAAACAAATATATATTTTTCAAGACTTGCTCATCTATAAAATAAATTCATATACTAAAAATATAGGAAAATCTGAGTGTTTCAGAACAAATTCTTCAACAGAAATATTATTTGCAATAGTTCAACTCATGACAAAGACACGACACTTCCCACCTAATGCTTTTCTCTAAACATGATCAGCAATTTCAGAGAACATACAAGACAACTGACAAATCCAAGAGAAACTCAGAAAAAAGCATTATGCAACCACTACAGATTAAATGTGTACTAGATCTCTTACATATTTCCACGTGCTTTTATCACTGAAGATCAAACCCAAACACATATATCCTGTATTACATGGTAACATGCCAGTGCTGTATGATCATTCCTGTTGTGCAAAGGATGACCATGATAATTCCTATTTTTGCATGCATATTCTGCAACAGTACAAGTGCAAGAGCCTCCTCCATTTAAATCAGAGGCAACAGTGAAAAAGCCCAGCTTAGTGATAGATGTGAAGGGAATATATGCAAGCCATAAAATACTTCTTAGATAAATCTCTGCTCACATGGCCAGGAATGTCTTGCAACACAATAACACCCTGCTTAGGAGATGATACAAAGGATTGAGCACATTCTCTGCCTGCTTTTTAGCTATTTATTTTCTTCCTTGGCTCAATACCATCTCTATACGATAGGGCTGGAAAATACACAACTAAAGCAATTTACATACAACCCTTGAGAGAAACAGCACACCTGCCCTTGCAGCACAGACCCAGACATTCTTGGTGCTGTTTTTATTATGTAGAAACAACTACATGGACACTGCTCATCTTTTCTACACACAAACAAACATATATGCTTAAAGGCCTTGCAACGCTGCTCTTAAAAAAATCCCAACATCAGCAAAGTAAAAAGATGAAGAAATGGGAAACAATGCCTTGGTGTAAAAAGAAGAATACAAGATCATCTGTTAAAAGGCAGACCTCCATATGAAGCCACAAAAAATGAATGCTGAGAAGGAAAGGTGGAAAATAAATCAGTGAAGAAGGAAACAGGACTACTTTGTTCAACATTGGTGTTATCCTGCACAATATGTACATTGGCACTAGTTAAGAAAAAACCCCCAAAAAACTTACAGGAAAGCCAAGAAAAACCCTCAGAAGTTAATTCCACCTTCAGCTAACTCTCTGAGTGAGAAACAACTCACAAAGATGGACAACATTAGTGACAAAAAGATACATAGCAATTTTTGTACTATTCTATTTAAAATATTTACAGTTTTTCAGAGCCTTAAATTGAGTATTTCACACCTGGAATGGGATCTTGTAAGGCACCAAAATGTAATCTACCTTTCCCCACTTGTTTTCAAATGTTTCCCGAAGGAATCTGTAAAACAACTGACTCCACCTCACATGCAGCCAAGTCAGGAGCCATGTGCAGACAGGACCACATTGCCACACCACCAGTCAGTAACAATCACATGCTGTACATTTCAATTATTATGCCTGTCCAGAAAAGCACAACTAAGAGGAAAAAAAGAAGGAAGAAGCAGTGAAGAGAAGAAAAGGGATAAAATTAATTTGTTTTCTGTCAATAAGCCTGTAAACCCAGCAGCCTCGTTAATGTCTCTTTAAAAGTGTGGCAGAGCTAATACCACCTGTTTTTAATTCTCATTCCTTATGCAAGCAACTGAAATAAGTTCTTTTTAAACAAAGAATATAAAAGATGCTGTTACAAATAAAATTTATTAACTCCATTCCATTTTCCTATGATAAAAAGTACAAAGATATGAGAAACAAAACACTTGAGACATGAAAAAATAACCACCAGCAACTTGAAGCTCCTTACTTCAAGGTTAATGTGAATGAAATTTACTCAAGTTGAACATCACACCAATTACAAAAGCAAAAAAATCCCCACTAAGCTCTGATTTCCAACAGTAGAGGTAGACACACTGTTTCCAGAATGCTCATTACATACAGATTTAGGTTGCTCCAGGGACTGATTAAGACTAGAGATATTCTATCAATACCATTAAGCTCGCTAAGATGCAGTTCTCCCCTCGATGTGTTTACACCATCAAAAATGAGGACACAACTACAAATGTAAAGTATCACATAATGTCATGATTTCTCTTTGGTCTTAAAACTGTAAAGTAAACCATTTTAAAAATCAACTACAACAGACACAAAATGATCTCATGTAGATAAAAACCAGCAACACATTGAAGGAAGTCCTTTGCAAGTCCCCGATATAGCTGGTCCATTATTTTAAGGATTTGGACAGAAACCAAGAAAAATGTATAAAATTGCACAGTATCTAAAAATGGCATCTTCAACAAGGCTGTGCTCTTTGAGAATGTTACTCAGCCAAATCTGGTTTTTAAATTATTATTGCCTTCTACACTGATAAGGTGACTTCTGTACACAGATTGACTATTACAAGATTAGCCCATGAAGAGGCACTTCAGATTAAAAAGAAAACCTTTACAAGTATGACCTTATAAAAGCTATGATTAGTTCATCTTCATATGCAATGTTTTTATCACTCCTCTGCAATGAAAAATTGTTATACAAGTTTTTCTTTCTGAGGGATAGCCACAATCCAGTTGAAGACCACGATCACTTTGCTGGTAACAAAAAGTATTTACCTTTAGAAATATAAATCTGTAACACACAACTTTAACTCCACAGTGACATTTACAAGTCAAGGTATCATCCCAGATACCTTCCTAGCCAGATGTAGTATTGCAAAATTGGGTTAAACCTGTTTGCCAGAAACTACTGTATTCATTCAAGAGTAAGTGCTGTTTTTTAATAGAAAAAGTAACTTACATACCTATGAACAAAACTTTTGTGATAAAAAATACTAGTCTTTTCTCATTAGTAACTCTTCAAAAGAACCTACAGACCCATGTGTGAAAGATTCAAAAGTCGCCAGATCAAGTTACTTTTGGTATTTAACAGATCATATTATTAAAATTGCCAAATTTGGATCTACTTCTTCACATTTCAATGAAAAGATGAGGCTACCAATTTAGGAGTATTTGTGTTCATCACCTTTGGGAGATGAACTCTCAGAGCATTTGCCTCCTTCATCTCCAGGTGCCAACACAGGCAATAGCAGCAGATTTCATGTTTATTTGTTAATCAACCACTAACTATTATCCACCAACATTAATTAGGTGGACAATAAGCTACTTCACCTACATGAAGTAGCCATCCTAAATTGATACAGCAAGCACTAAGTAAGGATTTTTAATTTGCACAGCTGGAAACATCTGTTGCTCATACACTGCCAGAAGCCTCCAATGATGGGTCAACCAACCAGAAACACTCAAAGGAACCCAGACCATGGTGGGAAATCTCAGCAATTTCTAGCTGGATGACACATCTCTCCTTTAAACTGGATTGCTAAAGCACTGGTGAGGAGCCACAGGTATCTGCTGTAAGTTTTCTCTAAAAAATCATTTTTCTCTTTCTCTGATTCGGCTGCATTTCTTCTGTATTTTTCCTTTCTTTTCCTGGATTTCTCAGCCTCCTTTGGACTGAATTCTTTTGGGATCCTCCCTTGTGGGGAGCCCTGCTTATCTCAGTTCTCTACTTTGGATGAAAACTCCCGAGTTCGTTAGAATCTTGTTTCTCGTGTTTATTAACAGGTGATCACAAAACTTAACAGGTCTCTCCAGACTAACTGCACAAGGTTAATCTTTGCAATTTGGTACATTTCTTTCTTCTGATGGTACAAACAAGGCCTTGTGGCTCACTTCGTGTCTGATGCATAAAATGGCCCCAAAATACACAGTTCTTTTATCTTTATACCTATTTTTACCCAATTAACAATAGACACGTATATTATTTTCCTTAATGACCCAATGACCCATCACCTCTGTGATGCACTGCAGCATTTTCTGTCCAATCACTTATTATTACCCAAAACCTCTAGAAGAAGAAAGAAGGGATAAGAGATAACATCCTAAATCTTCCATTTTGTCTCCTGTTCTCTAAACTAACTTACTCACCCAGTGACTTAAGAAAACTTTCTAATCTACACACTTACACTTTTAGCTTTTTCCATCTAACTTTAACAGTTGTTTTCATGTATCACCATGAAAACATGCTCATGTTATATGAATTTCAGTCTTTTTCTGGATCTTAGAACTAAGTATCAGAAACAAGGGCACACACTCTGTATCCCAGACTCCAACACCTGCTGCCTTGCATGGAGATGGAAGAGATGAGCTCTTTAACGTGACACAGAAGGAGGGAGATCCTTCCTGTTTGCAGGGTGCTGCTGGAAAATGCACTATCATCAGTCTTGTAGAGCAAGATCATCTCAGTGCCACATGATCCGAGAGCCATGACCCTGCAAGTTACCTCCTGCTCAAGCAATGCATGGACCTTTCTGCTCCTAGCTTTGTCATAAGCAGAAATCGAGCCAAAGTAAACTTTGCTCCCCACAAAACGTGAAGCTCTCTGAACACCAAAACCAAGACCTATCCACAACCTGGAAACACACAGTAGGAGTCCAAATGTCTCGCTGCATAATAATGAGATAAAGATTCCACAAAACTATTTTCCACAGGTCTGAAAAATACATTCAATGTTCATGCTCATTCTGACTCAAGGAAGCACTGCTGGTAGTTTTATTAGGGATATTTACCCTTACTGGGTATGGGCAATTGTTTGTTTGTTTTTTTTATTTAGAGTACAAATTATTTATTTAGAGTATCATTTCCCTGTTATTCTTCCAAACAACAAGGCCATCAAAATATTTTAGGCCTGGAGAATGGTGCAGTTAAAGTCTTCCACTTTAAGCAAATTGTACCAATTCTTGGAGAAAATAGGAGCTATCTCTGATGAGCTGTTTCCCATTAGCCTTGAGAAAAGTAAAATAGGATCACCCTTCAGATCACTCTATTACTACTGTCTTCTTGGGAATGTTTAGCTTCTTTAGTGAAATCAGATGTCTTCTCAGATCCCAAATCACTTTAAAGACATACAGATGGTCTAAATGCTTGATTTTCTTTTCATCTTTCTGTCAACTAAGAAATGTCAGCCCTGTGATGGCCAGACCTTTATTAATAGTATCAAGCACTTAATTCCCCTGCATTTAGAGAATCTTTCCTGGCTACCAGTTTTTCTACCTTTTTGTAGAGCCATGGGGTTTAGATGATCGTTTGTTAAATGATCTGCTCACAAATCATGGATGGGTGGGGGCAGTGGGGAGAAAGAGCAGTACCACAACATCAGATAGGCTTGGACAGCATTGTGGCTGCCTCTAGGAAAAAAGGTAATTAAAAATCTGTCACCAGCTCCCTACCTTCCTTCAGACCATCAGGTTTCCATAATGAAAGGTGGGATAGTTAGAAAATGGCAGATATCAATATATTTAAATAAAAACTATATGAATTTCAATGTGGATACAGCAAATGAACTCATTTTCCTCGAGTTGTGTACTTTACAAATTAGCAGATGACCTTCTAGCACATCAGGAGGGGCCATTGCCATTAAGAATAGAAAAGCTAGTCCATTAACTACTCGTGTAAACAGCCAACACAGAATTCCTAAAAAGCATAGAAAATAAACATAAAGGAATATGTGCATTCTGAGCAGTACTCAGTGCTACAGACATTACAAACACATAAGCCAGTAGGTTTTTTACTCCTGCACAGAATTTTACCCATGGAAAGAGGAAAGATTATTCTTCTGCAATGAGATTCTCATTAACTCGCATGAAAACTACTGCAAAATGCTGATGCAGTCAAAGAAAATTATACAATAATTATTTTCTTATTAAGAAAAAAAAATACATTCATTTTGGCCTCTTACCAAAACCACTAATTAATGTAGATGCTACATTACATTATGAAAACTGGAGAGGCAGCTCAGTCTTGCAGGTTTTAAGAGCTGCTCAGGTGGGATGAACAGATGAATTAACTGTTTCTGGGTGTTTGCTGTTCTTCACCTCTGCATCTGCTGACTCACATGAAGCAATCCATTAGTCATCCACCTGCCAGTCCACACAACATGCTAAATGAATACACACTAGGCATTTACATGAAGATTTAACAAATCAGTGGATATGCATTTTTAAACAGTGGAAACATCTCTTTTACATTCTCGATTTGCCGGAATAACTCAACTCTCATGACTTACATATGATCAAGGCAACTATTCCTTCAGAGCACTGGAACTGCAAAAGAGCAGCCAATGATGCATACCTAAAAATGCACAACCTACAGTTTCATCCTGCATTTGTTTAAAATCCAAGTGTAAAACCAGACACACACGTGCACCCACTGAATTTCTTCTCCATTTCCATGGCCATGAGGGAAGGGGCAAGGAAAAATATCCATAATATTTCATCTCCAAAAGGCATCCCATTTACTGTATGATAATTGCAGTCTTATTGAACAGTCAGATGCAGCTGACAGAGTTTCTCAAGCAAGTATGTTAAATCTAATACATTTTATGTAGAATTCAGCATTTTTTTACCATATAAAAGTGCAACATACACTTTAAAAAAAAGTAAAATCCCTTCTCACATTCTAATACCAATGCATTCCGTTAGTCACACACAGATTTTGTTTTAACCTGATAGAGAGTGTGCTAAGATTAAAATTAGGAAGTAATCCTGTACTATAAGGATGCTGAATGAGTGGAACAGGCTGCCTAGGGAGGTTCTCAACACCCCAAGTGTTGTTGGAAGTGCTCAAGGCCAGATTGGATGGGCAACCTTGTCTAGTGACATCCCTGCCCATGACATGGAGATTGGAACTAGATCATCTTTAAGGTCCATTCCAGCCCAAATTGCTCAACGATTCCATATTTTTCCAATTTGGGGAGCTTCAACAAAGGTAACCTGAAAATATTCTCCTGCTTGTTAAATATTTCCATACTTTGAAATATTTAGAAGAAGGATATAGAATGTTATTTGTTTGACAGTCTATGAGATACATTACTTTATATGAATTATAGGTACCACAAAATGAATAAAAAAGGAAGGGGGGAAAATGAGAAAAAACAAAAAATTAGTCAAAAGCCCCTAATTACAAAGACAGTCAGATTCAGCTATTCATCTTAAGCAACTATGGGCAGACTGGGACCACAGGGCTTATTTCCATTAGTTTAGGATGGGAAAAAAAGTCTAAGCCTTAAAAAGTTCTCCTCTCTATCTTGATATTTTTATTAACCACATGTAAAGCTGGAACCTAAACACATTACCACAGAATAAGCATGTACTTTCTAAGGTTACTCAGAAACAGAACTCTTTCATCTGCTACTAAATTGGAAGTAGAATTTCAGGCTCAAAAAAGAGTGAAAATATTCTGACTAAAGTACTTAATCCTACCTTTTGGCACATCTTCACAAGATGAGAACCAGGGACTTCAGTATCAAGCCCCTACCATTACTTGTCTTCACAAATACCTGGAAGTTTTAATATATTGCAAGGCACAGAAAATGAAATAATTCAGACATGTCCTCATCTTAACTGGGGGACAATTTTGACTGTAGGAATGTTCCAAAGCCCTATAAATTCAATGCAATGAAGAAGAAAAAAGCTGGAAATTATCACCAGCTTTCAGTGGACTTCATATTATACCATTATTAGAAGCAGGATATTATCAAGTCAGATGTTGTTTATAGATTAAATACTACTTAGTTTTTCATGAACTTCAGAATATTTAAAAAAATAAACACTGGCTAAAAACACAGTTAAAGACAGAGATTCTGTTTGAAATTTAACTGATAATGCAAAAAAATTGAGTGGTCACATATAGTGCAAAATGCTTTAGCCCCCAATAATTTTTTAAGCCAGGTGGCTTCTTAAACAGAAACCCAGTTTATATTCAGCTTCAGAAGAACATTTTTCCATAGATCCTCTTGAGAATCTCCATTCAACTTTAAATTTAAATTATTGTAAAGAGCAGAATTTCAAACAGCAGCATCCTATGGACAGTACTCCTGGTGCTCTAAAAACACACAATCTAAAATCAGGAATTGAAAAATTTAAACTTGTACAGAAGTTTTCCCAAGAACAGTATAGGAAATTAGTACTGGGGTACAGTTTGTTTGCAAATAACACTCACTGCTCACATGAGACACAAACTTTTGAGAGAGGAATGAACAGCATAATGGAGAAGGGCTTTCTTTATCCTGTAAACTTTAAAGCCACTATGTAAACTTGGAATAATTAGAGATATAATAACCTCTGACAGGTTATAACCTCTAACCTCTGTGCTGCTGTTTAGAAGTATAGACACAGAACAATACCTGGATTTTGTCCCTGCTTTCCCTGCTCTCCCCTCACTTGATATATAAGCTTTGTTTCATAGAATTACTGAATGGTTTGGGTTGAAAAAGACCATGAAAATCATCCGTTTCCAACCCCTCTACCATGGACAGGGACACCTTCCACTAGACCAGGCTGCTCAGAGCTTCATCCAGCCTGGCCTTGAACACTTCCAGGGATGGGGCATCCACAGCTTCTCTGGGAAACCTGTGCCAGGGCCTCACCACCCTCACAGGGAAGATCTGCTTCCCAATATCTAATCTAAACTTACTCTTTGTCAATTTGGATCCATTCTCTCTTGTCCCATAACTAACTGCTCATCTAAGAAGTCCCTCTCCAACTTTCTTTAAGGCTCCTTGTTGGAATGCATGAATTAGAAGCCTCTCTGAGTCCCTCAGAGAGAGAAAAGAATGCAAGGATTGAATTAAAGCCTTTAGAGAAACTAAAACTAAACCCTTGAGGTACTGGAAGTCTGCAATAAGGTCACCCCAAAACCATCTCTTTTCCAGGCTGAACACACCCAATTCTCTCAGCCTCTCAAACCCATTTCTCTCATGTCTTAGAGCAGAAATAGGTCTCTAATGTTTTCTGGCTTTGTTTCACTGTGGAGAAGCACCTTACAGAGAAGCAGACCTGTGGCATCTTTTGGGTGGATGACACAGGCCAGCTCCTGCTGGCCCACATTCACAGAAAAATCATCAGTCAGGTAGCATTTTAAACACTTCCCTCTCCCCATGGGAAGCTCAGAAAACTAAGTCTGGTGAAAACCTTGCAGCAGAGCAGAGATGTGGCTCAGCCACCGTGCTGCCATCGACAGAGCAGGGGTGGCACTGGCAAAGGAACCAAACTGACATTTTTGTTAGAGCAAACTTTTCAAAACAGAAGCTAAAGACTTTTTTTTTTCATTTTTCTTTAATGGTGTGAGTTAGCCTGATTCTTCCCAGCTGTTGCTGCTTCTTCATGGGAGCCCCCTTTCCACTGCAGGAACAAAGCTGAAGTATTTTGCTTTAGATCCTAACAGATCATGAGAGCTGTATTTTCTCAGCTCTCTCTCCTCAATTTATCCTTCATCTCTTCCCATATACCAAAGAAGACCCTTGTGATCCCAACTGACTAAGTCACTTCTCCTGATACTCCCCTTATCCTGAGATACTTGCTACACATACTAAATGGAGATGATAAATATTAAGAGGTTAAAAAAATTAAAAAAAAATAATCTGGAAAAAGAAAATACCGAAAAAGGTCAATATGCCACATTTCCTCCACCTTCTCAGGCCCAACTTCTCAGACTCCATCAGAGCCTCCCTCTTAGTACCAAACTGTGGCCAACAAAATAACAACATTGAAAATAAGCTTAACATCTTTAAACTTCAAGAATAAAGGAAAATAATCTTCTTTTGATTTCCAAATACCAGTGAAACATCAGTTATTACTCAGAATCCACTCTACTGGCATGAGGATGGCCATAATTAGTGAGCAAAAATTTACTGTTAGAAACTAATATTTCCAACCAAGTAGATTAAATTAAATATATTTTTTGTAGTTATAACAGACAGTGATTAAGCTTCTAAGTGACATTTGTAGTATATTTATTGTTATTACCATCGCTGTACAATACAGAAATGGGTGGGGAGAAAACAAATGGAAGATTTTAAAAAAACACTGTGAAAGGTAGGTATCAGTTTTTCTATGTACAAATCTGCCCAAAAGCTCAGTAAAGCACACCCCACAGTCTGACAAGGCCTCTGCATTTTTAATCATGACTCCTATTAGTTATTAGAGGACATATAAGGAACTTGAATATACTGTAAGCCGGAAGTCTTATGTTTTAATGAAACAATGTTATATTCAGCAGCTTACTTCAGTAAGCCTATCACTAAACTTACTTCAAAGAATTCTCATGTACTGTGATTTCAAAAGAGAGGTGAAAATAATAAAAAGCCAAATTCATTCCTGACTTGAACCCAGTAAGCTCCAAAACCATAAATAAAAAAGCATATCCTGACCCAAAGCATGAGTTCTCTGGCACTCCTAACACAGACCTGCTGGAAAAAGACTGATGCTGGTTCCTCACAGAGTAGGCAACACTTCATCTGCCTTATCATCTTCAAAAAAAGTCATTTCTGTATGGATCTCTTCCCTTTAAAGAACTAAAGAATTAGCCATTTTAGTTTCCAGCCACCATACAGAGTATCCATCTATTCATGTGATATTACATAGTAATGCAGTTATTGGAAATTAATTACATTAAATGGCTTCCATGAGAATTACTCCACACATAACACAATTATGAATATTTCTGCAGTGCCAATAAATATGGAAGATACTCTGTGTATGCTGATGTATTTTATATACTAATCCCTTGCTACAACCCATTTATTTCTAAAAATCTCTTTATAGAAGACAGCTCTGCACTTAGAGTGTTTCGGCTCACTTCCATTACACCACATAATGATTGCCAAATAATACAAATGATTGCATGCAGAAAGTAAAATACAGAATTAAGGGTATAACAACACACTTAACTCTGCTGGAGTGGTTGTTGAGTTTTGGGTTTTCTTTTTTAAATCAAGACTTGTTATATTTCATGATTTGATGAGAACTTTTGGTACAGTATGAAAAGCAAATGAATCTGAATAACTGCATTGAACTAGATTATAGATAATTTACTTCAATCACTATATCTGAAAACAATAATCAGTACCCAAACAAAATAAACAAATGACCATTTGTTATTTTTAGTAGATATTTTTCACTTTATCATTTTCTCTCTAAATTCACCCCATCCCACTACAGCATGCAAAGCAATTCAAGCTCAAGTTTCCTTAGCAAAAGTAACAGCAGAAAAAACTCACCTGAAGAACACATTAATGAAATTCTTTGCAGTATATAAAAGGCTTCTTACCTGAATTAATTGAAAACTGCTTTTCCCTTAACAGGGTAACTGGAAGAAGTACTAGTATCCAGTTAGTAGATGAGAACACAAAGAGTGGCCACTGAAAACATGCCAGTTCCAGGACAATATGTCATAAATCCTTTCATGACCATTCTAAGTTCCATCCTCACCCTCTCCCCCCATCACCCCAAGCCAGCACCAGAACCTACATTTTGGAGACTCCAAAAAGGGCCACCTCATGCTACAAGTAATTATTATTTCTCTCCCACCTCCATTCTACTCTCCCCACATCCACCCTTCCTGTCCTGAGGGATAGCTCTGTCTCCTCCAACAATCCAACACCAGTTATCCCAGAGAGATCTCTCCTGAGGATCAGGATCACACAGGCTTTCAGGAGCTCACCCTCCCCTGCACTCAGGGCTCTCAGGTGCACTGCATCCCAGGAAAATCCACCTTATCAGTGAATGGCTAAAGGTCTGGTGCCATCAGCAGAATTTTGGGTTTTTTATCATGGGGCAACTTCTACAGCATCAGGCCTGCTTGAATGAGATGGGCTCCATCTACCTAACAAGGGCAAAAGGATTCTAGCCCATGAGTTGGCAGGGCTGACTGAGAGGGCTTTGAAGGGGGAAGGAGATGAAACCAGGCTCTCCAGAGGGGACCCTAAGGCTGGTAAGCCAGAGCAGGGTGAAATCAGCAGCCCTGCTGAAGTGCATGCACACCAATGCTTACAGCAAGGGTACCAAACCAGAGGAGCTGGCAGCCATGGAACAGCAGGAAAGCCATGGTGTAGTCATCACAGAAACGTGGTGGGATGACTTGCACAACTGGAGTACTGCAGTGGATGGCTACAAGCTCTTCAGAAGAGACAGCTGAGGGAGAAGAGGTGGAGGGGCAGCTCTGTATATCAGAGGGGCTCTAGGCTCTTGACACTGTAGAACTTGAGATTAATGGCAATGAGGTGGAGAGCCCATGGGTGAGAATCACAGGGAAGGCAAACAAGGCCAATATCTCTGCTGGGAGTCTGTTACAGACCACGCAACCACGATGAAGAGGTGGATGAATAATTCTGTAAGCAGCTGGAGTATTCTCTGATTTCTACAGGATTCTCTTTTTAAATCATTGCACATAAGGGGAAAAACCTTTTGCTGATTTTTTAAGGTCTATTTCTAAGAAAATGCTGAAAATGAGCCCATTCAATGACCTTCACTATTGGAATCTTAAAATTCTTCACAACTGTTCTTCCCTTGTAAGAATGACAGAGACTGCAGTAACACATGCAATGAAGAAACCAAACTTCCTTTTTTACATGCTAATAAGTTAAACCATTTTCCCTTAATTAGTCCAAGTGAAAAATGCACAAACTCAAAAAGGAAGAACTTCTATCATCCTAAGTGCAATTTGATAACTGTGGTGTGTTTCTAGTTTCAGAACAGTGGACTAGCTGAATGCATTTCTGGGATAAACCAAAACCTGTCCCCAAAACAACAAAGCCAGGGCTACAAATGAAACAAAATGAGACCTGACTGCCACTCAGAAAGGTGCTGGTATGGGAATGGACCAGCCTATGCCTTTAAAGCTCGGAAAGAAGGGAATATGGCAACGCTAATGCCAAAAAATAGTTCACAGATCTGTTCTGAAAAGCACTTCTTCGTACTACCTCCTTCTTCTGGATTGCTCAGCTCCTAGGGGAGTGGGAGGCCCACAGTCAAAATATCCCTACTCAAAAAACATCTGGAGCATGAAGATAAGCAGAGACATGCTTACATGCCATTGCTGACTGGAAGCCACTGCTCAATTTAGCAAAGCAATTAAGGACATGATAATTCAGAAGTGAACTTATATCCGAACCATCTGAACCTGCCTTATGCTCATCGTTAAACAGATCCTTAAAAAGTTACGTGAAAGAACTCATATGGAAGTGTTTTTTTAAAAATTATTTACAAGCAAATGTGTAGGGCTAGTTGTCAAAACAGCTAGGAAAAAGGAAACAAAGATGTCACATGTAAGTAAATCTAAAGAGTCACAGTTTTTGTATTCAGAGCATAAGAAAAATCAGATCATGAGCCAGGATGATGAATTTTCACATGAATACTGAGATCATCTTTTGACAAAACTGTCATCCACATAAGATTTTATTTTCAGTCTACTAAGGATTTTGGTATAGCCTCAGTAGTTTGTGCAATATGCAACACCACCAGGTGTGTGACAATTTGAAGCGCTAATGCTTGGATTGTCTTCAGGTGAGCATTACCCAAACAGGTCACACTGAAAATTCCTTGCAGCAGGAACAAATCAGCTGCTTGCTGCTAGGAGCAGTAACTAATAAAAATCTGTTTTTCTGTTTTGGATAACATTTTCCATGCAAGAGCTTCTATTGCTACTGGTAACCTCTTGTAACAGTTTCTCAATAATAAAGCAAAATGGGTGCAAAAGATGTCCAAATTCTTCTGCATATGGAGAGTTTGATAGGTGAGGAATCCAGTCTGAGTCTAACAGGAAAGGGATTTTGATACTAAAATAATCATTCAAGTTAGAAGCATCTGTTTTGAAGATGGAGGGAGGCAGGACATGGAAACCACTGTGGAAAATCTGTTTACAGCTCTAATCCCCAGGTGTCTCCTTCTACTAAACAGAAATGATAAGAACTGTGAAATACTTGTGGAAGATAAAGTGTTGCTGCTTGAGTGAAGTTTAAAAGCAACATTGGTGGGGAACATGGACAGGAAAAATTTTAAGAGGTCACTATGCAGCCCAAGGAAGTTGGGCTGGGTACAGGCATGAAGACCTACCATGAAGGAAAGGTACAGCATAATTCTCTAGATTCTGGAGGCTGTAGAGTCAATCAGTTGGATAGAAAAGCTGGAGAGTTGAAAGTCTTTTATTGTTTTCTTTATATTCATTTGTAGAAAACATTCTGTCATTTTCTTATCACAGACTTCAAGCCTGTGTTGTTGGTTAGCAGGTAATGCTACAGTTTTAATGGCTTGAGTCAGCTGGAATCTTTAGTAACAAAAAATGAAAATATAGCAACAGGCTCCTTGTTTTACTCTAACACTTCATCTCACAGGCACAGAAAGCCTGTTCACTACATCAAGCAATAGAACACATAGGATTTATGCTGCATGCCTCCTGAAATTAAAGGCATCTCTAAAGGGAGGTCAGTTTTAAAAAGACTCAAAAAAGAGAAGTTCAATCCCTTTCTTTGCTTCCCTCCAAAGGACTTTGTGGAAATTTGGTCAGAAGAGTTACATAGAGGGCCATCAACTAGGATGAGCTGGCTTCAGTTCAAGACCTGGTCATATTAATTGGGAGAAAGCATTTAAAGTTAAAAAATCAAACTCACTTAAATTTTAAAAGGCCAAAACCTGTTAGGTGTCAAAAAGGGTCAAACACAATAGAGAGAACTCAACCATCACTATGTAATGGAGGCCTCTTCAAAAGCTCCTTTTAAATTCACTTTCATTCAGCACTTGGTACTGATATAATAGACTAGAACGAGGGACTGGAAAAAAGGCCACTTTGCAAACACCCCCCTGGTTCCCTGTGAAGGAACACCCTGAAATACTCCAAGCATTTGCACATGAGCAAGTGGGTCTTGGAACTGAAAAGCAACACAGGGTCAAACTAGTAGGAATTCCAAATGAGCAGGGAGGAGCAGGGGAGTCCCGTGGCCCGCTGTGGTTTTTGGGATGGCTGCTGCAGGTCTCTGCATCTCTCACTGAAGTACTAAAAGCACCTTTCATAATGGGTTAAAACCTTTGTGTAAGCCCGTGCCAGGCTCTTGAAAACCACCTTTTCTCACGTGGATTTTACAAAGGGCTCTCCTGCTCTAGCAAGGGAAGACCAGCCCTGTGGCTGGCAGTACTCTGCCTGATGTCAGGGAAGTTCCTGCATCTTCTTAGCTCTCCCAACACCCCACCGGCAATGCTATTCATCTGGGATCAGGCAACTCAGAACAATTTATGGAGCAATTGCAGGTATTTTCACTCCATTATTTACACTCTGCTCCAGGCAAATCATGGCAATAAAGAAAAAATTTCAAAGGCACCACGTTTGCGGGGAGGAACCTTGGAGGGAAGAACATGGGAAATTATCACTTCAAAATCCTGTGTCATGAGCAGTCTCTCCCTTTATCTGTGCTTCTCTATCCAGAATACAAGAATATTGCTAGTTGTTTAGCTTTTTAAATGATGTTTTAACAATTAATGTATCAGAGTGTTATTTAAGTGTTACTAGAGGTAAGAACAGGCCATGAGAGACAAAAGAGCACAGCTATGTGAAGACCAGACTAATTCCTTTGAAAAAGAACCATTTGGACTATGTAGTTTAAAGCTGGCAGAGCAGAATCACCAGAGAAGGCTGAGCAATTACACAACAAAAAATATTTGGACAAGAAGCAAAAGACAACAGAACAATAGTACCAAGACAGAAGCATTTACTTTTCAAAGCAGTGAAAATATAGAGAATAGGAAAGACGGGGGGGGGGGAAAAAAAGAAGTAAAATAGGCAGGAAAAAACATACATAAAGGAACAGATAAACTTTATTAGAGAATAGGGGGAAAAAAAAAGGGCAGAAAAATAAAACTAAACAACATGCTGCAAACAGAATTCAGTGTAAATGTGCTTCCATTTGCTGAACTCCCTAGGAGCAGAAACCCAGGGATTTTTACTTGGAATCTGGCTTTGGGTAATAAAGGAGGGAGTATCTACAGAATAGATCCTACAGGAGATTCTACAGGATAGAAGCTGCACCTGACTTACATTAGGAATTTGCTTTACATCCAACCTGAAATTAAAAGCAGGAAAAGTGAATCAGATCTTTCAATTTTGATATTTTTCTAACACACACCACTTTCTGAGGGAGAAACCCAGGTCAGTTAACAGGCTGTTAATGTCTTGGTAGAATCTCTTTCATTAAAATTTGGAGCAAAAAGCTGTAAGTAATCAAAAGATGAGAACTTGGTACAGGGAAAGGAAATGGCCAGGATGACCTGTCTTCCTGAATCCTTCTCTTACAAGGAAATCTTAGCACAGATTTTTGCTGGAGGTTCTTTGACAAACAACTGTGATCTATTTCAAAATTATCTTCAAGTAGCTATATATTCAAAGAGAAAATCTGTATTGGCCTCTGAGGTCCTTGAACTTCAGATTATTTTGTTTTATTCACTTTTATTGGACTGAAATTTTAAAGGAGATTGACAGCAATTCAGACTGCAGAGCACAATCTGTGTTACATGAGTCAGGAAGTCACGCAGGGAATTTTTTATAGAAGCAGGGTAGACCTGAATTTTGGCACCTTTGGGTTGGCTGGCAGGCTTTAAGGGAACAGTGGCACACTTTAACCCCTGGATTCTGGCTTACACTGGATGCTTACACAGCCCACCAACGTTTAATTTTGCATATTTCAGCTGATAACACACTTTGGTGTATAAAGAAGCCAACTGTATTAGGATTTCCAGCTATCTGTCACAAGGCATGTAGGTCACAGAAACTCAGTGTCAGATAAAAGGAGCTAAACCTGATCTCTCTTTTGTCTCACAGATTACAAGCTATCCCAGAGTCTAAAAGAAGATGGGTAAATCCTGATTATTCAGGACTGCCAGGAGTATCGGTTTCTTACACAAAGAAACACCTGGTACAAAATAAACCTGAATAAGTCTGATATGAATATTTTTTCAGAGGACTTCCTGAGCAATGTCTTCCCCATCTGTTCTTCCAGAGCAATGGGAAGCTTTGAATCATACTTAAACTATTATTTAATTAAGATGATAGACTAAAATAATTGCCTACAGAAAGCTTCTCTCCAAATTGCACATGGCTTAAAACCTGATCCTTTACTCACAGACAAGGTCCCCTTGATGGTGATTCAGACATGCACCAAACAGATTCTCCTGCCATACAGAGGCACACCTAGAATTAACACAGAAGTTCATGCTTGTGCAAAGTGTGGCTGCTCAGAAACACTCAGTAGCCTTTCTGCAACTAGAAGGGATCAATTTGTTTCACATTCCCTCATGAACATTATCTAATGCTCCCAGTAGATTCCAGCCCAGGTTTATTCAAGCTGAAAATCCCAATCCCAGTCTCCAGGGCTCTCCCACAGAACAAGTCCTACCTTTGTCACTCAGGGGCTGCATTTCCTGGGGGCTCAGCAGCCTGTGCCATTCTTGTTTGGAAGGATTTGTCAAAGGTATTTTTTGAGTCTGAACTCCTTTGCAGATTCCCCTGCCAAAAGCACACTTTCACAATATGTGGCACAAAATTACTATTCTCCAAGCTTGGATTTCCTTACCTAGGGAACAGACCAAACTCAAATAGCAACTGAGAGAACATGATTTCCTTAAGTAATATTTAAATAGTGTTTTGCAAGAATAAAATTGCAGTATTCTAAGTCAGATGAGAATAATCAACCTATTTCTATATTTAGCTCACAGAAAAGGTTTTTAACTTCTCTAGGTCTATTTCACTTGTCTGGACACAATAATCTAAATGACTTTGACATAAAAAGAAAATTTTCAACAAAACATAATTTACCAAGCAATAAAAGCTGCTAAATTCAAAGGGAACATCAACCACACAATTGGTTTAAATACACTATGCAATTTCCCTTCCTAAATTTTGGCTTGAATACCATTTGACATATTTCCAGCAAAAGGCAACAAAATTAATTCTCTACTTGTGCCCTGCACAAGCTACGTGATTTACTCAGAGGGAATAGAAGTTTTCTCAACATGTTTGATAATGGACCACTTCCATCAATCACCATGGCATTTTCCTCCTGTGTCTTCCTGTGAAGTCTCTGAATGATCCTACCTCCTCTCCATCCAAAAGGCAACACGAGTTTTGTTTAACCTCCCTAACCATAAAACACAGCTCTTCTGTTAATCTGTCATCTACTAATCAAGCCTCCATCCGGAAGGGCCCTGAATATCCATTAGAAGCTGGAATGCTGCAGTGAAATCCTGGTTTCCTGCAGCAAAATAACAGGTTTTGTAACTATTAGTGGTCTAGGATAATTCTTCTTCCACACATGCAGGTGCTTGTGTGAGTAATTTGTAAGAGTTGTAGTGTAAAATACAGAATAAATCCCAGAAGTGCTAATGTAGAACCATCTTATCCATTGCTCCAAGAGTAAAAAATTCTAAAATGCAATCTCTAATAAAGCCAAGAGTTTTCAAGGAATATAAAGGGTATTTATAACAATGTCTCTGACATACCAATTCAAAATATGGTACATTCTAGTTATGGACATGATGAAAATACTGCTTTGAAAATGAAAACCAGCTTGTTTTGTGATGGTTAGAGACAAAACAGTGGAGGAAGCATGCTGCTGTGCCTACATAAAATGACAGATAAACATTAGGATGACAAATTACAGTTCAGCAGGTAAACAAGATTTATCCATATTTTTTAGATGAAAGTGCTGCTTCTTAAGTTGGCTCAGCAACTACTATTATTTTTCAAAATCTCCATGTATTTCAGAGGTTTCTGAAATATGGCACAGACTAATATATCTTATATAACCCTTATTACCTGCATCTTATCCATAAGTTACTAATTTTGCTCTATCCTCACATACATCATGCACATCAGGGACCACTTTTGCTCAATTCATATTTTCCTAATTTTTTCATTTGTCAAGTGAATCCAGAACTTCTCTGCTCTCAGTATTTTACAGAGAAAATTAAATTTTGCACAGACCGCAATCTCAAATATGCTGTGCTTTCTACATGTTTTAAACTCATTTTTTGACAGCATTCTTTTTCAAACCTGTTTCACAGAGTTATCCTAACAGTTTGTGCTGCTTCACAGTGGAGAAGCAGTTGGGAACAGTTATTTTACTACCCTACATAAATGACCATTAAATGATGTCATATACTACAATGACATGAATAAATTAAATGTTCTTTCATTTCAAAAATGTAAAAATTCCACCCAACCCTTTCCCTCCCCTCCTTCTTCCAAATGCTTTTAATTTCATCAGCAGGTAGCAGGCTTAAGTACAGAACATAAATAAAGTGCATGTAGCAACTACATTTCAGGAATTTTACCAATACCAAAGATTTATGGCTGTCACTTTATGCTGAAATTCCCCAACATCAAAGAGTGGTGTTAAAGCATGAGTGACAACCAAGGCTGCCAACAGCTGTATGGATAAAATATGCTTGTTTTAACACCTTCCCTCTTGATGTGAAGGTCAAGGGATGTTGCTTTCATGCTATGGTGTTCTGGGTGAGTGTAAGTTCATCAGTAAAGCTTCAGAAATGGAGTTTCTGAATAATCACTGTGCAGAAAGGGGTGGTGGGGAGAAAAAATAAAATCTGAGCTTCCCTTCATTGGCACTGTGAAGATTAAATATTGGGAAAAGCTGCTGTCAGAGTTTCCTGCTCATTGGGATTCCACATATCAAAACCAGGAGCTTTCTAGAACTCTGGAAACTTGCCCCCAAATTCACAGACAAGCACACAGTATCGTAGATGAAAGACTGCTGACTGCTGTGCAGTTAAACCCTCTAATTTACTTAGCATATTCTCTTTCTGAGATCTCCTTGCAGCTGTTCATTGCA
Source organism: Parus major (assembly GCF_001522545.3). Lineage (NCBI taxonomy): Eukaryota > Metazoa > Chordata > Aves > Passeriformes > Paridae > Parus > Parus major. The sequence goes on along the minus strand of NC_031770.1, from coordinate 6,827,006 downwards.
AATGATCCAAGGCAACATTCCCGTGCTTGAGACAAGCATAGCAAATTTGAACTAAGGAAACACTTTTAGGAAGAGGTGAAAAGCATCTGAACTCAAGAGAAAAAGATTAACACCTCCTAGTTCTAAAGCATTCAAAAATGTATGCACTGATTTTGTAGTTTCTACAAAAGATAAAAGCTTCTGCATGAAACTTGAAATTAGTAAGATTAAAGAGTAAAGAATTCATGCTTTTCTTTAAGGAGCAGGGGCAAATGTCAGCCAAGGAAACATTTTGTCCTTGTTACATTTGCATTATACTGTTACACTGAGTTCAAATTCACTTTGGGAAATAATATTAAACATTGGTGAGTGCCATTATGAAGTGGGTGAACAATTACTGAATCTAGTCTAGAGAAAGTGGAATAACAGCTCTTTCCTAAAAAGACCAAATTAAAGGAATATGTGAGTGGAGGGAATGGGGAAGACAGGGAGCATACTCTTCTTTTTCTGCAGTTCCTAGTCAAAGGCTTGGAGACATCCCGATCTCTGAGATCAGTCAAGATGCAGACAGGTCAGTAACACCCCTCCAAAGGCCAGCTGGGACCAGGGAACCCTCTGAGAGGATGGCAAGTCACCAGGGCAGGACTTGGTAACCTACAGTTGGTATCTGCAGACTTCCTTGACATGCAGTGGGTTGAAGGATTCTGTTTTCTGGCACTTTCTGACCTCTGCACATTCTGTTTGGATTGGTAAATTTTGGTAATTGTTTTGTTTCATTTTGCTTTTGTGGCTGCAATTCATGATGCAAAATAACTAATAACTAAGATTTTAAAGCTCTCTTTGAGTTTTGCTTATTTCATCCTGCAAAATTTACCTTTCCTCAAAACCAGTTTGTGCCTTCTTGCTTCCAGCTAATCCTGTTTGTCTGTTAACAGGAATAAAACATGAAATGAAATACAATCTGTTGAATATTAGTCTGAAAACCAGCTTCAAGTAGCAGTTGATACTGATGATTTTATTTAAATAGAATTCCTAGAAATCTCAAGAAGAAAGAGCTGTTATTTTCAATGGCACCTCACAAGATGTGTATGCCACCACACGTGTATGCATGCCTTTGTGTGTGTCTCATGAAGACTCACTGACATAAAGGCACTGATGCAATCAGCCATGCAGCTCTTTGTACAGCATTTCTTTCTGCTCTTTTCCAGTCTCCCACTGTTATTCCAACCTGCCAAGCTGTCAGGGAAGTAGTGTCAGTTGAAGCTCTTATGCTGTAACTAGCCATGGTATGTGTCCAGGTGCTCTCAAGTTTCCTTTGGTGTAAGTTGGTACCAGCTCAGTCTTCTGGCAAGTGTTACTGGGATAATCCCCAGCTTCCCCAGTCCTTCACAACATCTCTCAGAAAATCAACAACCTGATATCTTAAATCTAATAGTTTCTCATAGCTCCTTCCTTCTGGGGACCCTGGGTGCCAGAGACCAAGGCTGGATGGTACAGCTTTGTAAAGAGGCCCTCAGAACCTCTACTTTGGACATACCAAGAGATAGAAGGGTCTAAAAAAAAAAAATAATTAAACAAACACCCCTCCATCCCAAAGCCTCACTTTCTTCACTCCTGAATGGCTTTGGAAATTACCTTCTAAGTGTGATGTCCTTTGGCACACTGTTTTCTGTCTAGGCAACAATGTCCTCTGTCCTCCAACCGTGTTGCTCCAGCTCCCCAAATACTTCAGAACTATTTTGATACTACCACTAATCCTGATTGCTTTGCTCCTTTTTTTATTGAATTCCCTTTCTTCTCAAGATTCCCACCTCTGCAGGGGAAGAGGACACAGGAATCTCAGCCCATGGGTTATTTTGTTCTAAGTGAATTATTACGATCAATTGAGAAGACACCTGTGAGCAGTAAACAGCTCAGAGGCTGACAGCTCAGACCTGCTCTCTGAACCAGCAGCTACCACAAAACTCAATTTAAAAGCAGTCACTCAGCCAAAATTAATTATATACAAGGCCAGGAGCAAAGAGCAGAATGATCTACTGGGATCTCCTGAAAGCAACCTGGCTGAACTGAAAAGCAACACTGGTAAATTTTCCCCTGCCCTTGGCCTTTCCTTCTGACCACGCCATAATTGCCAATGATGCAGTGCAATTAAACACTAAGCACCTGATCAGTGCCACTGTAAAGCACTAAGGGAGAGGGAAAACACAGGCTCATAACACTTGCCCACAAACCTTACTCTCTCTGTGTAAAGTAATCCTGTAACAACAGAATTCCAGCCTTTTCAACACTGTTTTCAAAAAACATCCATGAAGAACAAAGGTGTCCTCAGAAATGCCAAAGGAAAAAGTATGATAATTGATTCCCCTCAGAGTTTTATGATACTCTGCCATTGGTCCTGAACAAGGTATTGTTCCAATGTGCACAAAGCTAGCACTGTAGGGCAGCTCCCCACTCAGCAGATGTCCTAAGAGACACAAGACTTATTTTCATGTTGTTTTTCAGACCCAATATTTAAAAATAATTTTCTCAAATCTCACAAATCCCATAGAGATATCAGGTCCTTATGCAGTGAAGCCAGCTGCCTATTGCAAACATGACTCACAATGTGCAGTAAACCCCTGCTCTCTTACAAAATTCACAAAAAGGAAGAAAAGGATGTAGAGCTCCCACCACGATAATGCACAGCCTGTTTGCTCTGTGCCTGCCAGGTATTCTCATTTTCCAGTGAGAAGTCATTGGAAAAAGTTCTGTTTCACCTCTTGCACAGCCCTGTGCAAATTGTAGGCACACATCTAGAACTATCTCATTATTGGCACTAATTTATTGACAGCAGATAGCTCACTGCAGATGTCAAATCTCAGTCCATCACTTGATCTGGGGGAAAACACTTAGAGAGAGACCTATCACTCTCCAACCAGTAAAAGCAGCTGCAACAGCTGCCAAAGAGAGGTACTTCTGGTGATCCATAAATGTCTTGTTTTGTTACGTTTTCCTGTGCTAACTGCTCTTTAGCTTGGCAGATCATCTTTACTTTCCCCTCATTTAATTCCATTTCATTGTGTATTTATGTCTCCCTTCTCAGTATCACATTTCCTTCCCACTTTCTCGCATCTTCAAAATCAATTTTTCTTCTCCCTTTCCTCTCTCTCTCTCTCCTATAGTCTAACTGGAACTAGTCTGATATTTCCTGACATCAATGCTGTGGATTTTAACTTAAACTCCTACCAATATCACTCACCCCTGGCTATTACAAAAGAACTACAAGAGAACACAAACCCATCTCCATATGTTACTCTACATGGGTAATAATAGCTGTTTTCTAGGCATTACCAAAATAAACAGCATTAGCAGCAATTAGATCTGCTTGATTCAAATCCACCAATGTATGGTTACACCACAGAGTTGCTCTAATGACGCATGCAGAAGAGCATGTAAAATTTCATTACTTTTACTGATTTAAAACCTCACACTTTTTAAAATACCATTGAGGGAAAATGCCTTTGAGGAAAAATCCCACAAACTCATTCTGAGGCTAAATATTGCAGTTAAAAGTAAACCAGGCTTAAAATAAAAAGTTGGCATTTTAAAGGCCTGTAAATAGGATTAGATCTACCAAGGCTGTATAAACATTAATAAGTGGAGCTCCATTCAGAACTAATGTATCAGTGAGTCACATGTGGACCAGCATGAACTCTTTTTAATTTGCAACCAGAAGGTCTGGAGGTTGAAAGAGGTAAAACAACGCAGCAGAAAGGTTCACCAGGACATAGATTAGGATCTGACACTTTCAAATGTCTGTTTCTGTTGGCTGCAGCTCTGTCTGATCGCTGCTGAGCGTGAGTGCTCGCCCACTTTACATCCTTAGCACTCTCAAGATATAAAAAATGGAATTCTTTATGCAAGCTGGTTCCCAACCTGGCACACCCTAAGCAGCAGGTTTCTGAGCTTGGATATTTCTCCCTCCCAACCCACTCCCAACCCCCACCCATGCTGAAAAGTGACATAACAGTGGTGAATTAAATGATAGCCTTGTCCAACTCTTGCTGTGTTTCAGAACTAGAGACTGTTTCTTTCTACTAGAGAATGTTTTCTGCAATTCCCCACTGATATTCTCTGGAATGTTATCCTGCTGTATTCCACTTGCATGAGGAGCTCTAGCTTCTCTGTGTGAGCCACTGGCACCATAGGTCACTGGGTGCTGGGAAGAAAGCAATTCCTGGTGGAGAACTTTGTCTTTCCTGCCTTGCTGAAGGACATCGCAGAGTGGATGCATTTGAGAGACATCCCTCACCCCTCAGCACAACAAAAACAAACAGAGATAAAAATCAAGAACAAAAAGAAGTTTCTTTTGTATCCTGGGTTTGTTTGTCTGGGACTTTGGCTTTACTCATGGCAACCAATGAGAAAACCTGCAGTAAAGATCAAAATCCCATTTGTGGTTTCAGTAAGGATTCATCCTTCGGAAAAAAAGAGCAAAAGTTTAGGAGTTAAAAATTTAGTGGAAGTTTAGAAAAGGAAAGTCTAAGCGTAGCCTGAAATGGGATGTGAAAAATGTGAAAAATGACAAAGGGATGGTAGCAATACACCATCAAATCCCTTGCCAAAGTAAATGAAAAAGTCACCCAGGCAGATAACATCTGGATATGTGCAACCTCAATTTAGTCAAAATCCTAATGTAAACAAGTCCACTGATAGCAGAAGGGTAGTTAAACATTCCTCTGCCTTTGGATAATCAAAACCATCTTCTCTTCCTAAAAAAATAACAAACCTTTCAATTATCAAACTCTGAGGAAGAAACTGACAGCTATTGGAAGGATTCCATTAAAATTTCTTTTTTTTTTTTTCTTTGCAAAAATCTCTGCAAACAATTTTTTGTTTGTACAGAAACTACAAGAGCTCTCAAATGACTTAATACTTGTAAATGATGGTAATATATGGTGCACTGATTATATATAATATAAACACATGTATTTGATCTGGTTTATTATAGTGATGCAAGGCTACCCATTCTGCTAACTTTATAATGATATTATTAGTTTCAGTGATATCAATATTGAAATAAAAATTGTAAGAAAATGTAGTTTCAACTCTGTAACGTGGAGTTTCTATAACATATGCATCTCCTCTTCAAGAATCATAGGACAAAATGGTAATAGTCACTCTAGGAATGGTAACAGTGCAGCAAGGGAATTCAGTCTCTAACAGATTTTATATGAAAGCTGTGAAGGATCAGTGCATACATATCTTATTACACCAACCTAATGATATATTGCAACAGTCAACCCCTCTGTCTTAATGCCTTAATGTCAATAACTCTAATGCAACTTATTGTATTAATATATTATCACTGATAATGAAGTTTTGACGGTAATCTGAAACATCTGCAACAAGTACCATCAAAGCCATTGAATACAGAATAGCATTAACAAAATACTTTTTTTTTTTCCAGGGCTAACAACTTAATATAGTTCTGGGGTAAATTTCACATCAGAAATAGCTGTAATCGTGTATGAATCACCTTTCATGCCTTTTGCATATGAAATGGAATAATCTGTATATTTCAGCAGAATCCAAGCAACTTTTATGTAGCAAAGCTGAAGCCGACACAGCAGGTCAAAAATCAAAGGCTGAGGAATCCTAACAAGGTTAGGAAACACCAAGGAGTTACAAGAAAAGAATTCCACTAAGTTCCATTGCAAATGATCACAATTAAATCATCCATGTGTGCACCAGCAAATCCTAATGGAAACTAATTAAATAATAAATTCTAAAAATTATGAAATTCTGTTCTCCTGTATCTAACAAAGCTAAAAAGCTCATTTTAAAAAATAGGTCAAGTCTCTCATCTCCATGCAACAGTGACAGAAGTATTAAACTGGCTGATTTAAAAAGAAAGGGATTATCAGAACCCTTATTTGCACATAGTTATGCAGAAAAAATCACCTCAAATTAAATCCAGCAGAACCATATTATACTGAAAACACAGGTAAACCTGATAAACAACACAGACAATGTGAAAATAGGCTATAAAGTTTATTAAAAAAAAATCAAGGGGGAAACTAGATATTAAAAAAATATAACATACAGAAGTGAAAAGCTTGCTCATAACAACTGGCTACTTTATATGAAAATGAGAATGATGGTGCATGTGATGTTCATTGATAACTTCATTTTAAGATGTACCTCATCCTGACTGAGAGATCAACTGAGCTCAGCTCTCATGTAGTGCAGAAGGTAAAACAAATATGAACTAGTTTCCGGATAAGGGCTGGAGATGGGATTTCAAAATATGGAACCCCTGAAACAATTTGCACAGTAAAAATCACATTCCAGTGCCATTTAATAATGAAGGAATCTGGAAGAGATTATCTGACTTTTCTTGAACACACCATATCCAAATATATGGACAACATTTTTATAAGTGCAAAGATGGAGGGGATTTAACTTTCAAGATAGTCACCAAGACAGCCCCAAAATTAATCATTTTGAAGGTGTTACTCTATTGCTTTGCAGGTAGTTTACACCCAGCCAGGACATTCTGTGTAACTGTATCACTTACACATGAGGATGCTAACAGAGATGCATTACACCTGAATTACAGCATGCCATCAATCTTTGTGCTTAGATCCCATTTTATTCTCTTATTCTCGTATGTTGGGACACTTAAATATTCTCATCCTAACAAAGAGATACCCAGAAAAAGAACTCAAAATGTTTGTTCCAGCCCTTCATACTCCCGCTACATTTTGGCAAGGAATGACTCATCACCTGCCATATATTGTGGCTGTACTGTGATCTCCCTTCTATTGAAGACAATAAAATTAACTATTATGAATTTGAATGTATGAATAAAATAAAATTCATAATTGATTGTTCATGGTAACACTGACTATTAAAAAAGGAACTACTTATTTCTGCTAGAATGTAAGTTTCTGAGTAGAAAACCTGAAACAGAAAACAGCACTCAGAAGTAGCTCATTAGCAGACCTATTGATCTCCTAGATCCAGGTTTTGAGAAAGAGAACATGTGCAGAATCCATGCTTTTTTCAAATATTACAACTCAGATCTTTAAACTGCACTGATGAGTGTATTCATCCTTAGTTCCCTGTCAATACAAAGATGTGCTGGGGCTGTTAAACTCTGCATCCTGCCCTAATCCAGCCAGCCAAAAAGGACTTTCATTCAAGTGGCACTCACACAATAACACTGCCCTGTGCCCCTCCAGGGGCTCCAACTTTTCAGAATGCTCAGTGTCCTCTTTTGAATGTACATTGTGAAAAAAATAATTCCAAACTTCACCCAAACTAAATGTTTCCAGCTTAGAGACTGAACACTCCAGAAGGGGAACTTCAGTTGTCACCAGTGGACACTCTTCCCCTCCCTCCCCGAAATTTTTCAGGAAAAAAAAAACAAACAAAAATGTATGTACCACAGAGCTCATTAATATCTTTATGATAGTCTCCACTAGTTGCAGTATTCCATTTCAGAAAGAATATATCTGCAAAGTATTCATACTGTGCTAAACTTAAATCCCCATAGACATGCTGAAGGTAATCACAGGTACATCTGTTTCTGTCATATTTAAATTCATAGCCTAATTCAATTGCAAATAATTAGCTATTTATCACCATGAAGCTCACATTACAAAATCAGAAAGGGTCAATATGATTCTAACTACTTAACAAAAGACAGAGGCCTTAAAAGGAGGAAAGGGGAGAAAAACAAAATAAACCCTAGTAATGAATCCCACTGTAAATCAAATACAATCAGTTCTGCTTGCCCATCATACCCCTGGACAACACAATTCCTTTGTTTTTCTTTACAGACTTACAGACTCCATTGCCATACATATCATTTAAGTCCATCTTTCACTTTTATAGCCTGAAGAGGAAAATTATTTAGTCAAAATAACATGAGTACACAGCTCTTGTAATACTGCTGTGACCTCTGTTTCTAACACCTACGCTGGAGCATTACTATAAGTCACAAAGTTTTTTCACTTCCAAGGACATCTTAATTATCCCACCCATGACATGACTGTTTTTGGAAGATAAAGTCTGTAATTAACTTGTTGCCAAACAATATGTTTACTGTCCCTGAAGGTCAGTTCTGGTATAAAGACATAAGGACACTTAAGGCTGGGAGAGGAGCATTGTAACTGCCATCAAACATTAACAGAGTGGTCATCCATTATCTACAGCAGCAGCAATGCAGAGTAGGAAAATACTCCAAGCACCATAAAATGACTGAGCTAAAATAAATATCTACTGCAACACATAAGGCTTGCAATACATAAGTACAACTAGAGATATGGTGCTTGACCCATTGGAACCAGACTTGTTAGAAATTCCACTTAATCTCAGGAGTCAGTCAGTAGTAGGAGAACTTGCTCAAGACAGCCAAACAATTGCTCCTGTACTATGGAAATCAGACTTTGCTGATTGCCCTTATGGGGAGAATTTAGGTTTTGAAACTGCTTTAAAAGATTATACCAAAACAACTGTAAGAGCTGTTTGCCTTGTTTGCTTCTGAATTTAAACTAGAAATTTGCATACCCTGGTTTGAGATAGAAATCCATGATCTGAAAAGGACAGGGTGAGGATGGATGAGTTTAACAAGGGGTTTCATTATTCTTGCACAAATCCATGGAGGGCAGCTTACAACTCCTGGTACAATTCCTATGCTAATGAAACTCCCTATTCCAGGGAAATGAGAAAGTAACCATCTTTGATTAAAGATCTCCTATAATATCTCAATTAGTTGTGTACATGAGCAAGGAGAGGTACAAATAGGAAAAAAAATAGACAAACACTGGAATAAAATTAAGGAAAATTATAATAAAGAAATATACGTAAAGCACTTCTATGCTGTTGTGCCCAGTCTCTGACTCACATCATCATCATCATCATCATCATTATTCTGTATTTTAGCAGGAAACCTAACAGACACTTGGCCCTTCCTTTGCTTTATGCTCTGCTTACAGTCAGAGACAGATGGAAGGAATGGAAGGCAAGGAAAAGCAGCTAAGAAAATCACAGAGGAATAAAATCATCTTTGCCCAACCAGACCCACTCTTTCATCCCACGCTCACAGCATGCTCTCCTTCATGTAGAGGAATAGGTAACAACTGAGAACTTGTGTTTTCCTCAAAGTATTGGACAATATGGGAACAACTTGTGAAGAAATGGCATATGGAAGAACCTAAACATGCCAAACAGACAAGAGTGAAAAAAGTAAACAGGAAGAAGAAATTTGGATGAGAAAACAGGAAAGATGAAAACGTCATCTATTCAGATAAAGGAAGGAAGGATTCAGCTATAGAAAGGAAAATACTATGAATTTAGATGGGGAAAGAAACAACAAATAAGGCATGCCAGAATCAATGAATATAAGACCTGGAAGAGGAAGGAGAGTCTGGAGACATTCATATTCAGGTGTGACCATTAACACTGCACTGAACTAGTAAACAAAGTTCTTTAGGCATATAGCAGACCATTAAAGAAGATACTTTGAATTAGTATCTTTGATGCAAAACTAGTTGATTCAACTCTGTGTTGTTTGCAAAACTCTCGTATGTCAGCACTTAAGATACTGGAACAGCTTGTCTGTGCTGAAACATGGATTATTTGCTGGTTTTCCATTGAGAATAGATTGGATTTCAAATTCCCCCACTTAGTTACCAGAAGCCTTTCCATCACCTGGAAACACTTTTCAATCCATCTTGCCAACTTTTGACCTATGCTAGTTACTTTTGGAAGGTGAAACCCATCAGGATCAGGCATGGATAAGCAATTCTCTACCGAGAGCATGTCAAATAGACATGCAGCCTCCCCTGAGCCAGAATGCAGCAAATGTGCATTTCTCAAAAAGGGGCACTTAGAGCTGTTCATATGGAAGCAAATACCAAGAACTTATGTCAGTCTGCACTTCTCTTGCAGCTCAATGTAGGCACCACACATGCTATTCATTTTCTGAAACAATATTGGAGAGTGCTGCTTATGTGCTGCCTATAGACCATCTAATTAAAGAGCACAGCATATCAAAGCAATTGAAAAGAGTTGTTTGTTTCTGCAGCACAAAATGAAGAGTCTGACTGCTTAGGCAAAATAACTGACATATTGTTACACTCTACATATTTTTCTGAATATGATGGTATAACAAGCTATTATATGGTAAGAGAAGGCTTCAGATAATCTCAGCCCAGGAACTTCCCATCTTCTTCCTTCACTATTGCCAGTGGTCCCCCTGAAGTGTCAGGCAGCTGCAAGTTGAGCTTTTACTGAGCTCCCACCTTTGTATGTGAAATGGAAGATCTGTCTCTATGGTGGATGGCTGGAAGCTCATGGTACCTGATGCCATAGCAGTATTCCTCTACAACACTGCAGATGGAAGTATACCCAAGCCCTTCCTCGTGTTCTTCCCATCATTACCCTTCAACATCCATCCATAATTATTTTTTTTTTAAATTTATTTTTTAAACAAGTCACCAAAAGTCCACCTCTGATGTCTTTAATTTCCCAGATTTCCTGACTTACTTGTTGCTTGCAGGAAGGAAAGCTTCCTGCAGGCTGGTTGCACCCAGCAGAGAATACAGATGCCTTGTTGCAAAAGGAGGGAGAAAACCAGGGCTGAAGTCATTGTCCCCTTCACCACCACCCCTCTCCACCCTCTGTGTAAACTTTCTGACAGCATTCCCCTCTAATCTTCCTCAACAGTGTCAAGCAAAATGAAAAGGTTAGACTTGAAGGCTTATGCAGCCTTTAGATTAGACAACCCATTAAAAAAACAAAACAAAACAAAAAAAACAACCCTACATACAGCAAAATATTTTTAAAATCACAGAAACACAAAGGTTCAAGGATTAAATTTGCTACCTTAGCTGAATTACACGTGCTTTAATACTCCTCCACAAAGTAATAGTTAATATCATGCTTCCCAAAGTGACTATGGAAGCCAACCACAGGAGCAAAATTTTGCCCCAGTATCCAACAGTGTACTGTTGCAAATCCCCACACTTTGGAATACCATGCTCCTTTTCATTGTTCTTCATACAAAAGGATGCTAAAATGAAAGATGTAAGTTCTGAGCTTCAGTCTGGTCAGGGCTTCCCCTTGTATTTTTTGTATTTAGCATCTCCCTGTTCAATTGTCTTTCCCTCTTTCACATACCCACATTTCCTTTTCTTGTTCTGCTGGAGGCTGTTTGGACAATTACACAGTGAGAAGTGCAGACACTGCTGTGAAGCCCTCTAAAAAGCTTAGTGTGAATCAGACTCACAGGGGTCACGGGCTACCACTCAACTTCACTCACAGCAAGAGCCACAGGTGGGGTTTCCAATGATAAAAAAAAAGAATGTTACTAAATATTCAGGCTCCAGTGCTACGTGCCAGGGCATGTCCACTGGACCTGCACATGGACCAGCAGTGGTTTGTTTCCCCAGGCTTAAGCCAGCTGAATGAAGTAACTTTTAGAGTAGTTCTTAAGTCTTTGCACAATATCAGCTTTTAGGCTTTCAGTCTTTTAAAGACAATTCAGAGGTTTGGGGTAAAAATGTATGTGCCTTAGCTTTGCATCAACGCCATACATGATCAAAACAACTCGTTATCTAAGATTAATCTGTCTAGAAAATAAATGTCAGTACTGTCAGGAAAGGGAAAAGTTTATGATTAAACTCCAGCTTTATCATCTCTCATAATATTCACTTGAAGACAGCAAAGATTCAGCCCTTGATTTTTCATCCACCTCTTTGAAATAGCATTGCAGAGAAGCCACACAAAAGAACACTTATGTAGAAACACATACCTTTACAGTCAGTGTCGTTATGTAAAAACCATTTTGCAATTAGTTTAGTTTTAGGGTAGAAAAGTAATTCAACAGAATATGACACAGGATGACTGCACTAAGCACAGGAAGCAATTTTGTTTAAACACACGTAGACATCAACCCAGTGATCTGCAAAAGCTCAATGGAAAGCCAATGTGCACTTCTCTGTTGTCCTAATGGACTGCTTTAAACATGAAAGAAATTAATGCATTTCTTCTGCATGAAATCTCCCCTTGAAGAGGAACAAGGAAACCACACAGTTTTCCAGCACATACAGAGTAATTAAGCAACTCAAATTATGACCCCCCCCCAACAATACCTCCCCCCATCAGTCCTATCCATCAGTGAAGATCCCTGAGGGAAGCCCAACCTGAGAGTCATTGTGGGATGCCTGATCTACATTATATTCATATTCCATTGTTCAAGCCATAGCACAGATAAAATAATAAACCTGTTAGGGCACAGTGCAGAGACCACATTCCTGTCTCATGAGTGAAGCTCTCAAATGAGGAAAAAGCTGTTACACTATTGCAATCTAAGTTAAGAATACCAACAATAAAATACTGAACCTTTGAGTATTTTGAACATGGAATTAAGTAATTTATTCAAAGTATCACATAACAGCACTAAATGTAACAGGCACAGACACTTTACTTTTTCCATGTACAAATGAGTTTTGCATGTCGATAGCTAGTGTCTTGCCATGTCATGACTGCAGAATGACAGCAGATACTTATCCACTCAGCCTTAATTAATTTACTCCCAAATGAATACTGCATTTAGAAGGAAATGTAATTTTATCCTGGAAAACCACTTCACACAAATGGGACAAACTGTTACCTCATCTGATTTGTATCTATTTTCTAATCACACAGAGACTTACTATAAAAGAATTCAAGATTATTCTAAAAATATGCAGCTGCTATTGCACATAAATATTCCATCTTTCTCTCTGGATAAAATCTTTCTGAGGGAAATAGCAAACTTGCTTAAGGCTTGTTTTTCTTACATCCAACATGGACATGCTTAAAACATTCATATCACTTTTCCATCAAACTTTACATCACCTATGTGGAAATATCTACAAGCTCAACAATGTTCTGCTGTTTGTGTTCTGCTATTTTGGTTTTAAATAACATAAATTTTAATTTGGTTTTAAATAACATAATTTTAATTATGTTACTTCGCATGGCAGAATGAAGTTTGACATTAGTATTGAATCTCATAAATCATCACTTTAAGAAAATGCATTCCCTTGAGGAGAAGTAATACAGATCATATGGGAGTCCTTGTTTTAGCTTCAAAATTTGTTAAACAATCTTAACAGTTTTCAGAAACTCATTGGTAGGACTGTGCCTTCTGAGTCCCATAAGGAGCAAGTTATATGTTAGCCCTTTTTGTAATTTTTTTTCTATTTCTGGTGGAAGTTTTAAAAAATAATATTAGGAGTCAAAAATAAAAAATTAAATTAAATGTGAATTTAACATTAATTCAACAGTGCTGGCTCTGGAAGAAAGGCATGATAACATGGTGCCTCACATGTACAGTCAACATAGTGCTAGAGATGTAGAGTCCCTAGCATTTCCTTCTCCTTTTTCCTTTTTCTTCATCATTTCAAAACATTTTACTAAGGAAATGGCTGAGGATATAATAAAAAAAAACAGTGTACCACACATCAACATGAAGAAACAGTTTTACAATGATACTCAGTGCTTCAAGATGTCAGAAGCTTACACGGACTTCACAAATAATGAAGCTAATCATGTTGCAATAAATTCCACCAGAACTATTTTCTTAGAATGATAATTATTGCTTTTTTAATGGTGAAATCATCATCCCATAGTATCACTCTCTAAAGGGAGCCAATCAATCTGGTCTGTTTATTTACAAATGAAAGTTAAGTTTTGAGTTGGGGCAGCAGAAATTTTGCACTTGCATGGCACAGCTTCCACAGTAGTGTGAGCTTAGGCTTTGAATCCCACAGGGATGCACAAAGACAGGAACTGGTACCAAACACCGTGATGGCTGCAGACAAACTGCTGTCATTTGCAAAGGCTCAGATATTTCCCAGTTTCTTCTTAAGAGAGCTGCAAAAATGAGGAGGTGGAAGGCTGCAATTCTTTAAAAGGAGGAGGTGGCAGTGCACAATTCTTTAAGGAAATCTGTCCAACTCTTTGTGTTGTTCTCGCCAATTCTTTCAGTTTGTGCATTAAGGATGTGCAAGGTCCTCTCCCAGGATGGCCCCAGTCAGCTGAGGAGTGGCAACAGCAGTGGATGCTCAATCAGATTTGTAAATTAATTAACACTCTGAGCTCCCTTTTCCATGTTTTCAGTCTATTGATAAAGGGAAGACTTGGCTATTGCCAACCACTCTACTTTTGCCCCAGTGCACTATGAAAAGGACTTCTTCATGTTAAAAATCTGCACAGCAAAATGCAGACCACTGTGTTTCTCCAAAGCCTGTCTCTGCACAGTTCATTAGTGCTCATGGCCCCAACCAGGCCACGTGGGTTTAAGGCACAGAACCACTCAGAAGGGAGTGGTCAAAAAGGCCAATTTTTGCCACGACTTTTTGGCTGAAAATGAGAAATCCGAGATCCTACTGCTATAGGCACGTGGCACACACAAATCCTTCTCTGCTCTGTTGTAGGAGATGCTCTCTGAAAGAACCAGCATGTCTGTGCTGACCCAGGGGTAATGAAGCCACTTCTTGAACGCTGGCCCATGTCACGGGTTTAAGTAGCCTTTGGGGTCCTGAGCTGGCCTTACCTCACCTGGGTGCATATAACACACACTAAATTAATTTTCTCAGAGAGAGAAAAGAGAGAATCAATATTTACTCCAGGATCAAAATGCTTTTCGTTTAAAGAACTCAGCAGTCTAAAAAAACGAGGAGCAATCATTTTGTTCCCATGACAAACAAAAGCTTCCTTGCCAGTAGACACTGGATATTGACAATAACCTGTGAGCATCATAGCATGCATAGTAATCAGATGGCATTTTGCTGCAGTGGATTTCTGTCTTGTAGACTTCTAGGTTTGGCTCTAAGCAGAAATATTAAATAATCAAAATATAGTATTTTCCATTAAATAGTAACGTTAAAATAATTACAATCAACAAACACTTACTTCCACATCCCCTACATAAGCTTTATTCAATGTGTCCTAACTGAAATACTGCAGCTAAAAATAATGACTAGTAAATCACCCAGTGATTTAAAATGCAAGGAACGTGAAGTTTAGGGTTTTTTTCTGAAACTATTATTTTATTTTACTGCAATTAAGTTGGTAGTGCACCAAGCTACCACCAAAAATGTCACACCAAATTAACTTCCTTTTTATTAACCACAGCAGGTCAAATAATTTCAAAAAGTGAAGGTGTCTTGGTAATGAGACTTAACTCAAGGACACTAATTTACAATGACATAGGTTCCTCCATTCTGTATTACCTCACGTACTTAATAAAACATCCTTGAAGGGTCAAATTCTGATGCCATCTAAAAATGATTTTGATCACTCTCCATCTGAATTAATTTTTTTTCTAGCAGAACACCCAGCTTTCACCCTGTCAGATCATCATGGCCTTTAGTGGCCTGGCTGTGTTTTAAAAGATGTCATGAGCCATGGCTGTGATCACCTGCTGCATTACATGGACCTCAGCGGTGACACAGGTGTGACAGGCCAAATAAAACCAGCTCCTGTTAGCCACCCACTGACTGCAGCATGTACAAACACCTCTGGACCTCCAGTGTACAAAATGGACTGAGCTGGTATTTAATCACTCAGAAATATTCAAGTGAACACCAGCTCTCCATAGTTCTGGGCCTTTTCACATATTTTAAACACTTGTGTTTAAAAAAATAGTGTTTCCTCAAAGATACTGATCACGTCTGTTCCTTTCCAATGCTCTTTAATCAAACCAAATCAAATCCTGAATGTTGCATTTCACCATCATGTGGAGTGTTTCCTATCTGATGAACTCTGCAGTTATTTCTGATCGCTATTTATCTCATTTTTCAGAAAAATACTACCTGTAAAAGTGGTCAGTGAAAATGAAAACAGCGCCAGTGATGCAAGAACTGGCTCTTCAGCAAGCACGAGAACAAGTGTGGGCTCACTGTGGCCAGTAGGTATAAGGCAACACCCAGGATGATAATCTGAATGTTGCAAAATAGACATTAATACAGACTGAGAAGGCAGTGAAAACAAGATTAAAATAAAATAAGAAGTGTATGTTATGTTATGTTATGTTATGTTATGTTATGTTATGTTATGTTATGTTATGTTATGTTATGTTATGTTATGTTATGTTATGTTATGTTATGTTATGNTTATGTTATGTTATGTTATGTTATGTTATGTTATGTTATGTTATGTTATGTTATGTTATGTTATGTTATGTTATGTTATGTTATGTTATGTTATTTGAAGGCTTGGGAACTCCCTGAGCTGAAAATCAGTGGGAATTAAGAGAACACTGTGGAGAGGCATAATCTATGTTTGCTCTGTTGCTGTTCTTCCCTTTGCACTCTTTTATGGTCATTAAGGGAGTTGTGGTTTTTTTTTTCCCTTTTTTCTTTTCACACCATTCTAGAAACACAGCACCAGCAGGCTTCACGCATGGAGAGGGTGGCGTAAGCTCCTAGTACATTTCCCAGTCCCCAAACTCATTTCATATAAAATCCTCCAGCTGAGGACATAACAGATATTAAACTGATAAAAACATATGCTGCACTTGATCTTTGCCAAAAGGTCAAGAGGCAAACACGAATCAGCAGCCTGGATGGTTTCGTGGTCTGACTCAGTGCGCACGCTGAGACTGAATCATCCCAAGATTTTAACACCACGGTAACAACAATTATGCAGCTTTATCACTCAGATTCATTTCAAAAAGCTGCAGACAGACTACAGACCCCAAATAACTCACTCCAGGATCACAATGAGCTCATGATTTTGCACACACAGGAAGTGTTCCAGGACAGGAACTTGGGAAAGTTAATGATGCCATGTCTAGCCTCCCAAAATATTTCGGTCTTGATCCGATTATTTCTTCTATGGTAAACCAAGTAAAAAGAGAAAACACCTAGCCCTTCCCTCTGACCTCCAAGCTCCTGCTCCTTTGATGTCCCCTGCCCCAAATATTTAAGGAATCTTCTGTTTTCTGAATCATAAAGGTTTTTTTTAGACACACATCTCCCCTACAGAAACTATTTCACAAAATTCTAAAAAGTTGAGGCAATTTTTAATAAATAAATTATTAAAAACAGAAGTACTGCAGTGCATTTTCTTAATCCTTGCATTAGAGCATCTTGCACACTAATCCAAATACTAAATATCAATCTTGCTAAAGCACAATTACTTGGTATTAAACTCCACAATAAATTAGCAGAGAAATTGTCAACACATGAGGAGCACTAAGTCAATACTGCTAAAGCATCACAAAACCATCCCTGTGCATGGAAACTAAAGACATCTTTTGAAGTTAATGAGTAATAACAAAAGATATTTTAGTAACTTGGAAAAAGACAACTATTTCTATAAAATTATTTTCATTTTCAAGAACACTTTGTAAACAAACTTGGGAACCTTTCTATTATCAATGGTATTTTCCATCACTCATCCTAATCATTAATTATTTGTAAGAATACAACCCCAGGTCACAAGTAAAAGAAAAGGTTTTGTCATACCCATCTAATATCCTGATGCTGGTGCTCCAAGCTGCACAAGACAGCCAGGTATAACATAATTGTTTAACTTTCAATACACAGTTTTCAGTGAACCGGTATCAGCAAATCCACTGGATTTTAATGAGTTAAAATATTTTAAAAGCATAGCTTTGTTATTTTGTTTAATCACCTTTCCCTAAGGCTCTGAACAAC
Organism: Parus major; assembly: GCF_001522545.3. Taxonomy (NCBI): domain Eukaryota; kingdom Metazoa; phylum Chordata; class Aves; order Passeriformes; family Paridae; genus Parus; species Parus major. Next base: position 6,809,325 of record NC_031770.1, on the reverse strand, counting down.
ATTTAAGCATGTGCTTAATTTGCTATTGAAGTCAACAGAAGGAACAGTGAATACTGAAGTTAAGCATGTGCTTAATGAGATTTACTGAGTCAGAATGCGTAAAACCCAATGTGAGCAGAATCAAAGCCCTGAGGTATTAGCCAAGTCTACCCCGAGTTTCCCTAAAGATACAGGGCCTCCAAAAGGTGAATTAAAATTTTATATTATTATGACATGTCTACTGCACACCCATATGTCTGAAATATTTATGCAGCAAAACACATACCAGACTTTGTAGGTCTTTAAAGTAACAAAAGAAAAAAAACTTTGGATTTACCCTAAAACACCAACTGCAAGATTTTGTGGAATTTTGTTTGGTGTCAATAGCTCAGCAAGACCCTCTGTCATGAAACAACTGCTGACCTGTCTCATGTTTCCTCCAAAAAGAAAATGTAGTATAATTTAGGTGTTTTGATTTGGGGCAGGAGGGAATGGAGGAGTGGAGCTAACATATATATTTTAGTTATCGGTTGCTCTGTTAAAAAGAAGGAACTTAATCCAGTATCACTACCTCACTTCCTCAGTCACTCAGGCAAACTGTGTAATCCTCTCCCACCTGCATATGAACATCTGCATTGTAAAAGTTGATACTTTTTCTCAGACTGAATTAAATTAAATCACCTGCATGCCTTTAAGCCCCCTTCTTTATTACCAAAGACTACCACTTCTTCCTAGAGCAGACGAGTTCAGTTTAACAAATAGCAACTCAGTGAGCTTTGAATGCAGCATATAAAATATAAAACTGTATTTTTCTACTTTCTGTGACATTTAAATGGCATAAGCAAATATTTAATTTAATTGCAGCTAATAAATATTTTCTTGACAGTAAATATTTAAAAAAGAGGTTTGATTCCAGGAGAAAAAATTCTTCAGATTCCATACTCACTATAAATATTCAAATCTGACTTAACAATATTTTAATTGTTTCTCTTTTAGCTTACATGGAGGATCTGGTTTTGGAATTAAATGTCACTGAGACTGGAGGTTTTTTGCTTTGCTCAGAAAAAATAACTGTGATTTGGAGAAATATTTAGAAATTTCTCTTAACAACATACAGTCACCAATCCTTTCTCTAATATGCTGTCAAAATCAGCAAATCTGTTAAAGAAAAAAAAAAAATTAACATTTAAATGTTGAATATAATTGTTCCTTCAAAATGGCAGTCATCAGCATGGAAGGAGTTAATCTTCCCCACTCTTTTTCTGAGAGTATAAAAGGCAAAGAACAGCTGTCACTCAGGTGATGAATACAAGCTGCCAGCCTTTTAAACAGCAGGTACAGCATTTGAGCTCTGAATTAATTAGCATTCAGAAAGCCTAAACACGGCTTGATAACTCTGCAAGATGATTTTTGTCCCTTCCTGCAAATTAATACTGCTATTAAGATGAGCAAGGGCACAATGCAGATCGTAATTGTACCCATTAAACAAAGTTTCACAAGTAATGAATTGGAGGCTCTTGCCAAGAATGCATCAAGTCAAATAAAGCCTTGCTGCAAATAACAGACGCACAGGAATCCATCTTCACTTTTTCATGGCATTCACAAAACCACATACAATATGGATTCCTGTGTAAATGCATGAAATGTTTTCTGCATATAAGCACAGGCTTCTCAAAAGTCCATGGTTTTAAAGGTTTAAATAGCGGCTTTGTCTCAGAAGCATGCGGGCTACTTCCATACAAGAGCCGCTCCTAACATACACATATACACTCAAAGGCAGCTAACAAAGCCTCAGAAATTCTACTTATAATGTCTTAAAAACACAAGGGCTCCCTCCATCAATTACTGCTGCAGCAATGCATCGAAGTCTACACAATCCATGTGGAAAATCTTCCTCCTATATTTATCATTTCCTTTAAACGATGAGCATATTTTATAAAGCACAAAAATGATTGATATCAGAATTTAATGATGTTTAATAAGTGGCCATCTGTCAACAGTCAAGGAGTAAAAAAGAAGCACATTATTATTTCCCAAAAGACTGGAAATATTGATGCTAATTAAAAGGCACATTATCATTATCTCAAAGCAATGTCTAAACACTAATCAGACTTCACATCCAGGGCAGGAGAACGAGGGAGAACTACGGATCTGAATGCTCCCCAAAAGGGTCACTGGAGTTGAGAGTCTCCAAACTGGTGTTATGATAGCATACAGGCTGGAACTTGGCAAGTAGCTGCTTATCTCCTGACTGTGTGGGCAAGCAATCAAACCCTAATCTGATGTAGGAAACATTATTTGTTTCAAACTCAACTCTTCAGAAAAAAAAACCTTTGGTACATTTTTACAAAGAACTGTAAAAGAAAAGAACTGTGCTAAACATGACATTTCACTATTTATTATTTCAAATTTTCCATCCACCTTATTTCAGAACAAAAATAAAGCTTGAGGTGCCCAACACATGATTAATTGCACCATTCTAGACTGCAATGTACTCAGTCCTTCCAGCTGAGAAATGGCTCAATGTCACACGTACCTAAGGGACTGAATGTGGTCAGGTAGACAGAAGACTACACCAAAAGGAACAAAAGCCATGAACACGGTGTCTGAAGCCCTTTTGACTCTTTGGGCCTCTAGGAAGACTGTAGGGTTCAGGATGCTTCAGCTTCTCCTGCTGAGTGCTATGGAGGAGGAAGGTACATAAATGTAGGTGGTTCAGTCTGCTGCTCATGTTTCCCTGGAGCTCTGCCTTAAACATTAATAGTCAGTTTAGTACCTTTTAAAATGTAGCATTTATCACCATTTTCGTAATTCATCTTGATCAGAACCTCTTTTAAGCAAGCAAACCTCTCCTAACCTCAAAATTCATGCTTCATGTTCTAACTGAGGCCACCAACACCCTGTAACATACATTTTGCTCGGTATGTGAAAAGCTGACAAAACACTTGGCATTTATTGCTTGCAGAGAGGCACAGTTATAGGCCACTGGTAAATGTTTTCTTGCCCTTGAGATATGAGAGATGTGTGAGCAAGATATGACTGATCCCACCTCCCACATGGTGGAAACTGTATGTACAGTCCCAGGTTTAGCAATATTGACTCTGAGCCAGGCCCAGCAGCACACCAACTTCATGAGGTTTTGTGCTGTTAGAAGAAGAATACAGGTGACTGATGCAAAATATTCCTGTGCTGAAGGTAAAGCATAGACAAACACACAGTAAAAGGCATAGTGGGAACAGGTGGAATGAAAATAGGGATGGGAGAATCACACTGAAAGCATGGAAAAATGGCAAACTGAAAGTTTTTCCAAGCTGGAGAAAAGCACAGCTACCCTGGCAGTTGAGGCTCAGGGGCATGAGTACCATACCTAATTGAGAGCAGGCATTTTCCCCACCGTATTTTTGCTGGATAACTTTTTCACCTATAATTGCCACTATCAAATTACCATCTCCACAGTGCAAAGCCACCTCCAGTCTTCCTCCTCAGGTCAGGGAACTCATTCATCACTGTCAAGTGAAGCATATTTCTATTTTTACTTGTCATTTTCAAACCATCACTTCACACAGGTGTGACCTCTGATCCTGACTTTCCTTCCAGCACTCCCCTCGCTATACTCTGATAGTCCTCCACTATCTCCTCCCTGATAAATATTAAAAAATTTAAAGGAGATGTCCCTGGTTTTGATTACCCTATTCCAATATAACTCCTTGATCTTCAGCATAAACACTTCAATCATTCTGGCATTTTCATTGACTCAAATTAAATGCAGAGCCAGTAATTATTTCACAATCCCCTTGCCCTTTCATACACAAGTCTTCTGCCTTCTACAATGACAAAGTATTATCTCCCAGACTCTTAAATGGTTCAGATATTTCAGATACTTTTTGGATATGAATCTGGCATGAGGGAACTCTTAAGTAAACCTTGTGAGGCTTACCCAGTACTAATTGTTAGCAATTACAGCGCTTTTCTCATGTTGAGCTCCAATGCTCAAACATAATGTGAGCCATATAACCATACAATAGTTGCACTGATTAACAGGTTCCTCGGGGCGATCATGAGCATGAAGTTCAAGATCCCCTGCATTTTGCAGCCTCTAAATGTAAATTCAGCAAAGCTGAAGCAAAAAGGGGAATTCACAGTACTGTTTACATGAATTGGTGACTGGCCATTTAGACAGACACATGGAAATGAAAAAACACCATCAATATCCAGTTTTACTTATGTTATTTACTTCCATATTCACTACGTTTGTTTTAAACTGGCACTGAATATTCTTGGTGCCTCCCAGATTTGCCTTCTGACCCTGTCCAATTGTTGTACATTGTATAGCTGTCAGAGCAGAAGTGGAATGTATGAAAAGCTGGATAATTGTAAGTTGGGGCATATGGTGCTACAGAGAATGTAGGGGTTAGTAGGAAGAAGGGGGGGATTTGTTTTGATTTTTTTCAAGAGTCTGGATATGACTAAAGCTTGTTCCATTGGGCAAAGAAAATATCCCTTGTTTATCCATTTCTCCACCATTTGAAAAGTTGCTTTCCCCCTGCCTTTTTCTTTGGGGGGTGTGGGATGAGGAGAGAAGAAGGGCAGAAGTTATGTTTAACATTAATTCTTATTTTCATGACAAATAATAGACCTCCATTCTGGTTCATTTTTTGCATCCTAAGAAAATATGTTCTCAAACAGCATGCATGATATTGAGATTTTCACCAAAAAAAAAGCACTGAAATGAACTAGCTGCTGTGCAAACATGTCAGGCTTCATACATCACATGCATTGAAATGACCAGCACAGTTCGCTCTTCTCAAAGGTATTGCTTCAAGCTGATTGCTGACTCAAGACAAGAACACAACCCTGGTCACAGTGAGTTTCTGAGTATTTTCTCTGCAGCTGCAGGGTATAGAGGGTTTTCTGTTTGTTTTGCTTTTTTCCCCCTCTTTCATATGAAACCTCAGATTTTGGAGTACAGTTTGGCAGCACCAGGCTGAAATCGCTGCCAGTTTCCTAGGGTACAGAATCTCTAATAACACAAAGCCCCGACTATCTACATGCCAAACAAATAATCAAAATTTTGTACCACAATTGCCCTTAATATATATGACTTCTTGTTTTCCTCTCTGGGTTGCAGCTAATCCCTTCTGTCAGCAGCGTTTCATCTGTAACAAGCCTGCCTGTGGCATGTTAGGTCCCAATACATCTCTCAACAAATCCCCCGTGCACGGCGCGGTTCACAAAGCGCGCAGGTTGCAAAAAGGACCGCAGAGACTGAGCCTCTCTCCTCTAATGGGATCAGAAAGGCTGTGCTTTCCCATGGAAGATGCTCATCAAAGGCGAGGCCAGGAGAGACAGCACGCTGTCAGGGAAGTCCCGGCTCACATATTGCATTTCTGGTGCATAAGCAGAGCAGAGCATTCGTGATATTTGTATTCCTGAATGGCTTCTCTGTCTGGTTGAATTACTGGTCACATGTTTATCACTGTCATGCTGGAAAGCTGATCCAGGTGATGTTTGCTTCGTACTCAGCAATTTAGAACTGCGTTTTTCTAGCTTTGAGGGCTGGCATTGTATGACACGCTCTTTAGGACTTGCTCTTCCTTTTTTCCTCCCTTCTTCTTTCCCTGCTTCAATTTTATGCTTCTTCACTTTGCCCAACATATCAAAAGAAAATGCATGAGGTGGTAAAAAATGGATGTGTCATTTTTCCCAGCAGTGAATTATCAGAGGCTTCCCTTGGTTTTGCAGAAGGGATAATGGGAATAAAGTCCATAAGAGTTATTTGTTCTCCCCACTCACCCAACGCAGGCCTCTACCCACAGCAGCCTAAGCTTAAAGTGCAGCTGTGGAAGGGAGGAAGGTGACAGACACCAGCTTGCTCTCCTGCCTCCTGTGGGACAGGACGTTATCTCTCCTGCAAAATGCTATTACATGGTGTGGCTGCTGTCTCCCACCTTCTCAGGGAAAGAGCTCCATTTTCATCTCATTGACAAGGAAATGGAAAACACCCTCAAATTCCCTGTATAGACACTTGACACCTTGGGGGTTGTTTTCCCATCTTATCTGGGATTCTAAATCAGTTCCCAAAGTTTGCTGGGCTTCTGTGAAATCTGCTGTCAAGCCAGGAGTTTCAATTCACTCAATGGCTCCAAGTGCAGCTAAAGCTGGCCTGGATGAGTGTCAAACTGCTAATAACTGAGAGATACCACAACAGCCATTGAATCAAAAATTGCAGAGGCTCTAGTTTTGTCTTCTGAGATGTCCGAGAAACAGTGTGCCTCTGTCTGCATATACACATTCTCAAGTAGAAAGACAGAAAACATTTAACTGAGGGTACTTTTGAAGAGCACACAGTCTGCTATTCAAAATTTATTGTGCTCTTGGAGTGATCAGATGGGGCAGCAGAATGATAGAGCTCACTCAGTGACATGTCAGCTGGCACACTACACAATCCTGTACACTTTCAGATTTAGCATCTCATATCACCTCAACAAGTACTAATTATAACAACTATTTACCCTTAATAATTTCTCAAACAATTCTATTATTTACTTTTTACAGTACCATTTATCATGTCTGATGCAGTTAGTTAATGTTACAACCAGATGAAACACCCGACGTATAATTTATAAAATTTCACCTTGGGCACTCTGCTGAAGTGCTGGCATTGCCAAATCTCCATGGGACGTCTGCACTTAAGTAAATACTGTTGCAGGCACTTTAGACAAATTTTCACACACACCAGTCTATTAATGTTGTTTCCTACATGCAAAACTCCCAAATGAACCAGAGGCATTCATTAATAATGTGCATTAATGGGCAGAAATTTCTTCCCATGGACTCTATAAATCTTCAAATACTTGCAAGATAAATAGTTTGCTTTTGTGTAATAAAAAAAGACAAAATTTTGTGTTTGATGAAACACTTGAGCCTATTTTTTTTAGGAGTGTATCAGCACTCATACCAAGCACAGATGGGAATAAGTATGAATTTATTTTATGCTCCCTTTGCTACATTCATAGGAGTATAAATTCACATTTATTGTATTATTGTAACTAAATTTGAGAACCATTCATCTGGGGAAAAAATGCAAGGAAGACCCACATTTCTGAATGGATGTTAATTATCTGGGTAAAAAAATTAGGCCACAGCCACCCTACCTACCTTGTAATGAGGTGAGATCCTAAGAAGAAAAAACAAAAAAGAGAAAAGAAAAAGAATAAAAAAGAAAAATAATAAAGGAAAAAGGAAAAAAAGTAGGAAAAGAAAAATAGGGGCATCTGAACAGATTTTCCCATCTTCTTTCAGCATATCTAGCCAATCAGCAGTCAGCTAAATAACTCAGAAATTAAACAAGAAAAAGTTAACTAAGATTATTTACTAATTGTTAAAAAAGCACATTAGTGAAACCACACAGCTCTTCCTCCAATCCAAACAGAGAATCCAGCACATGCTGTTATTTTAGGGGTATACTTTTTCTCCTTGGAAAATAACCCAGATTCACCTAATAATTGGGTTTATGTCTTTATAGACAGTAACTGCAGCTGAATTCAGGCACAAATTTAACTTTTTTCAGCTAAACATGAAAGTAAAAAGACCTTCTTAAAGCCACCTTATAAGTGAATCAAATCCACTGGAGGACAACAACAGTACAAAGAACAAACAGCAAAACTGCACAAATTCCTCGTACCAGCCCAAAACTTTGGCTTTTCAAGGCATGTGGTCATCTAAGCAAGTCCCACTGGGACCACATGGCACATAAACAAATTAACATTTTGTTTAAACATCAGTCAACAAGACTTTTCCACTCAAACCCAGGTCAGCTGCACTGGCAGCCGTTAAGGTGGTCACACTCCTTGCTTTGACAGATGCAAGCACCATTCTACTTTAAAATATCCTCCTAGAAGCTTACAGTTTAAGCTTTTCAAAATCTACACCAAAAAAATATTACAGTAACATTTCTGGGGACATCCCCAATTGTTTCCTTCATCCCCTTCTCATTCAGAATATTGGAGGTTAAAAAAACCCCAAACTTTTCACTCCAAAAAGCAACCAGTACAATTTACTGCTCATCCTCACTCCTGTGAAGTACTTGAGACACAGTTCTACAGGTAGTGACTTCACAGAAACTCTCCAAGAAAAAAGGGAAAGCACTGGCTTAAAAAGCTGAACACCAGATCAGGGGAAGCTTGCAATGAATTCTGTTGGATTATTCTCTTAACTTGTTGGAAAAGGTACCACCTGATCACTGGGGCAGCACGGAGTGATCCCAGGATGCCAGGCAGGAAACACCTCATGATCCCAACAGAACAGCAAGGGCCATCAGAATAAATCACCAAAAACTTTGGTTGAAGGTGGCACATGCAAACAATACAGGCTGAAACAAGCTATGAGGGCATAGTTGGGAGGCACGTGGGGAAAGGTGGTGGGAAGAAAGAAAAAAGCCACAAAGCCAGGTAAATACTTTTCTTGATCTTAACTTTAAATGTTTGTCAAAATTTTGGTAGTTTCAGTTTCTTTCAGCATGAATAAACAACACTGAACTTTGCCAAAAATAGTCTGGATTTGTTATGAGATGCAAGAAGCTCACACACAAAGACACTCCTATTCTTCCTCTCTGCCATGTAAATACACATGATCAAGCTGCAGGTGATAAGCAGTAAAGCATAACAAAATCTGGTCTACTTCACTGTGAGTGAACAAGTTATGCACATAATCCCCTTCCTAGATATTCTTCAGCACAATGTACAAGAATTTAGAAATGTGTTACTCATGACAGTTCTCCTAATACCTTTAATTAAAACACTACCAGAAGTTATAATGAAAAAGGATTACTTTTTTTTTTTTTAATACACTAAACCCTCAAGCTCCTATTATTTTACATTCTGGTAAAAAGGAAATGAATAATGAAGCCACATTTTGGGATTTAACATAATCGTAAGATTCTCAGTTAAAGGGCAGGAAAGAGGTTTCATTTTTAAATTTCCTTTTAACAGATACAAGCTTTATGTTCCTTTATTATTACAAATACACTAATTTAAAATGTCACCCTTTTAGCTCCAAACACTTGTTAACAAGCTGCATCTTTCCTCTGCCCCACTACAAACACAGGGTCTCACTGAATGAAAAGAAACTAGTTAATAATTGGCGTTATTGTGATTTCTGACTGCCTTGTAACACCCTTCTGGTTTCGCTTTGAATGCAAAATGCTTAATATCATCAAGTTTTCCTGGTGGCCAGTATGCTAACTTGCAACAAAGCTATTTACTGTTTGCAAACTCTCCCACTCCCTTCTGACAAAAGCATTTTATCATTTCCTGGATAAAAGCTGGGATACGGGGGCACAGCAAGAGGAAGGTCAATTGGCTCCAAGATTTCTGCACGTCCATGTGAAAAGCCGGCAGATCCACCCACTAAGGGTATTCAGCACTTGTTAGCATTTTATGGGGTTCAGAGCATCTCCCTGCTGATTTCAGTGGCAGCTGTAGGAGCTGGGGTTGCCCTGGCCTCCAGCTCTTTGCTCTGGGAATGGGAATGTCAGCTGGTGCTGCCTGCCTGAGGTGATGATGCCAGGTCCTCCACCAAGGAGAGGATGGTGGCCACCAATGAAATAATAACAGTTCTATCTCTTCTCTTTCACACAGCTCCCACCTCATGATTTCAGCAAAAATAATATATTATAAATACAATATAACTGAGCTCCTTCACCACACAAGCCTGACTCTTGGAGCCATAATCCTGATTCCTAGAGCCATTTCCCCTTCTGCAGTCAAAAAAAAATCTTTTGAGTTCTATGATCACATTATCAAGAACTAAATGATGACAATCATATACAAAGGTGAAGACTTAGGCAAAACTGCAAGTATTTGAAACTCTCCCAGTTTCTTTTAATGCATAGCCTCTGTATATAATTTCTGGTATTTGTAAACTGCAAAAAATTAGAATTGGTTTGTTTGGATTGTTATTTTTTTGATGTCAACTGCTTGTTTGGATTCTTGCTTTGTTTCTGTCAACTAAAAAGCCAAACTGATATCCCACTATGAAGCAGCATATTGATGCTGACATCCATATCATCCATTACAAGATCCACTTACCAAAAATCTGGTAGCTAAACAATTGAAATAAAAGACAGAGGTAGCAGATTATCTTCTGTGACAGCATAAACATCTACTCGTTCCATAAAGTATTTTCTAACAGCAGAGAAAGATCCTGAGTTCAGTTTCAGATTCTCAATAAAGGTGCACTTGTTATAGATCTGTCCCACCCAGTTCCATTCTTCCTGCAGAGCACAGCTCACCTCTGCTGAACATGAGAAAACAGGAGTTTCCGGAGCCTCACGGTAACTTTGAACAACTTAGGCAGATGTTCTGCGAGAAAAAAACAGAACCATAGCCCCTTAAAAATTTTTAGACCCTTACTCAAAGTATGAGGTCAACTTCCTAACAAAAACAGCAACAACAATCAACCAGCAACTCTGGGATAACTGCTCTAAAAAGATTTAATGAACGTAGGCCTTAAAAATTATACTTTGATCATACTGTAATGCAATTCCAAAGAGAGCTTGAGTGTAACTTTGCCCCATGAAGACTCAGGTCATACTTGGAGAAACAAAACCCGATTTAAGATTTAGCAGATGAGAATAAATTTGGGATCTAACCACAGTTATGATGTAAAACAGAATATAAATTCACTGCCACTGCCGATATATTTTGCCTGATCGCTCTGCCAGGTCATATTGACCAGGAAAAAAGGTGTCTGCATATGTGTGCGTATCTGAGCGCATTACACATGCACCTCTCGGAGAAGAAACAGCTATGCAGGATTGATGGCCACGGACAGTATTTCTAATGGCCTTCTTAATTGGCACTATGATGATTAATTGAGGCCTTCACAGAACTCTGAGAGTGCTCATTACCACACAGCATGGTGTCCCAGCACACTGTGTGGGTGACCGTCTTTACTAAATAGTCATCAAAACATGAGACACTGATAAGATAAATTTTACACAAATCTACAAACCCCAGAAATTGAAGCCTACTACCGAGGCAGCTGGAAAATTCTGCTTCCTCCTTAATAATTATTTTAGCAGTGCCCATATGTTCCCAGAGAGAGAGCAAAGGACTTGAGAAAGGTATTGAAAACAGGCTACGTGTGTAAATAAGGATGAAATATCTCATGCAGCATTTCTTGCCTTTGCAGAAGTTTACATTTGCTCATGGCTACAAACAGGATATTGCAATTACCCCCTCAGACAAGAGTCAGCCATGTGGTTACTGCACACCTGCAATTGCTGGGAGAGAAGCAGGTGTGCTCAGGAATGGCCACCAAATACCTCAATTACACTGGACCTGCAGCACACCCTGCTGCTGCCTTTCCCCTGGGGAAATGCTGATGGGCTGTGCTCAGTGTCCAGCACCCAAGGCAGGGGCTGGCTCAGTTGCTGACACACTGCTGGCTTCCCCACAGTCACCAAACCACTGCAGCAGGTGTGTGGGGCTGGGTGGGAGACAGCAACAGAGGACCTTGAGGGTTTCTGCTTTCTCCCTTTGGGTTTATACAGCTCTCACCTGGCCATGGCAAGGGACCTGAGAGTCTTGGCTGACAGCAAGTTGAGTATCAATCAACAGCGTGCCCTGTGCCAACCATGCCCCAGGCACAGCATCACCAGCTGCTCAAGCAAAGTGATTGTCCCACTCTGCTCTGCACTGGTGCAGCCTCGCTGTGAGTGCTGTGTGTGTGCACTTTTAAGAATCACAATATGAAAAAGACATTAAGCTATTAGAAAGCATCCAAAGGAAGGCCACAAGGACAGTGAAAGGCCTTGAAGGGAAGTTGTATGGAGGAGCAGCTGATGGCATTTGGTCTGTACAGCTGGAGGAGACTGAGGGGAGACTTTATTGCAGTCCACAGTTTTCTCTCATGAGGGGAAGAAGAGGACACTGCTCTCTTCTCTGTGGTGACCAGTGACAGGGCCCCCAGCAAACGGTTTGAGGTTGTCAGCACCAAGCCTGACAGAGCTCAAGAAATGTTTGGACAATGCTCTCAGACACATAGTAAGATTCCTGGGGCTGTCCTGTGCAGGGCTGGGAGTTGGACCCATGTGGGTCCCTTCCAGCTCAGTATATTTTGTGATTCTGTGATTTCTTCACCTCTGCCCTTCCCAGCACAGTGTGCAACCTCCATGCCCACACAGCCCTCCCTGGCTCCTGCTGGATTATGGCAGTCATTACCCACTCCCTTTGTAGTTAGAGAGGTGTTTGCTGCCTCAGGGCTTCCAGAGCCCACAAATGTCTCCAATGCACAACAGAGAACCATTTAGCCGTTTATAAATATTGTGTAAATAATCTTGGATAACACTAACACCATCTTACGTTCTGTGAATGATTCAGGAATTTGTCGCACCCTGACAAAGAACTCATTCTCATTAGAATTCTGCAAAATCTTCTTACACAAATCTCCTGTCAGCTTCAATCCATTAAAAATAATAAAGGTATGCTCAAAAGTGGGGACCAAAGCAAATTTTGTTTAGATTTAACAGATCCCATTTACTGTGATGCTAATCAGACAGCAACAACTTAGGTCTCCCTTTGCCTGGACAATGAAATCTAATAGGACATTTGGCTGCATTTCCATCACACCATGGATCAGTAAAACACTGCTCACAACACAGCACAGAATCAGCCCTGCCTGCAGGGCTCAAGGAAGGACTGGTGGAGTTCCCAGGCAAGCTGAGCATCCCTCCTGCGTTCATACCTTTGCAATATCCTCTTCAAATGCAGAACCTGAAACAGTGATCACCCACCTGCCAGCACAGGAGAAAACTTAGATCATCTTTTGCCTGATTAACTGGCTTTTCATTGTCTTCATTACTCATTCCCACTCCAAGAAAAATAAAGGCTTTGCTGCAGCTGAAACAGATCTCTTCCAAACTGGAAAAAGCCAAATAATAGATATGATGTCCAGCCAAATATAAGCCACATGATAAGATAGGAGTAGCTGCCAAGAATACCTTCCTTTAAAAATAAAAAGAAAAAAAATAAAAATTTACTCTCCTGATGAGTTCAGGACTATTTCCTCAGCTGGGCCCATACAGCTAAAGCCAGCCAGAAACCAGTTTGGGACCAGGCACTATTGCACAGCCCAAGTATGTGTGTGGAACACAGGTGCATACAGGCAAGTTTGGGGATTTGCTCTTAGTTGCAAGTTTTCTGTTAAAAAACCACACCTATTCTCTGGGGAATCTACCTTCCCAATTGTGTCTGCAGCTGATTTGCACTAAAGGATATACTGCAATAATTTACATTGCATTTTGTGAGCTAAGAACAGGCAATATCAAAGGAAAACAAAACCAAAAAACAAAAACAAACAAGCTGACAAAACAGTGTCCAGGAAACTGGGCATTTTCAGCCATGACAGTAATGCTGGAGTAAACTGCCTCTGAGAGATTTCCAAGTTTTGTAGTTTTGAGTGAGGATTTTATGAACCAGTTTTAAATGTGTTTGGATCATTAAGAATTAGTTTAAGTTGTAGTTCCCTAGAAGAGAAAATAGTATAAATCAATCTTATTTTAAATATACATGAACAGCTTAAAATTGCATTGTATGCCATTGCTAACATGTAATAGCTTCCAACTCCAAAGTAGAATTAAGTGTTGCTGCAGAGATGAAGATATCATTTGGAAACAGATGTTAGTGTCATGAAATGCAATTATCTTACTGAATAAATGAACTTCTTTATAGCACTTAAAAAAAATTAGACAGGTTAAATAATAGATGCCCTATCCAACATTTTTAGATAGTGTAAATAGCCACCTTTATGAATCACAAATCATAACAAATTGCCATGTTTCTGGAAATGGATATTGATCTCCTTAAAACCTTGTGCTCATGACGCACAGCGAGCTTGCCCAATAAAAACTCATGGGAAAAAAAAAAGAAAAAGAAAAAAAAATCAGAAAAACTGACACACATGTCACTTTTGTAAGAGTAACTGAACTGGTGAATCACCAATCTCAGCCTTTCTCCCAAGAGCACTGCTTCTACAGAAAAAAAAAAAATCAAAATATATCTGTGTTTAGAAGCCCTTTAGATTTTTCTAGATTCTTATTAAACTTGAAAATTCATCTATTTGCTGTTCTAAAGAAATAAGGACAATAACACTCTAACTGTGGTTAAACCAATCTTTAATTCAAGTTTGATTTAATGAGGAGCTTGTAAAAATACTGTGACACAAATAAACTCAGTGTGTTCTCTTCCTTGGCCTCCAGTAGACAGAAAACGGTATTTTCAAAATCCATTGACATGACTCAAATTGTTTTGCCTCTAGAATTTTTATGGTTTCAGACATATCTGACACATCATTTTTGCTACCCTCTTGTTAACTCTCTCAAATCATTAGCGGCATTTCGGTGTACGAAGGAGAACGCTAAATTAAAGAGTCGATTTCAGTTTCTAAGCCCCAGGGCAGAAAAGGTTGAGCACATCACAGAGAAAATGTATTTTACTTCCAACTCAGATTGCCTGTGCTCTCATTACACTACCTCAGCACCCCTTCAGCTGCTGTGTGAAGCAGAGGTCTATTAAGCTCTGAAGGGAGCTCACTCTTCTGTCCTATAAGCTAAAGAAAGACATTTCTGGGGTGATGAGAACTGCTTGAGCTGGATGGAGAAGACACTTGAAAATGCCTCGTGGGGTCCCAGCCATACAAGCCAAAGCACTGAACTGGGGGTGTGGCACAGCAGATATTTATAACTGCTGGTGGACAAAGATTTTATTGCCTTGAGAAACACTGAGATGAAAGGGGAAAACAACTCTGCATGGAGGGGGGAAGGGTGAATGCACACAATGGGGTTTTTATGTATTTACCCAGACGGGCTTCTGCTGCTGTGGGACTTTTCTCATTCGTTGAGCTAAGAGGATAATTTCGTGGTGTGTCAGCAGATCAAGTGAAGGACGTAACTGCAGCGAGCAGGCCTCTTGGTTCATGCACACCTTGACAAATGGCTAATTGCAGCCCTGGGCTGTTTTGGAATTCTGAGCATTCATATGTCAGCTACAGAAATCACAAGTGAAATCTGGCAGAATGGGAGAACAGGAGAAAGGAAAAGCATGGCAGGGCAACAGAGGGAGAGGGAGAGTTCATTACTCACAGTGTAATAACAAGAGGATTTGCAAGAAGAGAACCAATGTGCAACTGGTGCCACCCGCAAGAGGTGCTGAGGAGAATTTGGCATAGAAAGCAAAAATCAACAGGAAAAATCCAAGTGAACATGTATCTCTTCTTTTTCCATTGTTTCTAAAGCTACAGATTTTGCTCCAAGAAAAAAAAAACAAAAAAAACCCCCAAAAAACAACAAACAAACCCATCTAGAACAAACCCTGTGTACCAAACCAACTTCCTTCCCACTCTCATCTCTCTTTCCCTTTTCCAAAATCAGCCACTCTGGAATGAGTGTAAAAACCCCATTGGTTCAGTTACATGAAGACAGGATCAGAGGAAGAAGTTTTGGACATGATTAAATAAGAACAACTACTCTCATCATCCTCATCAACTCGTTTTTTTAATGGCTGAAGATGCACTACATAATTTCTTTGGGGATTGATACATTACAAGAGGGGCAGTGAAAAGAAAGCTGCCCAAAATATTTCAAATTCGTTTCAAAAGATCCACTCAATACACCCTGCTTTTAAAAATGCTGGCTTTTCATGAAGCATTTTCCAGTCTAACTCCTCTGAAGAAATAAATTCAATTTAAGAGGGAAGAAAGGTACAATTTTCTCTAACTGGAAAAGGCAAATCAATACTTCATAAGTATGGTATGCGTTAAGATAATTAATTTTCCACAATATGCTCAAATCTCAGCAGTGAAAACAGTATAAAACCAAATTAATAACTAAATATTCTACATACTTAGAGCACGAAAACACTCTTTCATTCCTGTTAAATAGATTAAAGGGAAATGGTTTCTATGGCTGTCAAACTGCAGCAAGTCTGAGCACCTTGAATTCTGAACCCTATGGATAGTACCATAATTGTCTTTTCTTAACCGTTTGTTAGAAGCTTCATATTGTATCAAAAACCTTTTTGAAGGGAAAGGCAACCTTTAAAGGTCTCATTCATTTGGGCTATGCCTCATTTCCATTATTCCCAAAGCTCATGTAGATTTTATTCGTCTCATTCTTTGCAAGGTCATATTTTTCTCTGTCATTTTACTTGTTACATCCTAAGCTTCAAGATCAGCAAACACAGCCTTAAATGCACTTCACCCTCACTCTAAAAAAAAAAAAAAAAAAAAAAAAAAAATTAAAAAAAAAAAACCTTTAGAAAAGGCGATTTTGACATTGGCTGCCTGCAGTCTGACTCCCTACAGCTTCACAGTGAGATCAAGAATAATACTTCACTTTATAATGCTCACCTCGAGATTGCATCAGTAATGAAACACTCCAAGCAGGGATCAGTTAGAACAGCAAATGGCTTTAACATTTCCAGGGAGCAAAGGAATTGAAACATACCACACTTCACATTTGCAGAACAAAGAGGGGACTAAAAAACACAGAAATAAAAACAACAACAAAATCCTTCATGGTGGAATGACTTGAAAGAGTGAATGTGTATGGCTGGAGGAGCTGCTGTGCTGTGTAAGGCACTAAGGTTTTGTTAACCACAGCTTAAAATCTATACTAAGTACAAAATAAATTCTCTCATACTTTCTCTTGGGTATTTCAGCCTATTTCCACATGTTCATAAAGCAGAGACAGGACCAAAAAGCCTTTCTGAAGAAAAGCATTGCACTGCAATCATTTCTTGAAGATTATTTGTAAATTTATTCCGAAATTTCTAACACAGAACACAGGCACACATAGGGAGTTCAAAAATATCTGGAGCAAATGCAGAAGCAGAAACAATAAAACAAAATAAAATAAAATCCAGCCATAAAATGTGCCCCCCTCTGAGTGGGATTTCACAGGATCTCAACTGGAGGAAGGAAGGCAATAAAAGCGGATCTGTGGGTGTTCGCACGGTACACAAGAATGTATGCAGGCATATCTCACTGTTTGATATACAAGTTATTTCACTGGCAATTTCACATCTTCTGACGTGTCACCCTCACAGACTAAGAATGTGAACTAATTTTGATCACTTCTGGGAAGTATATTTTTATCTAGCGAGGCAGGGACAGAATCCAAGGCCAGCAGAGCTGGGAGAAATTGTTACCTGCACCTTTTCTGAGGCCAGGTTCTCCCTAACCAACACAGGATTTCTACCCTTGTTTGAATCAGAGCAGACACAGCAATTTGATTCTCAGTTTTTCAAATTTTCTAAGTGCCATTTTATCCTGAAGGGTGACAAGTTGAAGACAGCTCCTCCTATCTTGAGATCTGCACATACCTGCAGAATTTAGTTTGAGGCCAGAGAAGAAAATGGTATTTAGCTGGTTAGAAAGGACAAAGCCCAACTCTGTCACTCTTGGAAGAATAGCCAGCTACAGACAAATATTTTTATTTGTGCACATGACATTGAATCTGAGTCACTGAGACAAACAAAATGCAAATGCTTCACTTCTACACATCCTCTAGATTCACTTTGCAGAGCATGAGTATGTCTGTGACAGAAACAGGTGCAGGACTGCACTTTCCCATGCAGGGAATAGTTCCTAGGCTAAAATGGGGCTGCAGGGATGAAAGTCTGAGTGTATGGGCCAAGTGCTCACTGGGATGAGGCATAAGAAGATCATAAAAGGCTGCTGGTGACGCCAGCTGATGAAGTACCTCCTCAGCTCAGAGGCTTTGGCAGCCAGTCTTGCACTCAGTCCTTGCTGAATATGTATCTCTTCAGATATTAAAGCTCCCACGTGTTTTAAGCCTACTTAAGGAGAATACTATAGGGTTTGGGTGGGTTATGAAACAGGAGCCCTCGGAAATAACACCAACAATCCATTTTCTCAGAAACCATGGGTCTGAAGTAATTAAGATAAATCATTAGACCTGAAGAAAACCCACACCTTATTTCTTGATTTTGGTATTTGCAAACTTAAGCTAATACAAGTACCACTGTACACTGTCAGACACTAAGATTTGTCACTGTTCTTAAAAGGCATGTAAATACTTTAGATTAAAGCATAATGATTTAATACAGATACATTTTCTGTCTTTTGTATATCTCTGTTTTGTAGTTACAGCAGATATTTTGCCATATGCTAGTTTTCAGACAAGATTGAATGTATACTAGCAGCAGGGAAACTTTTCCATTAAAGAACGTAGCTGCAAAACCCAGTAAAAATACTTTTAGAAAATCCACAATAATTTTAATTCAAGGCTTTCTTATTATAGTAATAAATGTATTCATGTCCACTCAGCGTATGAAGCAGCATTATTTATTGCATACCCTCTTCCAGAGGAGCACTTGAATATTTGCAGAGAAGCACAATATATCATAAATTTTCCTGCAACTAATGTTAAAAATGAAAACAACTGCTTTGAATTAAAGAATTACCCACTGCCATCCAATGAATTTGAAAGAAAAACATCAAAATCACTTAAACTGGATCTTGACTTGTACACTTCAGTTGAATTTTGTCCCAGGGTTAATGTCCATCATCTCTAGATTATTTAGAAGTGATGAAAAGCTGCATTTCCATTCCCATCATTGTACACAACTACTAAAAATTTCTCTGTCTATGGATTATAGTATGGCAGGCTCCCAGATAAACAGTTTGGGGCTGGTGAAAACAAAATTCTGTTCAAGGAATTTAAATTTCTTCACAGGCATTGTGGGAGTTTGGTTTCCAGATCAAAAGTGAACTTCAGCATAACAAAATCTATCAGTTCGTATCCTGGAACATGGTTGAATCACAGCAGCATCATTTCAGAGTTAAAACTAAGCTTCCTACAACTCAGATGTGGAATAATTTCAGAACAAGGAGTAAGTAGAGAAAGGTCAGAATTGTACAAAAGAATTATTACAACTAACGAAAGTAACAGGAATGTTTTAACATGACAGAACTGTGTATTACAGCCTCAAAATCTAAAGCATCACATGTCACCTGACAAGGGTGAGGAGCACCCTCACACAGAGCCCCCAGCTGGTGAAATGATTTGTACTGTTGTGCAACACCAGAAAACAGCATGGGATAAACAGCAGCCCTGGAGAGCAGAGCTGGGATGTCAGCTACCAGGGACTTCAGCGCGAGACATCGATCTTTCCAAAACTTCACGGTGTTAGTGGAGTATTCCCATCACATCAGAAAGTCTTCTCAGGAGGTTTGGAAGGGGCAAACCTGCTGTGAGACGAGATTGATTTTGGGACTGAGCAGGAGCACAACCTGATCCCCAGAGAAGCAGTCTGAGTTGACTGACTCAGCTGGGAAGTGCAAAGGGGCTGGGAAGAGGGACAACTCAAGCAACAGGAGCCTGAACTGAGACTTTCCAGTGTGCAAAAGAAAATCAGGAACTGCAGCAAGTGGCTCTGAAGAAAGCAGATTAAGAAAAGCCACAGCCCCCGGCCAACCTCTGTGGGCAGAGCCCAATAAATTGTGTCGTGATCCGTGGGGAGTTGTGAAAGTTGTGTTATTACTGGGAAAAGTGTAACTGTAATTTCCTAAAAGGGCTCTGTCTGGTCTCTGGGCTTATCCTGTTTAGTTAAAGGGATTATTTTACCACTCAAAACAGTTCTTATTCATAGAATTAACTCCTGATTTTTAAGAGGGTCAGGTACTTGAGTAGGGAAGGTTATCTCTGGGGTGGGAATTAACAAGGCAGGATCACTTAACCAGGCTTCAGAGACTCCTCCACAGCAGAGGTATCAGCACACAAAACTACTGTCGAATGCATGCTGAAGGATAATATTCACTTACAACTGGAAATATTTACTGATAAGGACTGGGGACCCTTGATTATTCAGAACCTAAAATGAAGATTTTTAGACAGTCATAGTTTTTGCTCAATATACCACTTTTTACTCTGAATTCCAGAAAGACAAATTATAAAGAAAGTTTCTGAAGAATTCTCAGAATTCCCTGAGTCACTGGAAGAAATCTTTTTAAGAATAATTAAAAAAAAAAAGCATGAAACTTGAACTGAGAATTTTGGCTGCAATTATCCTCTTGAAACTCAATATCACTGGCATCCCACCTCAAAGACAAGCAAATCACAACACGATTCTGTGATTGAAACCTGTCTGCCGTCAATCCACATAACTGCCTTATACTTCACATGGACCTGCTCATCTTGTCAAGCCAAGAAAAATCTCATAATCAGTTTAGCACCCCAGAGCCCTTCCAATTCTCAAAGTAATATTCCAAACAGCTCAAGTAGAGCACAGTAACAGAGAACTCAGCAGCCAACCCACTGTAATGCTATGAAGGAGCAGAACTTTGGATGATAGAGGCCATAAATTTATAAAATCCTTTTGAGGCCATCCATACCACAATATGAAACTCAAATGACTACTTCTCTCACCTGTTTCTTACAGGTTGGTTTTTTTTTCCAGGAAAAGCTGGGAAGAAACAAAAGGACAGGCAGTTATCTCACACTTTAAATCTGTATGTTAAAAAATATATCTTGTACTCCTTTAATCTACACAGCATCCTAGAGTATGGGCTGGAAGCAAATACAAACAGCTCTCAAATCCTGCTTTACCTGTGTGCATACATGTACAGAAACACAAAGGTATCCTTGGAGTGGAGATACAACTGATTTCCTACTAACCAATCCCAAGAAGGAAACCATAGCCTATAATTATGCTGTGCAAGCCATATATTTCCATTGTTTAAGGGAAAATCTTCTGGGTAATAAATGCTAACTGAGTGGAATCTGATATACCTATTATTGAATACATGTATTTCTAATATCTCATAATAATTAATAATTACTCATATAATTTTAATACAGTCTGTAAATTAAACTGGCATCAAATGCATGCAAAGAACAACTTGCCCACAGGTTTGGGAGTACCTGCACCTAGGAAAACTGCAAAGTACCTGCTTTTGATGCTTGTGATTCTTATTAAAACAGCCTATACTACCTTTTTTAATTGATGTTCAAAAGCATTATTATGGCAAAAGTCCTAAAGGCACGTGTTAGTTGAAGTGTAGGGTCAGAGCAAAAGGTGGAGTCCAAATTGTGAAAGAACTGTTGACCTTGAGTATAAATACAATCATAAAAATAAGGTTGCTGGGACATTGCTTGCTCCTGATGATGTTAAAGAATGCATAAATCAGATCTTAGAGGAGGAGACGGAGTACAAATGAAAAACAACAGAAACTCTGCAGGATGGAAAAGAAGCAGTGCTTTTTTAACACATTATTTTCCACATCTGGAATCCAGCAATGGGAGCCCCAGGAACAGATTAGGAATTCATGATTCTAGATCAGTATTTCAGCGTAACAACAAGCTACATCATCTGGCTAAAGAATGCCTCATTTAGGAAAAGCTTAAACATCTGCTGCTAACAATAATTTCTGCACACATCCTGTAAAGTCCCCTCCAACTTTCATCTAAAAGGAAGTTTTACACCAAATACTTTAGATACTTTTCTAGAAAATAAGCTAGCAGCTCCCAGGCAGAGGGAGATAAAGGTTTAGGAGCTGGGGTTTTGTGAAGGGTTTTTTTGTTTCCTTTTCTTTTTCTTTTAAAAATAAAGCCACACAGCAATGTCAAACTGTGTCCAGATGATGAATACTCTGGCCTTTATGTCTTACTTGGGTTCCTCTATAGCTCAGTCCTTTCAGCATTACATGCTGCAGGGAGAAATGTATTTTCCAGGTCCACTTCTCTGGACAGTGACTTATGTGAGCTTTGCACATGAAGGGAACTTGGTGAGTGGAAGTTCCAAGGCCTTTGCCATGTGCAAACCCAAGTCTACTGCACGTTGGAGTCTGGCAAAATTCCATTTCTTGACAACATACAATTAATAAGATGTAAAAACATTTCCGAATATGAAGCTGCCCATTTGCAAGCACACTAGTCTCCTAGAAATCTGCATTTTATTCTTATTAAGATACAGTAAATCTTTACACAAAGTCTGTAAAAGGAGGTGAAGGAGACACAGTGGGGAAATGAAAGCTGAACACACGTGTGGTCCTCATAGGAAGTCACAGCATTTTCCCATTGAGTTACACTGAAAGCACAGTTTACATTTATCCAAAGAATTCAACATGTGCTTAGTCCCTAACATAGATGCCATTTCACCTATTTTCCAATTGGAAAATAATTACACTTCACCTTTATTAGCAGTGCCAAACTTCAGATTACACCCTGAAACAAGGTTCTTGCAAACAAACGAATTTGAATCACTTCCTCTAAACCAATTCCCACCATGACTTTTCTCTTAGCAAAATCAAAGATGAGGACTCTGTTCAAATATCTGGAAGGCAATATTTCAACTTACTTTTATAGCTAAATTTTAAAGCATGCATCACGTTTTTATGACACGATGCTAAATTTAAGTCTGTCCACAATAAAACAAGAATGACACTTAATATTACACAGCCATGGTATCTCTCTGTAGAATCACTGTTTACATATTAAATTAGTTGTCTGAACTTTTTAATAGAAAAGTCCTTAGCATTACTTCACAGCTCAGCTATGAAATGAACCATACCAAGCCTTGCAGGTACCCATTTAGTAATACCATAATTCTGTTTTTAAACCTGTGTGCAAAAAGACTCCCTAGTCCAGTTTATACTGAAGCCTTACCTACATAATCACACCATCCAGTAATGCAAATGTGTCCTGACTGGAGACAAGCCCTCATTAGATTATGTTACATTATAACAAATTCCTCTCAGTTCCTAATGAAACACTTGCCATCTAGCAAAATAAGGAGATTAAGTAAACAGTGCTGTAGCATGACACCATGTGGTAAAATGCCATGGGGAAGGGCTTAATTGCAGGAGCTCGCGCTAAATGCCGAGCTCCAAGTGAGCTGATCGGAATCCGAAGTGATAGAAGAAGACATGGAGCACTCTGAAGTATTTCTGGACTATACATCTAATTACTTGTGGATGGAAGCTAATGAAGTCCAAAATACACACAACAAAGCAGTAAAAGTTGATGGTGTGCCCACATACGTGTGCTTGTAAATTTTTTAACCCATATAAAATTCCCATCCCAAGGCTGTGCATAATGTGTGTAAGGTAGGTCACAAGCACGTATTTTCACAGCTGTTACCCTTCAGATCTCCTGCTTGCACATGCAAATGTTGAAAGGCTGATGTGATGAAAATGTGCACCCAAATAAATAAACAGTGGCTGAGCCCTGCTCGTCAGGCACCGTGTTTGGATGTACAAGTTCTCATCGCCATCGGCACTGGATCACAGCAGGGGATGCTCTTTGTCTCCTGGCAGAAAACAGACAAATGATGCCTTCCCATCCTGGTCCTCATGCACAGCAGGTTTGTGTAGGCACACTGAAGGTTCAATGTGGAATTTTCCTAACACCCTACATAACTTGGTCCCACCTCCCAAAGTGACATGGATGCCAAAAGGACCTCCAACTCTATGAACTCCAATCACTTCGTACTTTGAAATATTTCAACGTTTTCTTTGTCAGAAAAGAAGAACCTTCTCATTTTCAAGTCACTTGATGACTTGAAAACTTTAGAGTTTATTGATTTCACCAACAAACTTCCTCCTAGCTCAGCAAAACATCAGAGCATCTGCAATTTTATGAAACCTTACAGAACATGTTTCCCAAATGACGGCTCAGCTACTGTAGGTGCTGTGTACCAGCAGCCACGCTCTGAGTTTGTTTTCCCTGAAATATAGAGCCAGACTTCCAGACAAACTTGGCCCTTGATATGTGCAAATACTAGACAGCAGTAAAGGAAACTGCTCTTTGTGAAATGAAATAAGACAGCTTGAGAGAGATGTTTTAAAAATAAATAAAAGACTGAAGGCCTGAAGAGGCACTGTGGTTTTGGATGCTGTTATCCTCTTAACTTTGGATAATGACAAGCTGGAAAACCTGCCTCACCTGCCTGTCCTGCTGACAGTCCCCTCAGCATCTCCAGCTGGGGGGAGCTCAAGGATTTTCAAGCACTCTCTGTAGTAAACACCTGAACAGGACCTGTGGAAATGTCCCCAAAAGACATGTGGACAGAGCACACAGCCATGCCCTGGTGAGCTAAATTTGCAATGCCTGGGCTCCTCCAACTGCTCTTCCAATTGCCTCAGAGAGAGGAGAAAGGTTTAGGCTGCCTGAGCTCAGTTTATTTCTAAGCATACCCTGAGAAAATAAAACATGCCGTGAGCTAAACAATTAGCCTTCCAAGAAAAATGGTACAGGCCAGACAGATATTACAGCGTAGCTTCTGATCTGCCAATGAAGTGGGCTGCAGCTGCAAGTCACTCCACTGAAGTGAAAATAGATTAACTGCATACATAAACTGCCTGATCCTTCTGTAACACTGAGCAGGGGATTTGTGGGATCTGTAATCCTGGTATTCAGGTCTTTCCTTCTGCGCAGCAGAGATGTCTGAATCTGTTTCAGGCATGTCACACAGCTATTTTCAACTGACTCCTCCAATACTGGAGATTTATAAAAATGTCTTTACAACAATATTCAGCTACTCTAGACATAAACAATTAGCAAGAGTTTTAGCTGCATGCCTATAGACATCCCATTCCCCTTGGAGGGGAATATTTACAATGCAGTATATACAGTATTACATACAGTGACATTTCTATTTTCTGAAGGTGTCCTTTTTTCCTTTCAATTTGCAAGTGTCTGTCCATAAAGTAAAACTGTCGATACTGGGGAAAAAATATATATTTTAGGGCCATCACTGTTTTGATGTTAAATATACAGATAACTCTATATAGGATGTAATGTCAATAATACATATGGTGTTGGTGTGTGTCCACAGATAAACCCAAATATTGAAGTAATTTTTTTTTAAAGTCACCAAAATAATGCTCTTGTCCTGGAACCTAGACCAGAATTTTGGAAAGATTTCACTAACACTAACCAACCAGTCTTCACACACATATAAGAGAATAAAAAGCCAACATCACAAAACCTCAGATGGTAAAGGTACTTCAGGAACCTATGGCTGGCAGCTCAAGCTCTGGAATCCAAAGAGGATCTCCAGTTCATCCTGCAAGGAAGGCAGCAAACACTGAGAGAGGCTCCACATAATATCACATCCTTCAAGCTGGATGAAATTCTAAAATACACATTCTTATAGCCATAGATATTGTCACTGAAGCAGAGAATAGCATTAAAATAAATTGTATTCTTGAACAGAACAACTTCATCAGAATGGTCACCTAAGTCTTGATACTATCAAGTTTTGCTACATATAATTAACCAGAAATCATTAAAAAAAAATCCAATTAAACCCACAACATTTAATACATGTTAAACATATCTGTGCTTTTTATTTAAACTCTACTTTAATCATCCAAAATTCTCTCTGGAGCCTTCCAGAGGAAGTGAAACTGTCCATACAACAAAAACAGTTTTATAATAAAATCCTATTTTCATGAAGCACAATTTTATGAAGCACAGTATTAACTCTTGGAAAATTATAATCTAGCCTGTTGCTACTGCATTAAAATGCAATTCATTAATATGTAGGAAATGAAGTTTATATTGCTAAGTGATTATTTGACAGTTTAAATGCAAAGATTTAAATGGGTCAGATTTTAATACTGCTTTTTGATTTCAAAAACTGTGTATTTGTAAGACCAAAAACTACATTTGCAACTGACAATCTCTAGATTTTTCTTACACTGCTGCCTTTCAGTAATATTATTCTCCAGTTCTAAAAGCATTAGATAAAAATGTGCATGAGAAGCTTCAAATCTGAAGAAATAAGGAATAATTACATTATCATAAGGAAGTGACAGTTTTGAAAGCATCTTTGTCGAGTTATTTTGATAAGTGTCACTTCCAGCTCACCGTCAAGAGAGGGAGCATAAATGCCAACAAGGGAGAGAGAGGGAATGCAAAATTTTAAAATACATCATAGGAGATTTTAGACCTCCTGCCTGTTTGCTAAAAATCTGTACCTCAGAGAATCTAGTATTAGTCCATAATCTAACATCAATATTGTTTTGGCAAGTAATTAGGAATCCATTCAGGAAATTAAATAGAGTTGAGTTAAAATTTAGCTGTCACTTTGCATGTTGAAGCACAAGCCTAACACTTTCAGAAGACAGAGATACCTAAATTATCAGCATGTGATTTGACTGTGGTATAAATCAGCCGTTCTCTGGGGTTTTCTGTGAGTTTACAGAAGAACTTCTTTAAGCCAATTGCCTTTGCTTCACTATCAAACTGTCAGTTTTAGTCATTTTGTTACACAGAACAACAATTTTCTGATTTAAAAAAGAATTGAAGACAAACATGTTTTAGGAATACAGAATACTGCCATGCCACAGTCCTTTGTTTAAAGGGATAGCAAATAAATAAATAAATGAATAAATAAACAAATTAATAAAACCCATAATAATCACAGTATATATTTTTATGTCCTCTAGCATCCAGGTCACGGAAAGAGCAAAACAAAATTTTTTTTCTCTCTGCTCTCAGTCAATGTTGACAGGGTTAGGTAAATGGTTGGTAGTGAAATTTGCAGTAAATTATTCTGTGAGTACTTTGAATGCAGCAGCAGAAAGATAGATACACAGCAACCAAGCAGATCTGCTTAGCATCTTCCTGGGTCAATTACCCTCGTGGAGGAAAAGCAAATCATTTTTTGACCTAACCAATCTATTTGCTATTTATTGTAACTCATGGAATATTTCTCTCTCCCCCTCCTCCATGATGTTGCTGGTACATTCAAACAGGACACTTTGTTATGAAAAAAACTAATTTGCTTTTTTCCACCTCAGCCTGCCTCTCCCAACCTTTCTGTATGCTTTTTGCCATTGAGGCTTTTCCCCCCTCTGAATTCCCCCACTTCTGACAGGGCTGAAGTGCAGGAATTATTTGATCAGTCACAGTCATGAGAGCTATTTGATGTGCCATGGATGTCGAAGTAAATGTAGTCCCTTTGCTTTGTTCTGGAAAATGTATGTGTCAGAAACAACAGCAAGATGGGGGATTTCACATATCCTGCAGCCTCCCATAGGGCAGAGCCCAAATCCCTACACCACAATTTGATGTGATGGGTTCCCAGCTGAAGCACCCCCGTAAGAAAAGTAATTACTTGTAATTGCCTGTGACATTTCAGATGATTGAAAAAACCCCAAAACTGAAGCATCTTCATTCCAAACTACTCTATTACTTAATTGGATGTATTTTCTCATTCTCTTGTCTTTTCTCAGAGAACAAAACAAAACAAAAAACTGTGAAAACCAAATTTAAAAAGCCAGCAGCTTCCCATCTGGAAGCCCAACCCAGCCTCTCTCAGGTCTGCTACTTGGACAAGGAAGCATCACACAGTCCAAGGGAAAAGTCAGTACAACTCCAGAGACAATCAAATCCTGTATAAAATACTAATGAGCTTTTCAAAATCTTCTGGGGCCTACCTAAATCAGAAATCATTTCAGATTATGAATCATATGTGATTTTTTTTTCTCTCCATACTGGGAAGACTCAGAAAGTCAAACACAGGAAAATTATAAATAAAACTCCATGTGAAAGCACTGCTACTATATAGGATAGCAAAATTATAGGCAGGAATCACAGGCAGAGAGATGAAAATTTAAACAGCAGAAAATAATAACCACTCTTTGACTAAAATGAAACCTGTTTTTTTCTAAGGGTGATACTGATGCCACAAGTCCATCTGCTTCCTGAAGGACTTACATGTCAAACCAAAATAAAAGAAAAAAAAACCCAAAACCTTCAACTCTGTGTAACTGGTACATGTTTTGGCTTGAAAATTCCTGTGCTAAAGCAAAACCAGCATGTGTACAGTCATATGTTTTTCAGCCTTTAAACTATTTTTGGTTGTTCATTTGAACAATGTACAGGAACTGTGTATGTATCTACATTTATGTATCAGAAATGGCAAAGCATTAAAATATTTTCCCAGTTTTAGTAAGCCTGCAGTAACTAGAGTAAATAAAATCTTATTACTTGTGAAATATAAGGTCAACAGCTCTGGTCTTAAACAGTAACTCTCCATTTTCAGGAAAGTTTAATGAAAGAGAACATGTCAGTTCCTAAAAAATAAATGGCCACCACGAGACTACATCCACAGAAAATATGTAGAGTTTCACACACAGATTTTGCTTTTGAACAGAGCTCTGCTGATTTGGCTTCTACCATACACAACTTGTTGGATATGTTTAAACCAAACCAGCTGGGTCCATCTTAATTATTTATCATCTATATTACAGAATAATTAGAGATGCAACTTTCCCCTAGGTTGGCCTCTTGATGTTTTTATGCACACACACCTTTTATGTTCAGAGATTCAAGTTGCTGAAACACTCTCCTTCACTGCTGGTAGCATTTATTGTAATGGTTTTCTTTGCTTCTTCATCCAGCCCAACACCTCTGAGGCCTACTATTTCATTCTTTTTGCATATAGTGTTTGTTAAACCGATTTCCAAAATCTCCTGACACTATGGGGTGGTTTTTTTTTAAATTAATGCTAATTTATACAATTACTACTACTCAGCAGTCAATTTTCAATAACAAGGTGCTTCCTTGTAACCAGAGCAGTTTATTCACCTGACCCAAAGATCACTGGAGGTCCCAGTTTCCAATAATCAACCCTCAGCAGCAAAACCATTCAGAACAAATTTCCTACATGCATGGGACCTGCTAACACTCTGCCAAGACCTGAGCTGCAGCAAAATGCAACTCAAAATGCAGAGTTGTGAGGCAAAGGTCTCAACTCACAGTGTTGGAGAGGGAGGTGTTTGCAATGGACCCATACCTGGATGAGACTGCAACGCTACATTAATTCATACAATGCACATATGGGCTCTCCTTTGATCCTGGCTCCCTAGAATAAACAAGGCCCAGGCAATTTCCTCCCATCTACCTGCCTCTCCTTCCTTCTCTATGGAAATTGTCTTCAAACGCATTTGGAAGCCATTAGTCAGCCTCAAATAGATCTGGAAGAGCAGTGGAAAATGGTAGGCAATTTATTTCCCTTCAGTTTGGGCAATCAACAGGTGGGCAGAGGGGAGGCCCCTCTATTCACACCCTCAGGAGAGTGAGATGATCCTGCAGGGCAGATCCCACAGCTGCCAGACAGCTGTTCCTACTGCTCCTGCCTTTGAAGTAGCTGTGGAACACCAAAGGGGTTCAGGAACCAACAACAGAAATTTGGAGAAAACCCAGGGGTTTTTCTTTTCCCCCTTCTATCCACAGGACTCTCTTTTCCAACAGCTGTCATGATTAAAGATGCTTTCTGAAGCTGGAGGTTATGGATCATACTGAGCACAAGCAACCACTTCATCTCCCCATGCCCACCATTCATCACAGCCATTCCAACCAGGGCTGTGTGCCCTCCTGTATGTGACATGCCAATCCATTCCCTGTTATTTCATTAGCTTACTTCATGTCTCCCCCTATAAATTACATAAGGAACAGAGCAGGCTGTTAAAAGAAAAAACACCTTGTTTCTCACCACACATCCTACCTGGAATATCTGGACAATAGGTGTTTTTGCCAACTTGTTTAACAACACGAGAAAAGGTGAATAATTAAAACTGTAAAAAAAAAAAAATCATTACAATTCTTCTAAAGATGATGTGTTAATGGTTAGTTGCCTTTATCTGAATTGAAAAAAAAATCCATTCTCATTTGGCATCTACTGCTTGGGGTTGGATTCCAAATTTTATAGTTAAGTAACTCTCTATTACTTAACACACGTGTGCATTATGAAAAAGGACATTTGTAAATCCAGATAAGAGACTCACTTTCATACTAAAAGGCAAAATACAAATTAAATGTTAGAAAGCATGTTGCATAATAAATAAAATTATTAAAAGTACCTTTTGACAGTATTCCAATACATTCTTTACAACATTAAAGCATTTTGGCTGTCAAAAATACAAAACTGAAGTCTTTACATATTGTATGCATTTGTTAGTGGAAACTTCAGTCCTTGCCAGTAGGCACAGAATCAGTTTAGTTTTGCAGTTGAGAACACAAAAGTTCTTTAATAGTCTTCTAGCTGTATTTGAGTGATATGAATGCAGCCCTTATAACAAATAGCAAATCTCTGTAATGTCATAATCAAATGTACTGCAATATACTGTTAGCTATTGCCTCCAGATAGAAGATGCTGAAGAACCATTTGTATTTTTCCCTTTTGATTAGATTGTGCTGGGGTATACAAACTTATTTTAAATAAATAAAGAAGTAAAGAAATAAGTAAATAAAAAAAATAAATAAATCTTTAAAGTTTCATAGTACTTTGTAAACAAAACAAAACAAAACACAAAACCTTACCCACAGAATTCATGCTGCAGCAAACAAACATATCACATTCCACAGGCTTCCCAACAACTTCACTGCCATTAGCTTGGTCTGAATAATTACTGTTATTTTAGTAAACACTTCACATTCCAACTACTTAATACACTATTCACTGCAGAAAGTCCCTTTCTGCTCTTGTCAAGTCAGTATCAATACTTGGAATTCAGTTGTACTTGAAGAAATATTTTTGTATTTTTTTCTAGATATGAGTTTTTCTAACTGTCCTTTTCTCTGCAATATTTTTGCATGAAAAAGTGTATGTGCCGATTCATAAATTCAGTTTATGGGGCTTCTCATAAATTCATTTGCACAATTCTCAGAATTTCGAAAGAGAGATTTGTTGTCCCAGATCCTAGTGATTCCCAAATTAGGACTGCATTTCAAGTGTGGTAAAATGCATTATAACTTGGGTTTAGAAAATAACAGAAGGTTCATCTTCCTACTAGTCTTGAAATACATCTTTTTCTCCCCTTGATCTGAATTGTTTCAAAGTTATCATACCTGCATCCTCCAGGGAAAGCAAAGCAGCACATTATTCTTTGCAAAGCTCATGGGGCATTTGGATTCCCAGCACATTAGACTGCTTTCCAGTGCCAGCTTTTATCCTTCAACTTGTTTCCTTTCAAAATTCTTCTTTTATTTTTCCCTTCACACTGTTTTATTTTCTCCAAACGTACATTCTTGGTCAGTGCCTTGGTCTTGCCTCCACTCTGACATACCTTCAAACTTTATAATATATATATATTTTATGGCCTGGTTGCACATATCTCAGGATTGGGCAGTTTTGAAGAGAAATTCCCTTTCCATGGATTTGTGAATGCAAATGTAGGATTATTTTAATTCTCCCATTTTCTGTTTGCCATCTCCAGCTGTTCACACTGAATTGCAGCAGTGAATGCTATTTGATCTTTGCTTTTTTTTATTCTTTCCTTCTCCACTTGAAAATGCAGTTTCCAATTGTCTGGCATATCTGCAGTGTTTCCAGCTTTGTGGAGGTGAAAGGATGGGATGAAGAGGGAGAGTTTGAGCACTCTCAAATGTCAACCTAGCACCAACTGAGAGCAAACAGGAACTCCTTGCTAACAAACCCCCTGCCTCCCCAGCTCCAAATCTAACTGTGTCTGTGAACAAAAAGATTACACCTTGGTTCAGAAAGGCTGATTTTCAATAGAACTAGACATTTTGGGAATTTTGCACTTGTTCACAAATACTTCAAGAGACATATGTAAACACATGGAATGGGAATGTCTTGGGGGAAGTGTGGAATGATCCTAAGGGGAAAACTTCACACCTTTCCCAAGCTCAGCTGGAGGCTTCCAGCTCAACATGGGACCAAGTTATTTCCTCTACCTCAGACCACAACACTTCTGCATACATTCAAAAAAACAGTTACTGACCTTCTTTGACTAGAGCTTTCAGAATATGAACTTTTTTAAGTATCAAATTCCAAACACTGAGACATACCTATCTATTTCAATATTCTCTTCTTGCATGCCAGTGGAGATCAAAACAAGTCAAGGATCCTAGACTGGCAGTACAGTTTCAGGCAACTGTTCTGATATTCCAGACATGGACATTTTTCTTGGTGGGGATTTTGTTTTGGTGGGGCTTTTTTCTCTGCTTGGATAGGTTCTAAGTAAAGAAACGTGGGAGCCATCTGTTTGTGGATGTTTGAATAATGACCCAAATGTAAGTCTCTACAGGCCTATCTCTAGGAAGATAAATTCATTTTATTTTAATTGAAAATTTAATTTCCTAAGAAATTGATGAAATGGATCCCACTTCCTATCATGCCCTTCCAGATACAATTTCACATTCTTCAGCAGCAGATCTTCCAGTGCTGACAACAGTCCATATACAAGTCCAACTGAAAATTACATTGAAATGAATCATGGTGGAAAATAACTAGAAGGGTTTATTTTGCTTACCAAAATTTTTCTTAGAATGAATATGCTATCCATCATTAGGCTGTTCAGAATATTCCAGCATTCCTGTAACTTTGGGATCAAACTCAGGGCCATACCCTCATCCTTTTGTTCCCCTTTGGTCTAGCTACTGCTTTCATTTTGTAGATTCCTGTCCAGCTCTGCCAAGGACACTGCCAAGGTAAATAAGCATCTCAGATCCTTTTTTGGAGTTATGATCAAAATGACAACATCTATCTTCTCCTTCCCACCAGTCACAGGCCTGCAAAAGTGACAGTCCCTTAGGTCTTGGGCCAAACTCTCTTGCAGTATCAGATACAGGGGGAATAACAGTGGGAATATAAGGGAACTGTTTGACTTTCCTTAGTCTTTATACCTGGAAGCAAAGTAATGCTCCCAGGAGGACAGCTAACATAAATCAAATTAGTCCTGTTTCCGAATATTTGACTTCCTTAAATTTCACCTTCATCAAACAATGTGAGCACAATTCTGAATATGTTTTAAGTTAAGAAAGAAGGAATAAGAGAAGGAAAAGTAATTGGAAACTTAAAGTGATGGGAAAAAAAGGATTGTTTCTGCACCATTGCTGAAAAAGGGCATTGCTCTTTACTTGTTAGCAGAGAAACAGTATCTGTTTGTCTTTATTCATTGAAGATTTATATAAAATAAGCCACACAATGAAAAAATTTCTGAAGGTGAATCTGACAAACTGGGTAAGCTATTGTCCTCTCAAGCCTAAATTAAAACTTGTCATATTTATGTATTTTCCTTTTTTGTTTCCCTTCCATACATATAAAAAGTCATTTGGAGTCAAGTTCTGAGCACCTAATAAGAATGCAGACTTTGAATATATTGAGTGCCTCTCAATGTGTCACACTCCATGCTGATCATCTCTTGGTTCACCACTAGCTCTAAGGGGAGCCAGGAAAGCTTCCCAGCTCTGGCTCTTAGCAACACTATCAAGTCTTTATAGCATATTTCTGACTGAATTAATTTTTAATTACTAAAATAATTTACTGCAGCAACCTAAGAAAAAGTGAAGTTAATTTTTCACTTTACTAGAATAAGCCATGCTAGCATTCTAGCTGCTCCTCTCTGATTACATTGT
Organism: Parus major; assembly: GCF_001522545.3. Classification (NCBI taxonomy): domain Eukaryota; kingdom Metazoa; phylum Chordata; class Aves; order Passeriformes; family Paridae; genus Parus; species Parus major. Next base: position 6,775,931 of record NC_031770.1, on the reverse strand, counting down.
ATTGAGTCTGGCTTGGGATAGGGAAAAGGATCCCATTAGGAACTGACCTAATCCAATCATACAAATAGCCCACAGGCTTAACAGAGGGGCTGGCCCAGCATCATCCATCCATCAGGAGTCCTGTGTAACTACTCCAAGGGATACAAGGCATCAAAAGAGCCACAGACTCTCACAGTAGTTCATGTATAAAGTTCTTCACTATTAATAATAGCTTTCTGGTTCCTTGGTCCCTCTTGCAAAGCTGTCCAAACTACTCGACAACACATCGAGCCAGTAGGTTTTGGGTGAAGGGACAGGAGGGAGCAGAAGCTCCACCACTGCTCCCTCTTGGTCAGCCAGCAGCATGTGTTGTGGTTGGGCAGCCCTCCCACCCCAGCCTCATGCTCTGAGCCAGTTTATCCTCCCACAGCTCTTACAGCTGTCTCACCTTAGTGTGGCAAGGCAGCTCAGCCCCATTTTCCACAGAACAAATGAATTGTCAGCTCAGTAAATGATCAGAATTTTGGCAGTAAATCTGTAACATAATGGCTGACAGAGCTGCATAAAGACTGAGTTTGCTGCCTATGTTCCAAGAAAACTTTCATAAGGAAGGTGCTGGAGGCAGTAGCAGAGGATGAACAAGCCACACTGGGTGGTTGTGGAGCCTGTGCATCCTCTTGCCTCCTCCCCTCTTGTGCCTTGCTAGGTAAGAAATATGACAGGTCTTTCTCAGCAGACTGGAGATTACTTGGTGCTCCAGTCCAGGTGGGCCTGGAAACCACTGAGCCCTTGGGCCCTGCTGGGAAAGGTCATGCTCACACAGCCTCTCTCTGGATCTGGAGCTGGGATCTCGATGCCTGGCTTGGAGGACAGGCAAAGTGAGCCTGTCCTCCTCTTGCAAAAGGGAGAGAAAAAGGCCAGGCAGCCTGGCAAGCTCCTACAGCACTTCCAGGAGTGTCTGAGGCCAGGCAGGCATTTTTAAGCAACACAGAAGCAGTTCATACTCTTATAACTGCTTTATGATCAAGATTGCTGATGATTACAGATTGCTTCTGTAGGCATAAAGAAATTAAACCACCAGTTCCCCTCATTAGTATCAGAGCAGTGCAGAGAAGGGGCTGCGTGGGTGTTCACATCCTGGCCTGACTCCAGAACACTCACAGTTTAAGTCACTCCCTCCCAGCACCTCCTGTTTCAAGAGTCATGACCCAAAACCACTCCAAGCAGACAGGCTGGTGATGCCTGGAGTTGTAGAGCAGAGCTGAGTCAGGGACCAGCTGCAAACCATGGACACAAGTGCGTGAAACAGCTCTGCTGTAAAAGATGTGGGGGCCTGGCAGGCAGCAAGATGGATGTGAGTCAGCAGGGCACCTTTGGGGCAATGAAGACAACCCTGTCCTAGACCACAGCAGGCCAAGGGATGTGATTTATGTATTCATCATGTTATGTCATTCCTGGAATGACTGTCCAGTTTTGGTGCCCTCAACTTTTCAAGAGAGACACTGAAAAGTTGGATAGGGCCCAGTGAAGGGCAACCAGCATGATTAGAGAATTAGAGAACTTCTCATATGAAGAAAAGTTTTAGGAACTGTGCTGGAGAAGAAAAGGCTCAGAAGATCTAGTTATAACTTCCACTATCTAAAAAAAAAATGTACATATAGAGAAAGCAGAGGTACTCTTCCCACAAGGATGTATTTTTAAAAAACAGAGGAAATGGGCAGAAGTTGCTGCAGGGGAAATTACAGATGAATATAGGTGGGGGAAATATTCAGTGAGAACAACTGAACTTTGGAAAAGATTGCTCAAAGAAGTGGTGGAGTCTTCTTGCTGGAAAAAAATGTGGCTCAAATTGGTAATGTCCTGAATAATGAAATCTAAGTCCTACAACAGAAAGAGAAACCAAATTATCTATGGAAGTCCCTTCCAAACCATACTTTTCTGTATTACAATTCAAATCCTAAAGTGAAGGGGAAAAAATTAAAGCAATACTTTCCTTGAAATGAAGATAATTCCACAAATAAATCTCCTTCACTCAATTCATCTAGCAACAGTATTCTTTTTTTAATAATACATCTCCCTCTCTTCTCAAATCCAGTAAAAAAGGACAGGACAGCAAAAGTCCTGTGTAACTTGCCATACACTGTTGTGTTGTAGAACTACACAGATTCTTGGAGCCGCATTTCTTTTTAAAATGGTCAAGATCCCAGACAAAATTAAAAGCAAAGAGCTTAAGTAATTATCCATAGTGCAAATCATGGGTTTATCCTTAATGTCAAATTTAAGTGACTCTGTGACTGAGGAAGGAGAGCAACACATGACTTTCCTGCAATATTGGAAGGGAAATCAGAGAACAGAGCTTCCAGCCTTGACTTGACTGCTCAGTGGTAATCTACAACCAGCTAAAATGACAGAAGGCCTACAAAATGGCTTACAACAGACTTTTGATGAACTACCTGATCAAAATCAACACACACCAAAGGAAGGAGATTGCTGTGATGATTTACTAACAAAGACTAGACTCCTGCACCATCTTAATGAGAAGAATTGTTATACATTATTTCTACATTCCTATTTGGCGGAAAAAGAAAAAAATCCTGTGTAGAATCTTAGAAGCAGCAATGTTGAGTTATGTTACGTAGTTATGGAGTGTGATCAGAGCCATCCAGCCCCATGCTGGAAACCACTAGCAAGACAGCATTAAGACCCAAAAATCAGAGCAGATGAAAGTATCCCTAACTCAGAGCTTCTTTAGGAACATTCAGGAGTGTGTAGTTTTTCCTCTGAGCAGCCTCACCTAGTTGAAGATGTCCCCTGCAGGAGGCTGAGCTATGTCACCTTTAAAGGTCCCTTCCAACCCAAACTGTTCTATGAATCTATCATTCTGTTCCATGGCTTTTAAATTTCCAACTTCAGCTGTGCAATCTGAATGCTTATCACAAGTTGCACATATCATTTAAACATAGTCCCTGAAAACTCAGTTTGTTGTTGCCTTGAGCAGTCAGGAAAAGTAATTTGACCAGCAGAGCGATGCTCAACTGGAATCAAAACTGGACAGGGACTTCATGCTCAGCAACTGATGCTCTGAACTGAAAGCTCACACAATGCCACTCTTGTTTCTCCCCTAAAATCAAAGCAGCACAATGAGCATTTCATTCTCTGCAGTCTCTCTGATGAGAACCAAAGAAGAGCAGCAGACATCTCCTCACAGGTGTCTGGCAGGGGAGATCATGTGTTGGATCTCCCAGTGGGAAACAACAGAGGAAACGGAGACTAAAAAACAAACACTGAGCAAAAGCAAGATTTGGGAGATAAGGAAGAGAACAAATTATTTTTAAAATTAAATAAATGATAAGAGGGAACAAGAGGAGGCTTTGGCAATTAAAAAGACAACAAAAATATTTAGGAGGAAACCTGAATGACACCTAGGAAGGAGAAGCCACTTGTTTGCTCAAGGGGCTGTGCTGCCAACACCTCCCTTGCAGGACCTAGGGAAGGAAGGGAGAGCACAGCACTCCACCAGGAGCCACACCATGGGGAACGCTCTGCCTGTGCTCAGTGGGAGGCACTGCAAGCAGCTCTGCACTTCCCCAGGTCTGATCTCTGAAAAACACCACTAAAGTAAATATATGCTCCTGTGGAAGTTCAGCAATGTCCCTGGAGCTCATTCATTTTCTAACCTTTTCCCAGCTGCTGGCCTGCAATGGTATCAGTTCACATGAAGCCAGACTGGGTTTCAAAGGAAAGGTCCCAGAGGTGACAAGCAGCTCATTAATTCACTGTAGTGCTTTAGTGCTGGAGGAAGTGCTGTAAACGCACAATCTGAAACTATTTAGAGCCACCAAATAATTATATCACAAGAAGCCACCGCACACTTCACATTCACTAATGCTAAAATCTAGCTATGTAATCTGCTGAGAGAATTAATGAAGAAAAAAGGAGGAGACTGGCAATTTATTAAGAAATGCTAATCAACCTGTTTTTGAAGTGTCCCTCATTTGCATTACAAACATTATTATGAAAATTCAGCATTATGCCTCTCTGCTGCATTGTACTGCTCTACTGAACATCAAAAATATTCACTTCCTTAGAGCAGGGAAAAAAAGGGAATGAAAAATCATGATCAAAGATAACTTCAATTACTTGTTAATTTCACCTTAATTCCACTCCTGGGATAATAAGCCTTCCTCATAAGTTCCCTTCCCTGTAACAAATTCTGATATATGCTTATAGGGCCCTAAATATATTCCCACAAGAAGTACATGAATAAATATGCATCGGTGTAATTTACATAGCCTTCACCACAAGCATGGTAGGCCTGTTCGTAAAATACCCACTACAGTTTACTATGTGAAAAACTCATTAAACTCCCCTTTGAACACAGGAATGGAACTTATTTTTTAATTTATTAGACACACTTTCACTGGTCTTCTATCCAAAAGCATTATGAGGGATGCTCAGAGACATTTTTATTCTCTAGTAAAAATAAAATAACAGCACCAAATAAATCAGAAGTGTATAATTTTGATCAAGTATCAAAACTTCACACGCTCATTCCTATATAAACTACTTATTTTCCGGTTGCATAGGTAAGTTGATGTGAAGAAAAGCAAAGTAATTTCTAAGTTGGTTTATCTATCAAGAATTTTTCCACAGTTTATCGCTGAATATACTTTCTTCCTTTCCTTTTTCATGGACCACTGAAATTTAAACTGCAAAGACTCTGGGAAACTCACCTGACTCACCAATCAATACTATGAACAGGTAGAAAATGAAGAAATCATTAAACTTTAAAAAGCAGGCAACACAATGATAACATCTCAATTAATAATTCTGGTCCATCAGCTGCATATGAAATAATTTTCTTGAAAATGTTTCTCTTTTGAAGAACTGGTGAGCTCTGAAATAAATGATACTGGAAAAACTTGACCAGTTCTGCCTAAAACCACAGACTTATCTAGTAGAATTTCCAGAATTTTAAGTGAGGACAGACAAACTCAGAACAAAAGAATTTTTTTTTTAATACTTGACTAATACTACAATATATCTTCCCTGGCCATGACTCTGAAATTTAATTGATTAGATAGAATGACAAAATATCTAAAACCCAGCAAACACAACTGCATTTAGAAACACAAATCTTTTGAAAGGAAAAGCGGTCTCACTCAAATTCTGAATGGAAAAATTACTGTTAATCTTTCTTTTTTGGTGTATTTGTGCTTGTTTAGAAAGCAGAACCTGAGGGCCAAAGGTTTCAACAGAATATTCAGAAATGAAAGCCACCAAATGCTGGGTATCAAAATGGGAACAAAAACCCCCTGTTACAGACACGTGAGATAATGAGAACAAGCTCTCACAGGAAAAAGACTAACTGTGCTTTCCCTTCCTTATGTCTACTGTTAGTCACATATTTTCTTTTGTTCCTTTGGAAAGAAGCTTGAAGAAAATAAACCTGTATTAAATTCCATTTTATCTCTTTGGGAGAATATGATTGTGTCTTCACTAAGACAAAATGTGGCTGTTTCTGTAGGACACTAGGACCACACTTCAGTGGTGGGTGTCATAATTTGTAAATTATATTAAATATGTAAATAATTAAGTATTTTTTTTTTTTCAAAGAATTACTTATAGTAAAATTTCATCTCACATTGGCTTTTCCCAGGAGCAGGACTGAACTTTAAGACTATGAACTGCATTTTGAAGATAAGGATGGTGTTTTTTGCATGACTAAACCACTGGGTATGTAAGGATGCAGAACTCCTCCCTCTCCTCTTTTTGTCCCCAAACTACTTGCCCACCCTGGTGTTCATTTCACCAGTGGAAAAGCTGACTTAATGAAAAGCCAAAATACAAGGTCTTCTGCTGTTACAGATACTTTCTCTGCACACTGAGAGTCTCCAGAGTTTTCTCCCTACCTGAAGACCAGGTCAGGAATCCCGTGGCCTCAGTGTGTTGGAAGGGGTCTCACCTGCAGCCCAGTAACGTGATCGATTCAGCAGCACTCTGCTTTCCTGTCAAAAGGGCTATAGATTTTCCTGACATGGTAGATCTGCCAAAGGAAAAACGTACACAGGAAAAAGGCTGTGTTGTGTAAGAGAGGGAGGGCTAACCCTCTTCAAGAGTACATCCCTAAAATGCATCTTTCTCTTCTGTATCTCTGTCTGTAGATCAAAACCTGACCGTATCCCCAGAGGGCAGGGCTGCAACAAATGATGCACTCATTACTCTTCTTCCCACCTGGACTGCAGCTTTAGATGTCCTTCAAATTCCCTTTTAATTTACTAATCTGGATGGCTGAAATGAAAGCCACCTTAAGGGGTATATAAAACATTATTTACTCAGTTGAAATTTAGTTTCTAAACTACAAGCATTGGTATTTCCAATGTAGATGACTTGAAACGAGGCAGCCTTGCACAACAAAGTTCTGTGTTGTTTCCTGGATTTACATTATTTCTTGGGTTGTTTTCTCTGCTGCATAATCCTCCCAAGGCTATAAAAACCCAGGTATTATAAGCATATGATTTGTTGAACAGACTGCATGAATTTAATTCAGCAGTTTTCATTCACACTATTTAGATATGGCAGACCTCAGGGAGCTGTTTGAGAAGCTGCTCCATTCTGCTTTCCCATTTCCTTTTAAACATGCATTTCTATTGTTGAGGACTGTGATTTAGGAAAAACAGGACTTTTAGGAATCCAGCAGACACTTTGAACCATTCTCATTTTCCCTCTTAGGCTACCAGATTTTAACTGATAATATTGGTTCTCTGAGTGAGCGTATCCTCTTTTATTGGGGTGCTTGACAATCTTCACTGATACAGTACAGTGTCTTCTAAAGTTCAGCAGCTGCAGCAGCTCTTAATTAACTCTCTTCTGATCATATTTTTTACTGCATAGCAATCTAATAAATACTAGGAAAACAAAATGTATGAAATGGCAGGGTTATTAGGAAAAGAATAAAGAGGAAAAAGCCAAACATGGGTAGGTGCAGACAAAATCACTACTTAGATGCTTTTTAAATAAGCACCTGGAACCAGGTTTGTCAAATCAAAGGAACAAATTACATTTGTGGATGTAATCTTCTGGGAGCTATTTTTTGTGTTTGTTTTTTTTTTCTTCTTTTTACTAATTCACCACATTTGCTGTATCAATTATCTTGGCTTTCCATCCAGATTGAGTTTCTCTTTTAATCAATACTTTAAACCAAGAGCTTGATCCAAAGCCAAGAGGGAGCAGTGGAAAGTTTCTTTGACTTCAGTAGAGTACAAGCACCAAAATTACATTAAGAATCTAATCTTCACTGTAGATGTGCTATATGTGAAACAAAGCATAAAATATTTGAAATTACAGCTTTTTAATAATGCTTCAATACCACTTTAATCACACAGACATTTTCTCTGGGACTCTAGCTTCATATACCAAAATTCAGACAGAACCCTCATTTTCGTCTCATTTACCCAAAAATGTAAACAGAAAAACACACATTATAGCAACTCTATTAAAACTGTTCTATAGCACTTCTAAAGACAAGTCTCAATTTAAACCTCCATTTCTTATAGTCTGGATTTCAATCAGGATACCTGGAGCTAATAATTAAACTCCACAGAAATTACAGAAAGGGAACACTGGAATAAAAAAAAAAAATCAATAAAGAAACCTTTTAGAAGAATATACCTCTGGAACAAATGGTTGCAGTATTCATTCTATTAAATGGTACCTGAAGGAGGGAAGACCTTAAGGCACTCCTTAGATGCTGCAGATGCTACAAAACAGCTTCCTAACACTTGGCAGATGCAATTTTATTGTGTGGGACTCTACTGCCTGTTAAATGACCAAAAAAAATAGCGAGACAAAGCTCAGGTTTACTGAAAACCGTGGAATTAACTCTCATTTGCAACACTGCACTGCAGCAACCACCAGTGATGGATGCTGAAGTTGAAACAAGATGACTTTCCTGTCCTGTGTGCCCAGGAAAGTCCCATTACATTGTCATTCAGGGATCTAACACATGGCAAGTGCTGCCTCATTTAATTCTTCTTTCATTCTAAAAATAACTCTTCAAATGATAATTTAAGGGTGGTACCTCAAAGTTGTGTGAAGCTGCATGGAGCTAGGATAGCTATTCACCCCATTTATCATCCCTTTGTTTCTTGCTTGACAGGAATGATAGCCTAATTTTTCCTCTGCATTAATAGAACATTCACGTCACATCAAATTCTGAAGTCATTAGTTAGTATATTCACCAAATCTACATTAATAAAGCAATAACTTCATCACTGGCTTTTAAAGTGCCAATTCAAAAGAGGAAAAAGAAAAAAAAAACAAAAAAGAAAAAAAAACCAGGTGCTCTCTTAAACAGCATGAATTATTCTAATTGATACCTTAGAGCTAACACTACAGAAGGGGGACTAACTATGAGCACTGAACTCCCACACACACTTTAGTTCAAGCAAGTGTCTCTCACTCAGTGTTTAAGGCACAAGAGTTAGTGGCATGGGAGCAAGAACTGCTCCCACTAATGCTTGCAGATCTCTATCCTCCTGAATGCATGCTATTGATTTAGCCTCCAAATGCCAAACTATCAGACTTCCTCGCTGTGGGAATAGGAACTCCAGCCAGAGACAGGATCATTAAACAAACCACCTCTGAACAGAACTGCTGCTGAAATAAAAGTGCCTACCAGGATTCTGTGCTCCAGAGGTCTGAATCTGCTCTGCGAGATTCAAAACCCTTTGAGATTGTAAGGTATGTCAAACTAAATCCCAAAGCCTCTGATACAGAAAGATGGAGAGAACCAGGGTTAAGAGACACCACCACACACCCTGGAAATCGAAGGATTGCAGAAAATGTCTAAATCTTGAGAGATTAAATCAATTTCCTAGTAATCTCTCACGGGGTCTGTTGATTAAGCCTGCAACTCCTGACAGGCTCTGGATTTGAAGTAAACATTTCTCCAAGTTCTGTCAGGGACAGTATGGAGCATAGGCCAAAAAAAATGAAGTTTGAAGTTTTGTAGTGGTGGAGAGAGATGAAAAACCCCAAAAGCCAGACAGCATATTTCACAGTAACAGCATGGCAGTACATCCTGTTTGCTGAGTGACCAGGACAAGACTGTTTTCACCTGCAATCCTGACAGGTATCATTAGTGTGTTTTAAATAGGCATAACCTCATTAAAAGGCAGTGTAGACTAATCTGCTTAAAACTTACAAATATTTAGAATATTTTACCAGTACAAAAATCACTACAGAGGAGAGATCCAGATTAACTTAAAAACATCTTCAAAAGATGGTAGTGAATGTCCCAAAGAAACTGAACAAAAGAAGCCCAAATTTTATGTATTTGTTGTTTCAAAAATCTATCATGCAAAATAAATGTGCAAACAAAAAGAACGATAGTACTCAACTTTCAAGCATATTCCTCTTCTCACAATTGTTTTTCCATCTGTCTTTAACATAATCCCAGTGACAGGCGCTCACGGTGGAACATAAAATATGTGCTCACTGATGATACAACTGCACAAACAGTTGTACTGAAATAGCTCAGGTGCTCAGGCACTTCTACTCTGCCTCAAAACTTAAAAGGTTTTGCTTTGTTTAAAAATACAGGTGTATTTGTAAGGAGGTAATTACTGCTGAACAACTCACTGTTCCCTAACAGAGACTATAGTGCAATTTCCTAGAGATTCTTCTTAAACCAATAAAGAAAGGTTAAGTGAAAGAAAAAAAGCACAAGTAGAATATATGAAAGGGCACCGTGGCTTTGAACCTTTATATGAGAACTTAACTGAAAACTAACAAAGCAGAAACACATTACAAAGCCACAATTTTGCAAAGTTTGGACATAAAAAAACCACCAAAAAATTGCAGCATAATAAAAGATTCAACAAGACTTTCCAATGTAAGGGTTTCAGGATGACCCATACAGTGACAGATCACAAGCCAGAGACTGTAACCCTCCACTATGGAGAAAATAACCATGGTACAAAATGTGTAGTGGCCTCTGAGGGAGAAAAGTGGGGAAAAAAAAACAAACCCAAAGTTCAGTATTGAAGCAAAAACACCACAATGACAAAAGACACATAACTAGCCAGAAAAATAAGTGAAAGAGCTTTCAAGCATTTTAACTTTACAGTGCCTTTGAGGTAAGTAAATAGTACCTCTTTTTGCTTCATAATCGAGGCAATAAGAGTAAATGATTTATCAAGATCACGTGGGAAGTCTGAGGCAGAGCCAGGAACCCAGATTTATTACCTAACCGCTCTACCATGCTGACTCCCACGAATGATGGAGACAAACTGCAGGGACTCAGAAAGAAAAAAACCCAAAGACTGTGGGCTGGCAAGACTAAGCTACAAAATGAGAATTAAAAAAACAAAAAACCAAAAAAAAAAAAATTCCAGCAGCATTGGCACAGGTTTGTCATGACAAAACATTCGAGTCTGTAACTGCACACCAAGCCTAGCACATAATTAGGGATGCAGTGGCTCACACACACTAAGGAAAAGCAGCACAGGACCCTGCAGAAACAGAATTCTGGTCCCTGCACTTTTCTCCTACTGGTGGCAGAGGCAGGGAACAAGCAAGAGTGTCAGGAATTAGTCCAATTGCTCAGTTCCACGCTTGTTGAAATGCTGAGCATTTCTGACATGCTTTGGTGCAGTGTAAGACCCATACAGAACAGTGCATCTTGAATAAATTCCATTCCATTCCTTGGCTAAGGAATGATTAAGCATTCCTGGGGCTTAAGCATTTCCATACTGTGCAGGCTATCAGTGGAAAGGACAAGATAAGGTATTTGGGTTTATCTGAGGGTATATATTATTTGGTGGAATGGATTCAACAAAGAACCGTAAAATTTAGGCCTAGTAAGAGTTAACTAATCACTTAGAGATGGAAGCACTACCACATATCTACTGAGGGAAAACATACACAGACTGGACAACAAGCTTGCCCTGATAATAGTATAACTATCTATTCCAACTTTAAAATATGCATTTGTTGGGAAATGGATCAATGGATTATTACAGGGGGTCCCAGTTTGGCTTATCCAGAAGCTAAAAGTCAACAGCCCTATAAATTCCACTCTGAATGTGAGATTTTTAAGAAGTGGGTGAGATTACAGCGAAGTGGAAAACTCCTGCTGAAGCAGTACCCTTCACTTGAGCAGGCCTGTCAACACATGAAAGATGTGAACATCAAACGACTTTAAGGTCAATTTTGGCTGTAACCTTTTAACTATTCTTCTAGCTTTAACATACATAACTGAGATCACAGAACTGACACCTATCCTCAAGGTCTGCCAGCAAAATTGATGAAAACAAGCCTAAGATTAGCAAAATATCCTGAAGAATTCTGTTCCTGGGATACCACTTCTAAGGAGTAATTTTGCCTATTTATTTTTAATTAAAACAACATTTAACACAATGCAAAGCTGAAATGAGAAAGTATGATTGGCACAGCCTCAGAGACAGGGCAGCTCTTGCTGGTCAAGCAGGATGAAAGAGGTCATGGACCTTTTCTAGTTTATGGTTCATATCCTCAGGTCCTGTTTAAGTTACTTGGTTTTGAAAGAGGTCTAAGTAAGGCAGGACATTTTCTGTCCTAGCTGACAAGGTATAATGGTTCACCTACATATTCTTTCAAGTGTGACCCACTTTTGTAGCCACAGGCTCTCAGCAAGATGAAATTTCATTGCCTTTGATGGCCTTCTCAGGATTGGGAATACCTGTCAGGATTCTATGTTGCATATTAAAATTCCTTTCACCCCTGTCACCACCACCAGCAGACCCATGGACTCTTTCAGGATCTATCCAGGCAGATCAGGATGCTGCTGCTTAAACTAAATCAATCTGCAAGAGGCAGATGTCCAAGGGAAGTAGTTTTTCCATGGAAGTCTGGTTCATTGAAATCAGTTGAAAGGTGAAGACAACAGAAGTTGAGGCCTCTGGCTGGGCTCTAATGCCTGCTACAGGGATGAGATGGACCACAGACAGAAATCAGATCAGGAAGGGAGAGCAGATGAAGGCAGCCCTATGTAAATTGTCAGATACAAACAGGAACATGCACTGCAGTCCAACTTTTTGCCAGATACGTCTCTAAACAAATTAGTTTATCAAAGCTGACATCTAATTAAATCTTCTCTTTAGTGTCTGTCATTCTTCTTGCAAGCCCATGGAAAAGGGGTTATAGGGAACTTTTTGATGACATTAAACATTAATTGCCAACTGTATTCTTATACACTCATTCCAACTGACTAGCTCTTAAATCAAAACTCAGGCCATGCACAGGAAAATCGTGTATAGAACATGTGATCACATCAAGATCTTGTACCATCAGCAAATCTAAAATAAAATCTATAAAGATCTAGCACGGATTGAGAAATGCATTATTTAAAATTAAAGGGGAAAGGATCAAGACCTATTCTCCTGTTGAGTAATGTATGGGGGCAGAGGGAATTTGAAACCATTCTGTGTTATGCTCCATACATGCTGCTGACAGCCAAAATTCATAAGGAAACCTATCCTAGTGCTATTTGATGACTGACAATGTCCATGTGGCAGTATTTTCACTGGCAGAAAAGGAACATAAAAAGGACAGACAAGACAACTTTAAATTTCCATTGATTTGTCAGACTAAGTTAGAATCCTCATATTATCAAGTAGATTTTTTTAAAAGCTGAACATGGAGCAAAAAGGACACTTCAAACATGACCTAAATCCACTCACAGTAAGAAAATTTTACCAAATTATTCTTGATATCACACAATGAAGTCATGATATAGTGGGAAATTGTCACCTTAATGTGCTATTATACACATCTCTGTGTATTTATCTTTTAATCTGTAAGTCTTGTCAAAAAATTTAAAATATATTTTAAAAGGAACTATAAATACAAGGCTGCAAAGATGATCAGCTAGATTTCTTCAGCCAAGGGTAGAGGACTCATTTCTGCAGTGGTTTATTTTGACAGTGCAAGTCTATTCTTCCACAGAAATCACGGCCATACAAAGGTTAAAAAAAATAAATATATAGATATGAGCAAATGAGACCTTTACAGTGTTTTTAATTGCAAAAGTGACTTCCTGGCTTACACATGTTATGGCAGCTGGAGACCTGGGTATTTGATGTCTCTATTGCTGCTGCATCTTCAATTTACAATCACTTACTGGTCACAACCCACTATGAACAACCTTAATTGCATGAAGATTATCTTCTCAGTAGGCTGCCACTATCATGTACTGTGACAGCTTTATGTTTTGTTATATTTATGGTTTCCAAACATCACTACAGAGAAGATCATGAGATTTCTCATCATTACACAGCCAAGCACGCAGCCTGCCATGTTTGTGGTGTTGGCTCCAGATGGTGTACATGTTTATGCAACCACAGGAATGTTACACCTAACTAAACATTTCCCAGGCTTGGGAATATTTAAGTACTGGACAATAGAAAGTTATTTGTTTAAAACAGATTTATAGAAACCTCAGCAGGATCACATATGCAAAATTTAAGGTCAGTGATTTCACTGGTGCTTGATAATCACTGCAGATCTACTCTATGTCAATGTGGCACAGTTTGAACTTCAGCTATTTTCCAAAATACCACTTAAAGACACACAAAAAAATCAGAATCTCCATTAGTATTAAATACTTTTCAATACAAAATACACCATTTAAAAGTACACAGCAGAGAATGGTTGTCCTGAAAACACCATCTCAGGACGTGGGCAGCTCTGTGAGCAGTGGCTGAGGAGCCTGTTGGTAGCGATGTCTGATCTGCTTCCCATGTTAAACTCACCGAGAATCTCTTTCCCTGCCTTGCTGTTTCTATATGATACCAAGAAAAAACAACTCACTATTTGGGTTGTTTTCATAAAACTAAGAAGGTTGTTGGTCCCCTTTGTACTCTGGAGGGTGTCAGAATCCACCTTGCCTGGCCATCTCATTCAGGTTGGATCAACACGGAGTGTTTAATAAGATGTGGCAGCAGACAATCCGTCTTTATTGCTGTTTTCTAAGCTATTAGCACTAGGGAAATCAAAACAAAACCAGCAAGACCAGGTTCACAGCACTGCAAATGTTTTCTGCTATTTCTTCTCTCCATAAACTAACACAGGAGGTTCTCATTCCTTCAGCAAGTTGGTTTCCACGTTAATGAAAGTAGACCAGAGAAAACGTAACTAATTCCTAGCTGGATTTTCCCTCTTTTGTTTAAAGCACTTTCTCTTTTTTGCTGTTTCACTTTCCTGACAATTATCTTCTCGCTTTTATTACTTAATTTATTTCCTTCTCCTTACAAATGTCCCCAACAGAAATGTGAAATGCTGGTGCAGCTTGTAAAAAATGGGTTTGGCTGAGATAAATTGAAGGATTCCTGTGACTCATATGAATTTGGCTAGAAGAAACTGGATCCTGGGTGAATGTCAGTAGATATGAAGCTAGAGTATCTCAAATTAGGCAAATTCAGATAAAGACTCTAAGTCAGCATGTCAAAAGTTCACTCTTCACTCTGCAAAAAGCAAGAAGCTTGTTATATCACCTCCAATTTAAAATGTTATGGTCTTGGGGGAATTTTTTTCCTTTTTTTAATTTCCTACTTACTACCTTAGTTACACAAGTCACATTTTAAACTGCTGTCGTTGATGGAAATAATCACAGCTCTAGATGATACACTTTTTATTTTTGCTGCTCTGATTGTAAAATTGTTTAATGAGCCCTGAATTTAGAAGCTTCTATACTAACAATCTTGAGTTTTAAACAGTCTCACCTTCCTCAGCTAAAACAGAATACGTTGTTACTTCCTGACGGTGAAATATTTATGTGTTCATGTGTACATATGAAATATGTTTTAGGAGGTCGAGATTTTAAGTCTACAAGCACATCTTGTTTAAAAAGAGCCATGTAACCTGTCACACAGCTGAGTTAAAGATGTTGGTCTACAGACACACCATCCAGAAAAACCCTTCCAGTGGTTAAGCCCAAGGTCAACACTAAGTGTTGGCTACTCAGAATTTGAGAAGTACAACTAAGTTTAAGGTCTTGTTCAGGAGATGCCAATCCTACTCATGTAAGAACACTTATGCTGGCTCCAGCTGCTAACATGATGGACAGTTCACCAGCAAAAACATGTAACTTTTTCTGTATCACCCCAAAAGCCAACAGGTATCCAAAACTATGACAAATCTTAGGTGAAATAAAGGTGGCAGAGCTCAAATATATTTACCAACATATTCCACGTTTCTTCCGCAGATTGACTCCTTTTACAGCTGAAGATCAAATAACCACTGCATTTACATACAGATGTAATGGTCCACACATGCAAAGTAAACTCATTCATTTCCAAACCATTCCTACCAGCACTCAAGCAGCATCTCTTCAGGCAGAATTCTGACACTAGGGAACCCAAGTGCAGGAAGCTGTGAACTTTACTTGACTGCTCAGCCATGAGATCTGGCATCTCTCAGCATTAATAAGGAAAGAAAAAGTCCATCATGGGGAGATGGGGTGCTCACTACAAAACTGGTATCAGAAAATGAAGAGCCTTGATTGGTATTAATCATAACTAATATGATTAATAATTCAAAAACAACATGAGGCAAGAAAAACTTCTCCCCGAGCAGCAAGACTCTAGAAGTCATGCCGAAAAAAGACAGTGTGTTTCTGACTGAAAAAATGTATTGAGACCTCAAGAGCAAGATCTACTGCAATGCAGTGTTCTCAGGAAAAAACAGGAGTCACCCCAGCAGCTTTGGAAGTCCCTCACAAGGCAGAACATATTAAACTATAAATTCAATATCTTGTTTTGCCCATAAATGAGGGCTGAGCAATCAAGGAGTTCTTACTTTTTCAAGAGGCAAGCAGTTACAAGGAGAGCTGACCCTTCACCCCTACTCAAATCTGTGGGAATGGGAATCTTTAAGCTTGGAACATGATTTATTAAAAGGGCAGGATCAATTAAAACCTCATCTTTTTAGCTGAAAATTTTATTACCAATAAGTCTTAAGATATTATCATTACCAAGGGGTAATAAAAACTTTTCCTGCTGTGTTTTTTTTCTCCAGTTCTCTGACTGTGTGCAGATGCCAGTCTGGACAGGTAACTCCAAATAGTTCATATGAGTATTTCATATTCCAGGATTATAAAAACAAGCCACAACCATGTGCTTTTAACACTAGAATTTTTCAGTATATCAGCATTGAAATATCATAAACTACTCCATTTTCTTTGTCTAGCAAATTTGAAATATATAGCCTATGTTTAAAGAGAATAAATATACAGGCAATCTAAATGTTACCTAATTACAGATTACCTACAGTACAAGATCCTGCATGAACATACAGAGTTACTTATCAAAGTTTTAAGAATAGCAGGTTTCCTTTTTAAATATTAGAATCTTTTAAGTCTCTTTCAGTTTGTGTGTTTTCCACATCTCTCCCATCTACTGCACTACTTCCAATGCAGCAAACCCCTGCTGCGAGGAGGTTCTTAAACAAGTAAGTGAAAGTTTTGCTGCCACTCTTGACAGCTCAGAAGATGATGCAGGTGACATTTCAGAGGCAGTTCTCAGAAGGTAAAATGGCATTTCTTCTGCACACACTTGTAAGTGGTGTGACAAAAAGTGAAAATTCTCTCAAGAACTTTGGTACACAGACCAAGTCAAGTCTTAGCTGAAGTGCTACCACAGAGCAGGTATCAGCAGCAGAACAGTGAATCCTGAATGTCAGGATTGCAATTTCTGTATTTACACAGCCTGGCCCAAGCTGGGACCAATACAGAAGTGTGTATATATATATATAACAATACATAATAATATACATAATATATAACAGTGAAGATACAACACAGCTGTATCTTCATCTTCTGTCAAGCCTACACCTCTCACAGAACAAGCAGAGAATGGGAAAAACAATCTTTAGTCATTAATATTTTCACTCAGTGTGAGTTAATGAGAGGAAGAAGCCTCAGCTCCCGAGCACACAGCGCAGTACAAGCACCACTTGCTGCAGAGTGGATCACAGAGCTGAGTGGGGAGATAGGCAGCTACAGGCTACCAGCATCCCACCCACCAGCACCGAGTAGGCAGAAAGAAAAATATGCTTCCCATCAAACCTGAGTCCTTGAGATGTTTCAGTGTAGCTCCAAAGCTGGAACATCACTGTGCACCGCCAGTGCACGAAGAAAACGTGGTAACTTTCTCAAGTGAGTATTGGGCTGAACCTCAGACCTACAAACAGCATAAACCTCTCAAGTGTCTCGTGCACCTGCTGAGAAATGTGTCTGCTCCCAGACAACAAGGAGCTTGAGCACTTTCCCGTGGTATTTTCTCACTCAGATTCCTTGAATCTGAAAATTATTCCACTTCAGGAGACCCTACAGTGGCTATGGTTAGAGGCCAAACATTATTTAAAACCACACAAAGCATAGAACAGCTTAAGGAAGACCAGATATATGCAAATAGGTGGTAATAATGCAGAAGCTGAGACTAGTAGCATTTTACTGACTTATAGTAATCTAACTTTTTTAACTTTTTTTTTTCTTTTTTTTTTCTTTTTTTTTTACTGGTGCCTTATTCTCAGTCCTAAAAACAAAACAAGAATACACTTGAGTCAGGACAGAGGTCAGCAATCACCATTTCAACTTAAAATATCACCATTTAAATGCAAATACTAGCCTTTCTTCCTGACCTTTAAATGTTCATTTCATAGAAATGGAATAGAAAGTGTAAATTTTGTGTCTTCGTATCTCTAAGCAGCTCCCGTGTCATTTAGTTGCAGTTTTTGACACATAAATCCTTCTTATTAAATATATTCCTTCTGATTAAATATGTCATTGTATCAGCATGCTCTAGCTCCTCAGAGACAAAACCCAGTAATTCTGCATGATGTTTCATTTCACAGAGTACATAGATTAAAATGGAGATTATCACTGCTTCTTACTCTCTATTATTTGAGATAAACCCGAGTTTATGTGATACCAACAAAAATGCTACAATATTCTTCCTGGGGCTTGCTCACAACAAATTTAAACAATGCTGATACCCACAGCAGAGGCTTGCAAGCTCTCCTCTAACACATTCATCTAACTCAAAACCTCCCTTGTGTGCCTACAGCCACGTATTACCCTTACATTTCCTGGCAATTAGAAGATGATTTATGCATGAAAATAACAAAATAAATTCATTAATATTTATTTTCACACAAGAAGACCAAAGAGATTCCTCCCTGCTCTTAGGAAAAGCCATCCTGTGCTTCTCCTCCTCCAGGTACTCTGCACCTCCATAGGAAGGCAGGGAAGGCCTAGTTCCTTGAAAGAATGATTTTCTGCCTGCTTAAAAAGCTTGACACTGCCATTTAAAAGAGCAATATTTTGTAAAATGTCAGATTTTCAGCTGAAGGGCAAAAAGGTACCAGTTCCTGGGTCAAATATAGTCATATCACCATCGCTCCAGATCAAAGGTCCACTATTAGCTGTACCATCATTTCACATGTCATGGGCTCCCCTCCCTGTTTCACAAAAAAAAATCTTAATAGGTATAGTTGTCCTCACAAGGAGGATTCTCTCAGTCTGCTCATGCAGAAACAATTCTGTTGTTGCTGTTTTCACCAATTCAGTCATTAGTTTCATAAATTAGAGCCCATCCCCTTCCATATATTTTATTTCACAATTCAAATCAGGACAGACTCAGTTTTAGTGTCAACGAATTACATATGCAAATCACATTCATGCTCTGGCAAACATGACTCTAACTTTGATTAAAAAAACATAATTATGCTTTATTACTCCATTTATTGGGGGATGGGGAGAAAAGTTTTGAAGAATGATTTTTCATGATGGCATTTGTTCCTCTGACTATCAATCTGGCTAATGGCAGTAGCAAGTGTAAGGAATTGTCAGAGTCTCATCTCTCAAATCAAAAGATAATGAAGAAAACCTGAGTGTGAAAATCAGTGTTTTGTACAGATCATCACAGCAATTTCTTGAAAACATTTCAGAATTAAACGCACTCCCTGTTTATATTCTTTTACATTGTACAAAGAGTTTCTCTACTGATCCTGCATTTCAGAGCTTAGCTATTAAACAAATTAACTCCTCAACACATACTATAGAGTTGAGAAAGATTTATGCATGCAAAGGACACAGCATCACATCAGACGATTACTAACCACAGCAGCTCGAGAATCACAGCACAGTCAATTCAATTTTCAGTGATGCCTCTTTAAGCTCTAACGAACCATGGGGCCCTAATGAGAGGTTTCACTGAATCCTAGCCAATCAAGCAGAAATTTTATGGAGAAAAGGTAAAAGCTAAGAAGCAAAACCACTCAAACACTGTATTTTACAGCAATGTATTCAACCATGGCTTAATAGTCACCCTTTAAATCTGTAAAAAACTGATCATGATAGAATTGTAACTTTGCAGTGCAGGATTGGCTTCCTTCTTCCCACTCTTTGCCTCCCCCAAAGTGGGAGACAATGAGCTGTAGGGGAAGAAGAAATAAATGCTGAAGAACTGTGAAAGGAATCATGGTTTGTACCAGGCAGTATCTTAGGCTGCCCTAAATAGCTTCAACTACTTTGACTTATCGGGCCATTAAAGTTCTAGTAATAATTCCAGTGCAGTTCCACAACTAATGGTTACTGATGGGAAGGGTTTCTGTCTTTCCACTTATCAGTGCTAAAAGATGCAATCCTCACCTGGCTGAAGTCAATAGCAAAACTTCCACTCAGTTCTGACTGGTGGAGTTTTATACAGACATCTTCCAACCTGTAAAATGTTTTCTGAAAGAATAATTGAAGTATGGCAAGTGAGTGTTGTCAGAGGGCAAACTGTGCCAAAATGAAAACTTTGATCAGAGGGATGAGTAGTCTTTTACAATGCAAAGGACAAAAATGGGTTAACTGCTAAGTGTTTGTCTTGCAAAACATTCTAGGGCTCAAGCAGGCTGCATGATATGTTTCCACAGAAAGCAGCAGAATCTGCTGAGGAAACATGAGCCTTGTCAACAGATTTAAACTTTTCTTACTAGAGCATATCAGAGGAAAAAGAAAGGAAGAAAAGTAATCAATACCTCTGAATGCTTTCTTGTTGAAAGAGAAAAATTTGGATGCTGATGACTTAGCAAAAGTTGTTCTCTTTAGAAGAGTTCAGCTTGGGATGGAGGAATAGTTCTTCATGACTTTCAAGAAGCTTTCTCATCAGAGGATGATGATGAGGAACAATAAAGAAAAAAAGGTCTTTCCTTCCTGGTTTTAAGAATTCCAGTAAAGATTATTGTAACACAGATCTCTCTCTCCCTTCCTCCTGAAGGAGCAGGAGTGGGACATGGCGTACGTACTCAAGCTGAAGAGCAAATTAATTAAATTGGGGCCTTATTCTTTAAAGACTCCTAAAAGAACCCTGTGTCATGGGGGAAAATATTTTCTCTCTCCACTTAACTGAGGTTTCACAGGCACACTGGCACTGGAGATTTTCTGAGGAGAGGATAAAAGAAAATCTAGTTTGCTTGGCACTGGAATAAATGAAGTCATACAGTGGTCACTGATACGCTGCATTTCACCTCTATGTTAGGTCCAAGAGGATGAACCTGCTTTCCATTCTTCATCTGTAAAATGGAAATTATATCAAAAGAGTAAAACCATGGAATAATATCAGTGAATAAAAATATAATACTATCAAGGAACTTCTGATCCTCTAAGTTCAACCTCTCACACAAGGATGGTATATCATTTCTGGATATAAATACAGTGCTTCAGTCTTAAGGCACGTTTCACTCTGAAGCTACAATATCTCTGTTTATAAGCAGAGATTGTCATATGGTTGTGATGCTTCTACACCACATAACCTCATAGTTTAGACTATGGATAAAAAGATTTTGGTGCTTCAAATTCTGGGCTAACTAGAGAAAAATGTGTGAACCAGAGGAGCAAAACTGCTTTGTTTCTGTTTATTTTATATGAGGAGCTAATGAAAATCTAAGCCATAAAACATTGTTTCATAAAGATTGTGAAAATTAGT
Source organism: Parus major (assembly GCF_001522545.3). NCBI lineage: Eukaryota > Metazoa > Chordata > Aves > Passeriformes > Paridae > Parus > Parus major. Next base: position 6,754,941 of record NC_031770.1, on the reverse strand, counting down.
TGTGTATCAATGAATTTTAACAGACTAATTTAATGACACAATCTATATGGTTGGAATCATTAAAATGAAGTCCCAAATCAACTGGTTTTTTGTGTCAGAAAGACACTACCAGATCCTTCAATCCTTCCCTTTCCAATGCCATGTTTAAAGTTTCCCAGGTTTTTTTTTATTTTAATTCCTAGGACTTTTGCTAAAAAAAAAACAAAACAAATATATAAATAGTTCTAATAAGTCAATGCTCTTCACTCCAAAGTTTGGTGGTTTGGTGCACACCAAAGTCCACATACCCTGAAGAAAAGACAGAATTTAACGACACTTCAGTTTAGTACGGCCTAGGCAGATTGACATCAAAAGACAGAATTTTTCACTGCTATACCTTCATCACTCTGACCTGAGCTCATAATTACCTTCATGTCAGTGAATCAATTCAGCTGTGCTGCTAGAATGCATAAGTACTGACCTTTGATAAATGTGAAACCAGATGGCTTTGTTGGATCACTGGAAATTTGGCACATATCGCACACCACAAAAACTATGCTGGTCTGTCAGCAACTCTTTTAACTCCCCCTTTTTTTTATAGCATAGAGAGCTGGATCAACATGCAACATATGCTACACTCAAAAGTCAGGGATGGATGTTCCAGTTTGCTCTTCAGGCACGTTTAAGAAGGAAGGTAGCAAGGTAGCACTTTCTTATCCCTTCACAAGCCACTCCAGCTCTGAAATGCAACAGAAGTTGGGTCTGAAATTCTGGAAGGAATAAAAATGTCTTAAATTATCAGTACATACAATCAAATTACTAAAGGAAGAATATTTTTATGCTGTATTAATCAGGGTAATGAGGACAGTGTGGTAGACTTAGCAGTCTAGGAATTGCCAGACAAGATCACGATTCGACTTCTCCAGTATCATTTCACCAACTGTGGCCAACACCAAATGTTTCCATGGAAGTTAAAAGAAATCCAGATGGACACAGCTAAAGGATAAAATTATTCTTAAAGGTAAATGTCTTCTCCACTTTGTGAACATAATCCAACTTCATCTTTTGCCCTGAAGCAGGGTAATTTCAATTACTTCCAAAACCCATTTTTTCTCATTTAGCTCTAATTTCTCTTATAAAAAGGCTTATGTAACTGCTCTGGCCATGACAGTTTCCCTTCTGCCATCACCAAAACGTGACTTTTGAACCTTTTGGCCAACTTCATCAAAACTGAAATGAGAGGGCACAAAAGTCTTTAAGACAATTAAACTCCTGCAGTATCATGAACACCGTCTGACAGCCCTAGACAAACACCTACATTCCTGCATCTGCTGAGGGAGACACAGGCCACTGCCAGCAGCTCTACATCCCCTTTGGCAGCTCTGGGACAATCCATCACATCACACTTAGGCCCATCAGCCAAATCACACCTCACCCAAGCCAAAGCCTTTTGACCCAGCAAGAGGTAAGGGTCTCCTGTGCAGTCCAGGGCAGGAGAAAGAAAAGGAGCTGCTGTTAATTCACTGGGGATATTCAGGTGACAAAGGACACATCCCCAGACGAAACACAGTTTCATTCATTTGACTGAACACCAAGTAACTTGAGAGGCTTTTCCTTTCACATCTAAGTATTGACCTACAAAGGTCTAATCCCAGCACCTTACCTTCCATCTTTTGCTTTTACTTCTTTTAAAGACTTGGCTTAATATTTTAGAGCTGTAAGTAATCAAACATTACTTTTTATGTCAGCTGTTGATTTCTGTGGCTTGTTCAGTTTCATTAAACCTCTCCCATCAGTTTAATTCAGTTTCATTAAACCTTTCCCATTTTCTTCATGCATCACAAATAAACCAAGTTCTCCCTACTGTATCATTGTATATGACAACTCTTTGACATTTTTTACCTTCCTCTACAGGGAAAGCAATCATTTGAGACTTTCTGTAAAAAAAGACCAATTCTTTCTGTGCCCCTAAATTATTTCACCGCTTAAATATGGATTATTTTATATTCTGTGACAGGTTTTCTCTTAGAAAACATGTCTAGAAGCATCTGAAATGCAAACACTCAACTAATACAAGAATTACATTCTCTTCTGCACAGTCACAGTCCATGCCCTAGACAAGCTAACATTTGGTTCAGTTTTTTAGCTGCAATCATACATTGGTCAAGAGCCCATGATAGCAATCATTTCTTAAAAGGACAACTGAGATTCAATATGTTTACATAGAAAAATAAGATACTAGGAATACAAACCTGTACAGGAAAAGGAATTTAGAGATGTCATGAAGAAGCTGTCTGAAATTCTGAGATTAATTCCCTCTGCATTTCCTTGTAGGTGTCACAATGACAGACAGAATACTATAATATTATACCAGGAATATATGCCATCTTTTAACAAGCACAATAAACTATTTACTACAAATTGGACTGAACTTTCAAGGATGCAGTAATCAATGCAAACCTGTTTTATCACAGAGGATATGCACACATAAAGTTTTCACAGCAACAGGAAGCAAGAAAAAGCAATTTAAAAAGTATAACCAGAAGTGAACAATACCACAGTGTCTTACTGTCACAGATTTTACTGAATAAAATTGCTAATAACATGCACACAGGCAGAAAAACATCTGGAACAGAAGTAAACAGTTCTTAGAAGGAAACCCATCTTAGAACATAGGCTGAACTTTTCATACAGCCTTCATCATGTGCATGTCAAGGCATGGGGATCAACTTCATACACACCACCCTGACACACCAAAGCACACAGCACTGAAACATAATCCATCACACTGAGGAAGGGCTACTGCACCTCCTGACAATAAAACAAAGGACTAATAAACATGTCCTAGAAAAAAAGTGACTTTTGCCAGCCCTCCTTCAGCTTTGACATTAGTTCATCCTTAAAAGGCTAAATAATGAGCATTGATGCCTTAATTTGTTCATTCGAACATTAGAGACTTACAGATCTATTAATTTGATGCTCTATTTAAATAGTCTATTCAATTGCTAAACTTGACTACATTAAATTTGAATTTTAAGTGATTAATTTAAAACAACTTTTCTCTTGGAACAGCAATTGGTATTTAAGCTTTTCATCTGCTGTCAACATTTAAATTAGTTGCATCAAAGTGTTCCAACCTGAAAGGGTAATAAATCAATTAGAATCCATTTACTATGCCATATCATGAGCACATGTCACAAATATAACCTGGTGGTTCCAGGGCAGTATTTTAATATTTTAAGAGGGAAAAGGAGTAGCTATAAAGCAGAATATGGTGGAGGCACATCTAGCACACAACTAGCAACATGCAGGTCAGTGATGATTAGTGACATAAAACATTTAGTGACCATTGCCTATGTGTCTGTGCACAAGACTCAACAAGCTGTGCTTTATTATCAGATTTAATATTTCCTGTCAATGGACGTATTTATTTGAAGCAGAGGGTGTTGTTACTGCAGCTTCCAGTCAGGCAAGGAAGCAGGGCTAGTAATTTGAGTGTGTCTAGGAGTAGGTTCTGGCAGTTTTTGTTTTGTTCCTGAAGTCCTGGTGACAGAAGCTGCTGATGGCTCAGTGACTGAGCAAGTGTCTGCAATCAGCTCCACTGTGAAGCACTTTGCAATGGAAAACTGACATTAAATGCATTACAAAAACCCCAAAATAACCAAATCCACCAAAGAAAACAAACAACAATAAAAAAAGACTGATAAGAAAATTTAGTTCACACAGCAAAATCTAGGAAGCCAAACTAACCACTGCTAGTACCCCCAAAATTCATCTCAGCCAATTTGATTTATTTCTGCCAGGAAAAAATTGTGACAGCCATCTGCCAAAGCAGCCCTAAACCCTTCTTGTCTGTGACATTTCTACAGGAAGTTTATTTAGCAATATTAAAGGAAAACAAATGTCCTGTAGTAAGAAAACAGTACAGACAAAAAGCAGTTGGGGTTGGAAGGAGTGACACCATCAGATCTGGAGTGGCTGGTCTGAACTGGCTCCTTCTAGGCAGTGATATGGAATAACCAAAGGTCACACAGGCAGCAAGTGGAATGGAAAATCTGATTTTCTCTAATCAAATTTTGTGCATACAGGTACGTGTAATCTAATTCCAGGCTGCCAGATTAAGTTATTAACCCAATTATGTTCATTTTATCACCTTGTAAAAATGAGCCATCACTTTATTTAAATTTGTTCAACTGTTAAAGGCTAAGAGAGTAATATATTCCAATGTCAATACAGTGCCAAAATGCATTTCATATAGAAAGCATCTATTTATATGAATCTTAATCAGTCTAGACATGTGCAGAAGCATTTCTTAGAGCAGACCCAGAGGCACAGCAGACAGTAAATTGAGTGGGCATAGAGAAGACTTACATTAGTGGAACTGAAAACTCATTTCTTAGGCCCATTCATAATGGGGAAATTATTGTCCCATTCCCTACAGACTTTCCATTATCCCATTACAGGGAAGCCAGAACTTCTATCTGTGCTTCCACGCCCATGCACATATTGCATCAAGAGAACTTAATTTGGCCGAGGGCCATAAATTCACTGTGAAAGGCAAATGAAGATCCTCTCAATCTGGTCACCAAGGCATGACATCCTAAACCCCGAGAAGGATAGAGCTCAGAAGCCTTGTTGAACACAGCAGGTTCCACCGAGGTGGTAAAGACCAGCCGTGCTCTAACAACGTGCTTGTCCCAGAATTAGCAGAGTAAATATATACATGTATCCTCAGGGCCCAATGACCAATCCTCAAACTGTTAAACACAAGCAAATTGAGAAGGAAAGTGCGTGGTTCTGCAGCTCAGTGGCACTAATTTCTTCCAAACTGTCTTGCAAAACCAGCCTGAACAGTAATTCTTCTAATCCTACCATGTTATATGGAACATTAATGCAAAAACCATGGCAATTGGCAAGAAGACAGGATACCAGAAAAAGGAAAAATGGATTGTTTTAATCAGACAGCTAAACAACTTCCCTTATCAGCCATTTGTTCACCAGGGCTCTTCAGCCCTTGCTTAAGTGCTTTGGTGAACCGGAGCCATGGCACCTTATCCATTATGACCACAATAAGAAAAAATAAATTAATTAAATTAAATTAAAACAAAACAAAACAAAACAACACAAAATAAAAGGCCCTTTAAATTGTGAAAAAAATACTTTATGAAACAACACACCATCTCCTTGTCAGAGGCAATCTGTTATGAACAGAGAAGTATCACAGGATGAGGAAGACAGCTATGAGAACTGCTGAGGTCTGTTTTAATTAATTGTAGGCAAGCATTCCCTTTTCTCAGTGTGTTTTCACCCTTTCCCATTTTGCCTGCTACTCTTCTCAAATAAACCACCATCAGCTGTTACAAGATTTCATGGAACACAGTTTTTTTTATATCTAGTTGCCTGGTACCTATTGTTACAAACTCAGGCAGGTCAGGTCACCAACAGGTGACTGAAGTTCACGCTTCAGAGAGGAATTCTGAGCTGACTGTGAAGCTTGTCCCAACACTGTCCAAACACAGCAGGCAGGAGAGGGAAGCAGGGTGTTGGTCAGGCAGAGGCCCACAGGTGGCACTGACCTCTCTGCAGTCACTGCTAACTAATGTGCACTTTATTAAGGCAGGTTCTTGTGTGAGCTATGCAGTGTCAGCTGGAAAGGACAGCTTATCCTGCATGGGAGGTTTTGGTGCATCTCTGCCACCCTCAGAAGTACCCAGTCCCACAGCAGGTTTACCATCCCAAAAGATAAAGCCATAATTGCATCAGGAGGGACGCCTGCCTCTCTTAACAACCAACACATCAAGGCAAACGTAAAGCAAATCACATTAAGGCAGATGCAAAGCAAAACATACACAATGCAAAATAGATGGAAATGAACCACAGTGTGTTGCCCTTTGAAACACGAGCTACCTGACCATATAAGCAGCAGCACTGCATTAAGAAAAAATGTGTGCTTGCTATGTAAATGATGTACCTCCCTCCTAGGAGCAGCACAGGTGAAGCTCACCCTGGAGAACAGAGCGCTGGCTGCTCCCTGGGTGTGACACCAACCACAAGAACAGATCAAAGGTATTACCTCGGAGTGGTAAAAATAGACAAATCAAAAGACACAAAATGCAGCTCCACGCACCCCTCCAGCAATCATGTAATTCCCCATGTTTATATGAAGGCATGGACACCACCCTCTGCTCTTAGCAGAGAACTACTTTCCTTCAAACCCCACAGAGGGCTCCAAGAACTCAGCACGTAGCCCTAACCAACACACAGAAGCCATTAAAAAAGCTCTTTCATTAACTAACATTAAATATTTTTAAATGTCAACTCTAACAATCATTACTTTAAAAAGTTATGATGAGGGATTGTAGTAACTTGAGTGGCCTGGAGAAGGTGATGAAGTAGCAGTTGTTCACCACCTCTCCATGTGCAAGAACTACAGTCACATGTAACAGGCTGCAGGGAGGCTGAAGAAAACCCAAACAGAAACAGGTTCTCTAACAAACATTCAATAAAGGAATGAAAAAAGTGACAGAATACTCAAATGTGAAGCATTATGAGAGTTTGAAAGCAACAATAAACACTCAGGAAATTAAAATGTATTAGGTTTATTTTAAGGAAAATAAAACTACTGTTAGCCAAGGACGTCTCTGTCACTAGTATCTGGAAAATGGGCTAATAATCTGAGTTTTGGGAATATTCTCATTGGTGCCTGACATGACACTGGGTTAAACACATGTTCAGTCTGATCCACCTCCAGCCAGCAGCATTTCTTTCTTCAAAACTGGTAAAATTTGTAGGTGGCTGTGGGGGATTCCAACCTTTACACTTTGCTACCAACCCATGACACAGGTACTTTTAACAAAGGACTACAGACTTCTCAAAAGCTCCTTGCTTGTACCTGTCAGCTTTTCAGGCTCCTCCAAATGTAAGAGCTGGAGCTTTTAAGTATCCTTTCACCAGACTGGATGTCCTCTATCAAACAACATAAAAACCAACTCAATTCTGTGGATTTTCAGTTTCATTCATTTAAGCAGTCAAAACACACTTTTTTCCTTGTATACACACTGCAATTACTCATTTGAATGCACTTCTGTTTTATCAGAAGGCATAATATAAAGATCTCTTTAAGACCAGCACCCCATATAATGTAATTTCCCTCCATTACACAGTTTGCTTAAAACATTTTGCCTGGGAACAGTCAGTAATAAAAAGCACTTCAATCGATCTCATCCTTGAGCTGTGCCATAATTTTCAATTCAGGGTGTCAGTACCACGCACAGAAAGGCAAGCTGGAGTCTGTTATAAAAATATCAAGCATATTAAAAAAAAATTGGTGAAAGAACTTGAGAGATCAGTGTTCCCCTTCCTCAATCAGTCTGAATTTCAATCTGAACCCAACTTGAACAGATTAATAAGTGAATTTATAACATCTCCACATTAAACCATCTCAAAAATTGTTAAAGGTACCTTTTCCAAATGCACAAGTCCAACTGACTTTCTACAAAATTCATATTCCAACCTCTAAGAGAAGCTGGGAATGGGTAGGAATTTAACATTCACCTTTTAACTTCAGGGTAAGAGTCTTCAAAAGGTTTCCTCTCCTCTTAGATGCTCCAGTGTGGATCTGAACTATTTTACTGAGTTACCTAGATTTCATACAACCACAAACAATTTTATCTCGTAGAATCTTTGATACGTCAAATTACATTTATCTTTTAGATATTCCCACACAGTGGAAACCATATAGATGAGAGTTGGAGAGATGCATCCTTCTCTTATTTAAAGATTGCTTTAATAAGTAAAAGTTCCTTTATCAGAGGAAAGAGACTGAACTGATCAGATCCACCTGTGGTACTCCCAAAGCATCCCCATACTACCCAACAGGAACATTTTGAAAACACGCTCTAGATGAAATGTGTGAGGAAACTCAAAGATTAAAAAATCCCTTTTTGTCACTGCAGGGAGACTCAGGGCATTCCTTGACCCTCAAGAAATAAAACATACTTGTTTTACTGATGTCTGTACAAAATAATAAAATACCATGAGAAATTAAAAATATAAAAGTGTAAAAGTAAAGAAAAGGTAAACAACAAAGTAGTGAAATGCAAGACAGGCAAAAAGTAGGGAAGGGCAAGTTTGCTATGTATTATCCATGTCAAATAGTCTCTTCTCCTTGCCATGTCTACAAGACCCCTCACAGGGTATAAAGTTACACCAGCAGATGCACAAAAATCCAAGCATAGGTTGGTTATTTTGCTGTATGGACCTAAATTCACCCAGAGACCATTCAATATTTTAAACACTCTTTCAAAGCAGATAGTAATAAAATCCACAAAATCAAAGTACTGTGTGACTCTCTGGAAGAAAGGCTCAAGCCTTTCAAGCTCAAGCATTTTCAGTAAATGATGAAGAGGTTTGCTTCAATAGTATATTCCATAAATATTAAACTTTAAAAGTTTTTTTTTTTTTTAATCAGGCCAGTATTTTACTCAGATTTATGAAAACACACATTTTGTTTCTATTTTTTCTACTTGTTTTCTTTTCCTGAGGTGAGTGCTCTTGCAATTAATTTAAAAATACATTTTAAATTTACTTGCAGGCCATAATATTCGTTAATTGATACCTGTCAAGCCCTTTATCAGAGCATCACAGTTAAATCCATGGAAAGAGCTAGGTAACAAAAATAAATTTCCTAAGAAACATTTGACAGCCTGTGGAGAGCCAACCCAACCAGCAGAATAACTTGCAGATCTGCTAAGGTGTCATTAGCTACATGAGAGCAGATTATTCATTACTAAGCTGCTTGCTCTCCTCCTTTCTCTTTCCCGAAGTAAATATGTCATATTTCACTCCAGAAGCCATTTTCTTTTCCTCTAATTCTTCCTATGTCTGTAATAATTAATTCATTTTGCTTACACTGCAGCAGCCTCAAAACCATGGTTTGAGTTTTTCAGCAGCAGAACTCTGCCAAAGGCAATGTGCCATTCCATAACCTCAATTACAACTTACATGGGAGAAGGCTCCACTTTCTTGCTGCGGGAGTCACTTTTGTCTTAAACGAAATTCTCTATGGGTTATTGGGTCTCAAAGATGTACAGCAAAAAAACACAGCAGATATTATAAAAAAAATCCATTTCAGAGAGAAGATGAAAGATCCATGTCAGAAAACACAGATTAGAGAAGTATATCACTATTAGTAATCCTGTCACATGCTTTCACAACTACAAAATACAACATCTACAAAATATTTGTGATGGGACTACAAAAGAACAATACCCTGATCTACCTCACTGACTGAAATTCCCAGCAGCTGCCTCAGCACTGGCTTTTACACTCCCCACTTCTCCTCTCATTAGCCCAAGAAAGGCTCTCTTTGGTGGCTAGACACAATTACATTTGAAGACTTCACACGTGTTGTGCTTTCATTTATGCATCAGCCAAAAAGGTCACCCCCTTTCTATGGAAGGGAAGGCAAGTTAGTGGAGACTTGTGGCCACTATAATTGAAGTAGGTGGATTTAGCTGTGCAGCCTTCAGAGAAAGGCCTAAAAATCATTTATTGCCCCGACCCCTGAAGTAGTGCAAAAAAAAATATGGGTTCCCTGAAGTCTTTTTAGAGATCTGACATTCCAAGGGAAGTTCAAAGTCTTTCCACAATGTGAAAAATCAGATAGAAGACTTTGAAATGTGAATGAAGAAATGCTTTGTCCAATTAACCTCCAGCCTTAAAAGAAGACAAAATCTGCTGGCTTAGGATAACAGAAGTCAAAATAAGTGAGAAAGGATCTTTTACAGGGGAATGGAGAAAATGTTTAAAATCTTGTAAAGAGTCAGGAATGAACTGGCATGGATATTATTTATGAAATCAGCAATGTAAAAATATTAAATTAATTCTTCTTCCCTTGCAGTGAATAACAGTAAGCTAATCATTTATCTTAATGAACAATATTTATTCACTTGAAAAGACAGAAAACTATTTTGTTAGTTAAGTTTATGTAACTTCTACTGGACATGCATAGCAAGAGATAATTCATGGATGTGAATATGGCACGAGCAGCTCAAGTCTGTTTTCCCTTCTACAGCTAAAGCTGGTAGAAGCTACGTGATTTTATTCACAAGCTGTATGCAGTTTTCTGTTAAAAGCAGCATTATGAATCAAAATACTAAAAGGAAAGGACAAGCATTCAATTATAAGACAACAAAACAAAAACAGCCGCAAAGAAAGTAAGAAAGCTGTTGTAAGAATTTGCAGGGGCTTTTAAATATGCAAAATTGTTTAACTGGACTCGTGACAAGATTTGGTTTAGAGCAATGAAATAAGAAACCATACAATGAGGGTCAAACTGAAGGCAAGGTTTTCAACAACAGTTTGAGTCTTGCAATTTTAGTCTTCCCTCTCAATTGTAATTGAGACTGGACTAATGCTTTTCCCCAAAGTGTCTTATATTCTTAGCTGAACATGTGTGGCATGTCCCTGAAGCAGCATATTCACAGTGCAGGAATAAAATGGTCAAGACACTTGTAATTTTAAGAACTGGAGTGCTCAATACCTGGAAAGTAAAAAGAAATAGCGTAATTTGGAAAGAAACTGAAAAAAACCTGACAGCTGACAAAGACAATAGCAAAATTTTGCCAGATGTTTTCCACAGCAGGGTGGCTCTGATCACTAATGCATCTTACTGGAATGAAGAGGAAAAAATAAATAGAAAAGTGAATTACTGTATGACCCAAAATAACTGGAGCCAAAGGTAAAATGGATAGAGCCATCTCAGGTAACATTAAACATGAGAGCAGTTCTTCTTCCCTTTGTTTGATCAAAACCTGGTTCTCTTGTGAATCAGTGTGATCAAGCAAGAGCAATAATTGGTGCTGTTAACAGCCTCAACTTCAGAACCACATCATCCTGGGATTGCCAACACATCTGCACAGCTGGCCAGAACACACAATACCTTGGCCATGATCTGGTCCTGGCTTTGTCACCTCTCCATCAGCCTCCCCATGCCCTGAGGACCCTGATGGGCACAGGAAGTATTTTTAAGCAGGATTATCAAAAGCACACTTGTACCTCATTCAGCTCAGAATAGAGGTCTGGGAACAACATCATCAGTGATGACTTTGACACAGTTAAGGCTCAAAAAAACCAAAGGACACACTACTCTTTTAGGATCCTCTTGGAACTATGCTTTAGATAAACTCTCTACATATACATATGTGTAGTTTTAATTAATTCTTTATCATCTGCTTTTGCATATGCATTCTAATCTGAAGTCAAAATCAGTTAATTTACTCCAGTTCTAAGCCAGTTTTAAAGTACTGTGAAGACAAATGCAGGAAATGTAGTCTGGAAGCTGAACTGAGACTATCAAGACTCTCTTGATTTTTAGCACAGTATTAAAAAATGTATTAAAAAGTGCTACTTTGGACCAAGAAACTTAAACTTCACACATCAATTCAACTTTTCACATCCATAATGAATCTATCTCATATGGCAAATAATTCAGTTCACATCAACTTGTTCCAAACCCTACTTGATTTACATAAGAAGTACCCAAGCCTAAAACATAAGAAGGTATTTAAAAAAACTCACAAAAACATCAGCATATAATGTCTTTAAATTTTTGGTCTGGACTCTCCTCTTATTCTTTTTGGCTTTTGGAACCTCTGTTATCCTCCCTGATAACCGTTCTATGGATAGTGGATATCTAGATAGATACCAAATGCAAGCTGGATGTCAAAAAGGAAATCCAAACTTTCTTCTGTAGGATCCTCTCCAATTTTCTGACATAATGTCACCTTACTTCTCTGTCTGGGAGTGACTTCCTTTATACCATGTACCATGGACTACCTTTATGTTTTATATTTGTTTCTACATTTCCAGAAGGCTACCCAAACATCAAAACTGAGGTTATAAGAAGCATTAATAATTAATAAAAAAAAATTATGACACATGAAGCAGCTTCACAACAATCCTGAACAGAAATCCTCCAAAGAACATACTCATGTTCTGTTTAAGGAACCATCTTGAAGAGAGTTACACATCTGGTTTTTTTAATGCTTTCCACTACGTTTTGGTCATTTTTAAACACTTTGGAAAACTATTTAGTTGGTCAGTATATCAGTGACATGACCCTAATCTGAAATTTTCCTTTTATCTTTTCCCTGTGTTGTACCTTCCATACAGCCAAGTCCCAGTGAGAATGAGTGCTCTTCTCCTGGAGTACACGAAAGGATAAGAGCAGAGAGTACAAAGAGAAAGTTAGGCAATTAAGCAATACAATCTCTGTGACCTTTACTCATCTAAGAGGAATTTGACCTGATGTTACCAAAGTGGCCATATAATGGAGCGTGGCTCTCCGCTAGCGGTTGGAGCAAGTTCAGTTTTGTTGGCCTCTGTATTTGCATCTAATCTCTTTATTTAGTCACAGAACACTGAGGTCACCTATTTAGAAACCACCTACAGAAAAAAGGCAGCAAGTGTTATGTTTCCCTGGTTCCTGCAGAACATTTGCAAGATAATGGTAAGCGGAGACTGTTCCTTCCATTAACACTTTGACCTTTCCAGTTAATGACCTTTAGGTTCACAGAGACACAGCAAACACAGCTCCCTCTGAGACCCTAAGCTATAGGTAACCTAAGGAAGTATGGGCTCTGCAGGTTCTTGGAAAAGGTCCAGGACACACTTAACTGCCAAGACAGAGGTTCACAAGTTGGCCCATCAGTTTCATCATCTCATGCATCAAGTGACTCCAGAAGAAAGGGACATGCTGAAACATCTTAGTTTTGTGCGTTGCAAAGCACAAATAGTCATATCAACAAAGCTTTCAAGGAAAACAGACTCCTTCAAAGCAGTGGTTCACAAAAGGAGATAGTCTCCTTTCACACAAAAAAACACATGGTTTAATATCTGCAGCATTATTTTCATAATGAAAAGCAACATCTCTCTGATGGACAAGTATTTATACCTAATACTACAAAATCTTATGAGGTGATAGAAGCAATCATTTTCACTTGATTTCCTGCATTCTTATCCCTGTTTTGAATGGGAAACCTTTCTCACAGGGAGAACAGCTTATCCCATGCTGAACAGCACCACTGGAAGAGGAAGGTTCCCCAAAGCCAGTAATATTTCTCATCCTTTGGTGCTTAATACTGACTTAAGGTATGCCAACATTTCTGTTACCACCTTCCCTAAACTCTAACTCATGACACTAGGACTGTGACTAAGTAAAATAATTTGTGTTCCAGTGTAGTATTTTGGCATCTTTTCCACAGGAATTATATATAAAGCACTGGTTTTCGTAACCCCAGAAGCTGGCATTCCTATGATTTGAAATGAAAAATAAAATTTAAAATATGTATCTATTCCAAATTTCAGAGAAATCTTCGTAGGTCTGTAAAATTTTGGCTTTTATAATGATTATACCAATAATAAGACCCTATTTTAAACAAAGCTACATAAACCCATTAGACAAACACACAGCCAAACACCACCTGAGAGACCTTTCAAGTGCCAGATTTAAGGACTAAAGAAGAACAAGGAAGAAAAAGCACAGATACTCCTGTTCTGATTCCCATTTTCCCCTTATACATCTCCATCTTCCTAGACTTTTCCAGCTCTTATCATATCAACCAGTTTTATTTTTTCCATACACAAGTGATGTGTAGAATTTGTGATCATGGTTGTGCCCATCTTTGCTGACCTGCTTCATACATTTATTCCACTTATTTAACCTTTGGAGGCATCAGGATGTGAGAGAGGGACCTATTCCCACACTCTTACAACCTTAGGCTCACCTAATGGAAATGGAAAGTCCTCCTGGAAGACAAACTTGAGAAAAAAAAACACAGGATTCCTAGTTAAGATGTTTTTCTGTGGCATAATAGGAAATTAATTTTACCTCCAATCACTGACATTAAAATCTGTAAAACAAGATGGCTATCAGATATCCTAAGACTTTTAGGAGCTTAGGATCAGTTTCTACATGAGGACTTTTAAAACAGATGTTGAGGCCCAGTATTACACCTGAGAATGAATCAGAGCAGAATTCATGCCTAAGTGGACAGAAAAACACATTAAAGCTCAGCAGCATTTTGAACACTGAAGCTGATGACAGTGTTTATGTAAGAGTTCATTTATATTTTAATTTACGCAGAAATGGTTGTTATTTGTAGGCATTCCCATGGTGATTTTCAAAGCAGTATCAGGGCTCTGATTAGCAGCACACTCTGAAATCCAGGTCCTTAGGATTGATGCCTTTTAAACAGAGGCAGACTGCTCATGATGTCACACTGCACCTGAAACTTGATCATTTTTCAGTGGAAAACTTCTTTGCTAATAGATTAGGATTTTTTGCCATCCACTGTTCTCCAGGTTTATAAAGCAGATGGCATTTCATTGTCCATAAATACACTTGTGAGGCTGAGAGCTGTGGCATACGGAGCTGGGAGCAGGATCCCACTGTTTGGGGCGCAGGGGTGCGGGATTCTTCCCGTCGCACACGTGGCAGCTTAACCCCCGCAGTGCTGCTGAAACACTATTTGATCATCGTTCTCCCAGTGCAAAGCACTTGTGAGACACATCACCTCCCGTATTTTAAAACCAGATCAATCTGCTCTTATGGATTCCAGTTGTTTCAGGATCAGAACGCTCCCCAGAGCCAGGCGGATCAAACACTGCACTTAAGCCGGAGATGAGGTAGGCTAAGAGATGATTCACCTTATCCAGGAATATGGGTTATTTTTATTCTTTTTTTTTGTTTCATTTTGGCAACTGGGACTCATAAAATATCTGAGAAGACCACAGCTACATATCTTTAAAGAGAAAGGAAGAAAACAAAACACTTACAAAGAATCAGACCTTTAGGAGACTGGGAATTCCTCCTAGAGCCAGGAGAAAAGCAGACTGCCTCAGGCAAGATGTCATCTTCTTAGTTAACACACAGTTCTTTTTCCCCATCCTTTCAAGTGAACTGCTGGAAACATTTTAGATCTTGTCTAGAGATAAAAGTTAATTTTACATGGTGCATCAGAGACGCAGTATAAATTCATAAATGAAATAATATCTTTCCAGTAAGGCTCTGCTGGCGATGCAAAAGCCTGACTTCTCACTGTTGCAGAATCTTCCTGTAAATAAAGTTTCTACATATAAAGATTTAAGTTACTTGTCTGTCAGCAGGATTCAATAAAAGAAGTTCACATTTATTGAGTTTATAACTGTTTAATACCAAATCCTGTTTTCCTCCATTAAAAAGGCATTTAATTTATTTTTTTTTTTGAAAGAATGTATTTTTGGTAATACTTTCTGAATGCATCATCAGTTTGTCTTAATTGATGTTATACTTTTGGGTAACTCATGAAGTTCCAGAAGATGATGGATGTGGCATCATCTATGCATGGGGCTCCAGTTTTACCAGTAAGTTACCAGTTACTGTGACTGGATGAGATGTGCCTGAAGAGGAAAACCACAAAAATAAAGTCCAAAACCAGCTCTGGCAATGTATTTTGAATATGATAAGAAAGAATGTTAACATGGCCCCAGGGATTGAAATACAGATGTTTAATATGTAAGCACAAGAGTCTGGTGCAGACCAGGTAAGCCAAGGGTTTAGAGATGCAGGTGTCCTAAGCTAATGCCTTCACGCACCCAAGGTAACTGCACAGAAAGCCTGGTTATCTGAGTGGTTCTTCAGCTTGACAGCAAAACCTCTCCTCACAACAAGAGTGTTCTGGCAGATCACCAAATGATTCCTTCATACTCAGATAAACAGTTTTAATCCTCAGAGGCCATCCTAGCCAATCCGCTGCTATGTATGATGAATGCAATTAAAGTCTTACCCTACAGTACTAAAGTGATAACTTCTCGTTGCAAGAAAAAGCCAGCTGAATACATGTAATAAATGTCTTCATCTGCCATTATTGAAAACTGAGGCAAACAACCCTCCCAAACAATAGTCAGCATTTCTGCTCTCTGTGTTTTCTTTTTAAGAATACACTGTGAATATGAAATAATTTCAAAGAACAGCACACAAATTAAATTATACCGGTCATTATGAACACAGAGCAATATGAGAGGGTGATGAACTCACCAGTATGACATAATAATGCCAGCAAATTAAGCATCCAAAACATCATGACAGTAGCACTTAAGTATTTCCCCTGTGCCTGAGCAATTTGTGCATTAGCAGCCCATTGCCTCATCACTTACCACTAAACAATCTGAACTGGTAACTCTTTCTGACAACGACTGCTATTTATTATCCATTCCTACAGTGCCCAGCACAGCGGTATTCAATTTATATCAGTAATAACCAAAAGGAAAGCATCCAGTTTGGAGCAGGGAGCTGGTGTCCAGGAGACTGCAGTTTGCAGCCCATCTGCCACCCAAGGTGTACAGAACATCCACACTGGCACCGACAGCGTCACACGGGCACAGCAAAGGGCACAGAGAGAGGAAGCCTGATGCATTGGGGCCATGAAGATGATGGGCTTTCCTTTCTTGGTGGAGACCCTCTGTGATTTAACCTCTTGACCCAAGGCTGGTAAGAAGCCAGGGAAGGTCACAGCAGTGGGGCAGAGCAGGCAGGAGAGATTTGCTGGCACTTGCAGTGAACTCAGGACAGAGCAGGGAAATAAACAGTGCAAGGCTTTGGTTGTGCTCCAGCTCAGCTCTCCTTGCCCTGAGCTCCATCCAAGACAACAAAGGAAGAAGGCATCACAGCCTGATCCATGTGGCCAAGACAGGAACATACATGCAGCATACTGACATATATCATCAGCATATAGAGATTTTGCTCATCTCTCTCTTTTCTTTGCCCCTCTTATGCTCATCTTTCATTACAAAACAGCAGCAACAGAGATGAGATCTTCTTCCAAAAAGGATTTTAGGTGTTTTTCCAAGTATGTCTTTTTTTTTTAGAGCAGATACCAGTTGATAACCAGGATAGATGTAATAACTTAGTTATAAATACAATTATGCTACCAAAGGATAGCAAACTGACAAGAAGAGTGAGTGAAGCTGCTAAGAGAATAAATACCTTATAAAAATACAAGAATATCCCCCTACTAACAAAGTCTGAAGAACCACTTACAGAAAACACAACCAAGTCAATTATGTGACAATAACTGGTTCTGCTTTGAAGCATCTCAAATTCACATTTAATTATGCTTAATGCATCATTTTATTCTCCTAACATAACGGGTTAGTATAAGCACACCAAGTGCTGACAGTGACCTTTCTGCCTCAAATATGCTATTCACAGATATTTAATTAATCCCTTACGTGTAGCTGGACATACAGCCCAATGTCCTACAGAAGGGCACTGAATTGGCCTTATTGTCACCATATGAGATGGCATTCATCTCCAAATGCCAAAGCGGGCATAAGGAATGCGGCACAAGAATAGGAAGCATTGAAAAGAACAAGAGGAGAAGAAACTCTTGAATAGCCTGCTCTTTGATTATCATTTACAGATCCACTTCTGCAATGAAAAATATCCAAGAGATTGTTTTCCCACTTGTGCAGTCCCAGCCTTTTTGCACTTCAAAGGGGTGTTTCTTCACTAGCCAGCAATTAGGAGCCCAAGGTCACTCAAGGCAAAATTCATCTTCTCCACTTTTGTAATTTTCCCTCTTATCAAAATGTGTGTGTGCACAAAGCACAAGCTGTGATGGCTGTCAGAAAACAGCCTGAAAGCTTCAGAAGCAAAGAGAAAGTGCACTATGGCTCAAGCATTCCTGGAAATTTTACAGGAATCTACTTCTCTCCTTTCTGATCTGTAAGTGTCAATAAGTAAGAGATTTTCAAAACAGAGTTTTTGTTTTTCTTTCTGTTTGTTTGTTTTAGTCTGAATAAGGGTACATAAAAAATGTATTTTAAATACTTCCAAGTAAAAATCGAAGAAAATAAAAATAAAGCCCCCCACACCTGTAAGCTATTAAAAACATAGAATGTGCCTAGAGTTAATACTATATTTAACACAAAACTGTGGTTGCCAATGTATTTAGTTGTCCAGCTGAAGTGCTAATGCTTCTTCACCTACTAAACCTCCTGTAGTCTCCCCTCCTGGTGCACTCTAAAATTCACACCACATCTCACAGTCTGAATTGTCAACTTCTGACTTTATCAAGAAAAGCAAGTAATGAGTTACATATTTCCTAATAAAGACAGTCATTTACAGCTGCAAATCTCTACAGACAAATCTGCAGTTATTCAAATTCTTCCTAAAGAGAGGAACTGTTCCTGGATCATGTTTTGCTTTGAGAAGTGTTAAATGAACTTGTTTCCATAGGCCTCTGGGTAAACATAGTTAAAACCAAATAATTCAAATGTCTCTTTTACACTGAAAATTTAAAGCACCTCAGAAAATACCAAGACAGTTACGCAAATGTAATTGTATAATCTTTAAACACTTCTACTGAAGAGCTTTTACCAAATAAAGCTCCACAGATCTCCTTCTACTTCAGTTACTACCAATAGCATGTGCTTTTCATAAACACAGACTAAAGCAGAAAACAAATGTGTGCTGTCTGCAAAATCAATTCTTACTCTTTTTGAAAAGCAGAAATACCCCAATATTTATATTACTTTCTTCTTTGTGTAAGAGAAATAAACCCTTCCTTTTTCAGGGCAAGAATCCATGCTACATTTTTAAGTGAAATTCTCTTTCCTGAATGCATTTTTCAGCCCTGTATGTACAGAAAGCTGCCAGTGGGAACAGTGAGGGGGTTGTCTAGTTTTGGGTTTGGTTTTTACTTTCTTAAGACTTACAGATACTTAGATTAGTCCCAAAGTCAAACGGACCTACACTCCTGTTTCAGTTCCAAGGAAAAGGAGTCTGGAGTCTTTCAAGGCCCCAAAGACTCTTTTTCAGCTTAACAGGACCTGTTACATCTCTGAAGTTCAGACTGAATATCACAGGTATGACACTTACTGCACCATCAGACTGACAGAGAAGAAATCAATAGGAAAAAACTCTGTTTTCATTGTCCACTGGAAAAAAAAATTGAATAAATAATTAAGGACAGCTCAGAACTTATCCTTTTGCACATGCACAGTACAAAATGCACCAGCTTACATAAATCTAAAGAGTACAGAGAGAAATATTTCTTAGCTTTCTTATCCCTGTGCACTTGTCTGGCATGGACCCTACTTAGTCTCCTGCTGCTTTTCTGCAAAACGCTTGCTAATGTTTCCAACCCCTTCCACTGAGGTACAATTCCAATTCAGAACTGTCTGTGCTGTTCCTAAAATTAAGGGATACTCAGAAAATCCAAACAGTTCTTTGAAAAAGCTGTGTGAAAAGTGGAGGGACAGCAAAAGGGAGGCTGGGAGCAGGCCAGGGCTGCAAAAGCAGGAGGGAGAAGCGGCAGGTAGCAGGTTTGCTCAGACAGCTGACACACCATGAAATTTGCTCAGTGCTGTGGGGATGCAGGATCAGACACTTTGTCAAGAACAACCTGAAAACTGCTGTCACATTAAAGCACAAGAGTGCAGTGCACACCTCACATGACTATTAATATTATAATAAACACTTCAAGCAGCTCACGTGCACTCATACTGTGTCAGAGGGATGTTCCTGGCATTTTGGGATAGCTGCCTTTCAGATTTGACAGTTCATACTCTATTAATCAACACTGTAAATCCCAACAGCTACTCATCACCCCCCTGAGGGCCTAAAAAGTAATTTTTTACTATTTTGTCAGAATGACTGGAGAAACTCAAGTCAGAAGAGAAGCAGAGGTCTGTCACTGAGAATTGCAATCTACTCTGTGTAATAAAATTGAGATTCTGTTTCAGAGCAGCTAAGCTTCTGCAAGTCCCTTTTCTCTTCCGAATCAATTATCTTTTACTCTTTTGTTCTTCCAGCTCCACACTAATGTTAGTCTTCTGTTCTGGCCATTTTTACCTTTAAAGAGTCTTGATGCCTGGCTGGAAGGAGCATGCACAGGGACAGTGTGAAAGCCCTAAGGATGGCTTGGGACCAGAGAGTACAAAGTAATTCTTGGCAAACTGAACAGGCTTCTTTGAAGCCAGCCATTCCCTGCTTACACTTCCTTTTAGTACTAGTCTTTCTGCTTCATCCTGGATTTTGATAGTGATTAAAGTCCCTTCTTGAAGGCTTTGGATATTGATTCTTGATCAGTCTTCAATTCCCAAATAACCCCATAATCCCTATTTATTTTCCTAAATTACAGCCAGCACGCTTTTCCCCGAGTTAATAAGTTTTCATTGTTTCCAGTGGAAATTGCAAGTGCCCAGCTTCTCCAGACTTGGGCTGTAGAGCACGAAAAGCTTGGCTTGTGCAACTCTGGGAATGCTATGAAAATAAGCCCATGCCAGAGACAAAAGCAGCCCTTTGTTCTGTCCACCAGATCACACAGCTTCATGTCACCGAGTGTCCTCTCGTGCTGAGGAAAGTGACACTGCTGTTTTCCAGGGAGGAATGCTGAGTTGCAGCCAGAGCTGTAAGAAACTTGGAGCACCTCTTGGAGCACGACCAGTCAATGATGGTCCACTCACCTCCAGCAGGGAAAAGCAGAGCAGGTATCCTGCATCACTGTGAGGTGGCTGTTAACAATTATATTCCTTATTCCTTACACCAAAGGCTACCAAAGCAATGAAAAGATGAAACTTCCCTTGCTTTTCTTATTTTAGAATGAGTGTAGGGAGCAGATGCTCCTTGAAATTTCCTGTGTTGTCTCAATTAGTGGCCCACAAATCCTGGGTTTTAGATTCCCACTGAACTTCCCCTCTACGAGACTTGCAATCTGGCACTCAGCAGGCACCAAAGAAAATGACTAGTGTGGATAGGTATGCAGCAGAGATCAGAAGTGCAGGTACAGTCTACCTGTCCATTCAGGCACTGTGTGTTTTTAATACCCAGGCACTCAAGTCTCACATTCATCACGTTCAAAGCAAGACAGAATACTTGCTTTTATGTGCACCCCATTCAG
This sequence comes from Parus major, assembly GCF_001522545.3. Taxonomy (NCBI): domain Eukaryota; kingdom Metazoa; phylum Chordata; class Aves; order Passeriformes; family Paridae; genus Parus; species Parus major. The sequence goes on along the minus strand of NC_031770.1, from coordinate 6,734,017 downwards.
TGTACAGGGAATCTATACCCACATCCATCACATTCACTGAAACAGAGCCTATTTGCAAATGCTGAGCTTCCATTTCCCTGCAGTGACCCGAATTACGACAGGCAGCAGGTGAACATGTTACATTTCCAAATTGGTAGACGTGAAAAAGTTCTACTGGAGTCATTAATAAATGTGGCTAATGTGGGGAAAGACTGATTTCAGAACGTAGCTGTGCACCATAAAGGGTGGTGGGAAAAGCTCTTTTTCGGCAAGTAAATGTAGTGCTTATGGCAGATGTCAGTGTGTGTAATAGAGATAAAGATGGAGCATCTGCATTTATTACTGTGCCATGTAAAATGCTGGTATCCATAGTCTATCTACCCAGGCAATGCTGCTTGTAAAGCTTCAAAGGCAACATCATGCATTTCCAAATTCATTCATCATCACCATGTTGAACTCTTTCTTTTCCCTGTGACAACCTATCAGTGATGCCAAGTGCCAATGATGAAAACCTGTTTTTGGAGGAAAAGTCTGTATCATGTATAAACCAGCAAATGCCTGTCAGGCATTTGAAATAGTGTTATTGTTTGTTCTCAGGCACTGCTGGCCGCTGCAATGCCACAGGGAAAAGGAGGAGGGCTTCAAGTGAAGCTTGTTCTCAGTGCACCCTTGCCATAACTTATGCAAATACAACCCAGGATAGTAGAAAAATGGAAGCCTTTATGAAGACTAATTCAATTCACAAGTCATGATAATGCCCATAAGCCATCTGGGTGTGTGAATAGTTCGTAACTGCAACCTTGAAGGGAGAGATTTTGCTTTCTGGGAAAGAACAGGATTAATGGTTGAATACTGATTAGTTAGGTAAGAGCACGCTGGTCCCTCAGCAATGTACGGGTTTGTTTTCTTTTTAATCTCTCCTGCTATACCATTGGGAAATAGGGTATCTACTGGTTTCAATGTCTGAAATTAGTTTTCAGAGGGAAGTAAAAACTCCTAATGTATAGAGCATTAGAAACAAGTGAATCCATAAAGATGAGAATTTAATAATCTCTGGAAAATGGGTAGAGGGCTAACAGAGACCTTGTTGAAAAAAGGATCCCATTCTTGCTGTGCCATAAGCACAGTACAAATGCTTATTTCAGCATTCCTGGACAAAAGTCAGAGGAAGCTTAATAGGAATTGACTGAGAAATTGGAAAAATCTCCATGGCAGCCACCAAAAAAAAATAAAAAAAATCCAACAAAACAAAGCCCAAACTCAAAATTGAGTATCAAAAGAAGAGTGGACAACTTCAGTTTCAATCTGCTTTTTCCTGTATCCTTCCCAGCCAGGGCTCTCACAAAGCTACCTCACCTTTCCCTAAACCCCCAATTTCTGCTGGAGCCGTCCTGCTCCACAGCCTCGACTCCTGAATAAACCTCAGTGGCCTTCACGTGGGAAAGCACAGATGCTGCTTTCTGCTGATTGTTCCCTGCTGAGAAGCTGTGTCAGTCAGAGATGGGAACTGGCCCCATCCCACTGACAGGCTCTATCAACTCTCAGTGCACACAGTTGCAATTTTTTATTTTTTTTTAAATAACCTTTATTCTGCTTTGCTCCAGGCCAGAAACTAGTGGTTAAATAAAACATACAATCTATTACAGTAAAACTGTCTCATACAAGACATAACATGCTTCTCTAACTGCTAGGGACAGAAAGGAAAAAAAACAAAACTAACTGTCCCTTTCCAGGATGCCCTAGGAATTTGATAAGTTCAAATCTACTGGTCCTATAGATGAGTATAGACACATCCATCCTTTACTGGGCTTAGCCTGAGAGCCCTCTTAACCATGAAATAATGAAGCTAAGATAGCACAGTGCTGAAATGGTATCAAATGGACTGTGGAATGAGCATTATATAAGAACGATTTTCTTATAATAGCAAATCTTACTTATTTTTATGGGACTCTAAATAATTTCTTTCTAGACTTTCTATGTGGCTTCTCAGCACTGCATAAATGAATCTCAAACAGCTATTTAAGGTCTTTCCTATTTCTTTTCTACTTGCCTTTTGGCAACTAAACTTCTTTAATAGGAAAATATTTGATACTTATATCTGATGCAGCATTTTGGTGATGTGAAAATTACTGAAATCCATGTCTAACAAGAAAATGGGGTGTGAAAACGTGCACACTCCCAAAAAGACCTCTTTTATACAAGTTTTTCTCATTAAGTTTTTGTGTTTGAAAGAGGCATTATTAAGTATTGTGTTTTAGTGCACAGGCTACCAAATAAGAACATCCTCTTTATATTCTCTGAACTCCCACTGGTGCCACTTAAATTAGTATTCTTGTTAACCAGGATGTTTTTTATACTTGTGAGGTCTAAATAAATCACTTCCATATTTTTTCATACATTACCAGGACTGCTTTTATTATTATTTTTTAAAGTATGCAGCTGTCACAGACTAGCATTAAAATGTCACCTGGAAAACAGCAGGAGAAATGGATCACTTAATATCTGCTTCAGCAAATAACTACGGAGACAATATTTCTTGTGGTCCCCTGAAATCCATGGCAAGTCCCATTTGTTTGTCAGTGGTTTATTATTACAATGCTGACATTTCTGTCGTAAGGACCAAAATATTTCTCTCCTTCAAAGAAAAAAAAAGAATGGAACATTCTTTCTGCTTTAGGCCTTCAAAATGAAGATGGAGTATTTTAAAATTTTCTCCAATTCATAACCATGCAGCTTTTAACTTGTATTTCTGAGATTACATGTTTGGTCATGCAAGTTATGCCATGCACAGCATTCACCTACAGGGCCCATCTTTTACAGTGGTGCTCGATTTTTTACTGTATCTCTTCAGTCTCTGTGGAATTCGGAATTTATTTTAGTGTATCAGATACTACAATTTGACAGATTCGTGCTCCTGTATTTTTATTCTTCAAAAACAGTTAAGGTTTCCATCTAGTGTTTGTTGAAGACACTTGGTGTCATGAGTGACAAACCTAAGACTGCAGGTAGCCCTAAGAAATTTGGGCATTTTCCTTCAAAAACATTCTGTATCACTTCCTTTCTGCTTTTCCCTCCTCCTGCAGACCTGAACTGATTTCTCTCAGCCACTGCCATACCACTGCATACCCAAACTGATGGCTTTTTTTTGGATACACTCCAAAATGAGCTGCTTTCTGCTACTCTCTGAAATGTGCTGTAGCCTTTTAACCTTTCATTATTTTCACTTTTGAAGAAGAGTCTTACAAGGAAAATTGCTGGGCTCCTCTAAAGCACAAGAAGCAGTTTTTCTGTTCACTAGGAGAATTCGATATTCTTCCACAGGCTCCACTACCAAAGCTGCCATTTTCATCAACATCAGTACTACAGCAATGCCCTTCCTTTTGGTATTTCTGTATTCATTGCTCCATCCTCTCTCTTACATGATTTCCTCCTCCTATTTTCCACTGCAAATGTGACGATTTCTAAGTAGTTTCTTTCCCTGCCTTTTGCTCAATGCTGCCTCAGTTCTCCAGGTTTCCATCTGAACCTTGCCACTGAAGGTGAACTTTTAACTAAATACATCATATGAATACTTTTTCATTCCTGCATTTAGCTCTCTGTCTGTATATTTATTATATTTAGACTGTCTTCTAATACATACAAACCAAGAACTTCATCTAGGCTTCTCTACATACCCAGCACACATTTTCCAGACCTTTGGTTCTCTTTCCCTGGCAGTTTGACTTTTCCCACCCATGGCACAGGACAGATCTGTCCCTCATTCACACCACACTGCAATCAAAGTCAAGAGGTGTTCTTTAAGCCCTCCAGTGAAGGGATTTTCTTCCACTGCTGGCAGACAGACATCTGTTTCCTAAAAATCCCTCCCTGCTGCAACCATAGCCACCAGCAGCGTTCAGTCACTTCTGCTTCCTTAATTCCATTTCACCTGCCCACTCAAAAGAGAAAGCAATTGGTGAAAAGTGCAACTGAGAAAACACCATTCAGAAAACCACTATTCCTGAAGGACCTGTGGGGTTTGTTATGCCAAAATGTGAGAGAGAATGAGTATTTCTTGAAAGTTCCTGGTTGTGACTGAGAATTAAAATATTTATTTGAGGGACTAAGAAAAGTAAACCTCAGAGGCTCAATACCCAGATTCAACAACTCCTACATTTCACTACAAAATTTTGCATTATCCCTTTGTTATTTTGAGTTTTTATTAACTGACATTCTTTCTTCCTTTCTTAAAGTATTCAAAGCATTTGTAAAACATGCTACAACCCTATCCTTATTCTTTATTCTGTTTAGAAGAGATACAAATCTAAACAGAAATTTTATTATGTATATATTAAAATACAAATTCTTGGATCAGATATGAAAATCTGAGGAAGAAAGATCCTACTTGCATTCAAAAGCAAATAAACGCTGGTTCCTTGTAATACAGAAAGAAATTCCAAGCTTTTCTTCAATAAAACCCAACACTAAATGATCCAGTGTGTAAGTGTAATTTGTACAATAAATAGAAAGTTAACCTCAATGGGATACATGCTTTGAAATTTGAATTTTTTCTTCTCCAAGTATTATTCTGTATAGATGTGAATCTAATTTGAATTTAGGTTCAAGAAGTATGTTAGGGCACATTAATTCCAAAACCATCTTTAGCTTAATTAGCATATAGCAAAAAAGTACAAATGCAGAAAAATCCAATTCTTTACAAATCCTTAGCAGAGTATCTACTTAATATCAAGGATATAAATTAATAAAAAGGAGAAGCTTGGAAACTGAAGAGAAGGTCACATTGTAGGATACAGCAGAGTAATTGGTGTGAGGACAGTGTGCTGTGTTTGAATGCTGGAAGTGTGAAAACATTTATCCCTCTTTAGATGTCAAACAGCTTTTAAAATTACACACCATTAGACCTAATAACATCACACTTCTTTTTCAAGCTACTGCACTTTGACTGTGGAATACACACACTCCAATGCCAGAAGTTTTGGAGAGATACTTTATAATGCCATTGCAAAGAGAGACAAAATCATTAAGAACTAACATCTCTGAATGCTACAGATGGTTGGAAGATACTCTTAACTGAAAATGTCACGTTAATAAACTGCATTAATCTGAAATACAGAAGCACTACCATCCCTGAAGAGAATTCTTTCATTTACATATTGTTGGTGCACTTTACCCTGTTGTGGATCCAGAGTTTACGTTGGACCTCTGATAGTTTTTCACACTGTTAGCTGAAACACATGGTACATTCATGTTGGGTTGGAGCAGTGTTTGCACTAGACACTCACTCTGTTTTATTCACAAAACACTAATGCATCTAATTTACACTACAGAAAGCACTCAGCTCCTGCAAGGACACTTCTCTTTCTCTCTCTTCACTTCTGAAGAACATTGGGAGAGGTAAAATGAGACCCTCCCAAAAATCATTCCTATTAATTTTAAATTGTTAACAAAACAAAGAATGTATTTTATGTCAACGTTTAAAATAAATTCACTTTCCTGTGTTCTTTAAGGTACTTTTAGAGATCAATAATTAATGAATGCATTTAGCAGAAGTGTTCCTCCATAGACAACAAATAAAAAAACAGGTGAACAGGCAAGTCCAGCTGTAATTCATTTCAAGGAGCAGGAGGGATTAACAGGAGGTTTTGCTCTGACCCCTCTCTTTGCTAACTCAGTTCAAAGAATACTGCAAAGAACAGCCAAGCTGTGGAAGTTACAAGGAGAAGAGACACCACAGAAAGGAGAGATTGAGATAAAACTCCTGATAGTAAAATCTGGAGTTGGCATCTCCTGAATTTTGTCCAGGTGAGCAATTGCCTCTTGCCAGTGCATATGGGATGCTCCAGTAAACTGGATTCACGTGGATAGACTTCCCTGGGACAAGCACAACTAACATGCACTTGCTGCTTCCTGTCTGATTAAGGAGAGGGTTGTAAAAACAATATTTATAAGTGACACTTAATACAACCTTAAAAGTCAGAAAAGAGTTACTAAAATGCAGGTAAACTCATTTTGATCAGTGAAAAAAACAGTGTACTTTGATTTTAGAAGACCACAGTGTAGCACCATGTGGTACTGATCTGGTTAATACCACCTACTCATAATATTCATAGGTGAAGTTTAATGCTCCTTCATAAGAAATATTTAAGCATTACTTTTTCTACCAAAAATAGTTTCACACTTACAAATAGGTGACAGAATAAGAACCACGTTGCCAATTTAATGAAGCTGTGATTTTATTTTTTTTTCCAAAGCTGAGAAAGGGCCCCAAATGACAGGTACATTGCAAAAATAAACCACAGAGTGCTGCAAAAACAAGAAAAAGTCATCAAGGTTTTCTGTGCAACCACGGGAGGACACCCACTGGGTCTTCAACTTTATGGAACATTTTGAACTGAGCTGGGCTAAACATTTCTGGAAATAACTGTAATCAAAAATTCAAGTACTTTCCAATGGAAATTTTCTTTTTAAAAAAATGAAGTAAAATGCTAAAGAATTAAGTTCAGTTGACACGGTTTTATTGCCATTAAAATCACATAGCTATTTTCCATTTAGGAATCTGGCAAAATGTTTCAAAGACAGAGTCCTCAGCTTTACAAAGCCAAGTATTTACATGCTTGTGTACAGCCAAGAGTATACTAGTGGAAGCATGTACGTTAATTACTTTGTGATTAAGTTAAGGTTATAGACACAGGAAAAAAAGTCACCGCCTACCTTTGAAAACTTAATTTGAATGCCCATACTGCCCAGCAGGGGCCTGAGAGGACTGAAGGCATTGTGATGGGAACAGTCACACTTTCTCCCCTCCCCATTCCCCCAGGTATCAGGGACCCAGAAAAGGCAGGAGGCTGGGGCATCATGCCAGCTGACATGCAACCCAGCAAGTCACACACGCTATTGAGGCATGAAGTTAAGAGCTGCTCAAGGCTGCTCATATCACAAGGATAACAGACAATTTGGCAGGTATCCCTTTGTGCCAGAGACAGTGTTGGTGGCATGGGAAAGAAGAGTTCTGTCTGAGGAACATGTCTTTTTTTTCCTGAAACAAAAATTGTAGAGGATGCCTGTGAGACTCCAAGGATCACTTTCTCGGAGAACTCAGTGCAAGGAAGGTGGTACATGGCAAAATTGAATGAATGTATGTATAGCTTACAGGTCTGGACTGAAGCTGCTATGGCATAGACTAACTTTGTAAAGTAGTGCTCTTTTAGTCTGAAAATAAGATTACTACTGAGAAACGTGCTTCATGTATATATTTGCTTTCTAGTTTGCTTCGGAAGAAGCTGTTAGTGTTGGTTTAGTACGGAAAGAAAATGAGTGTGCATCAAAAAGTACCTCAGGCCAAATATTTTAATACCCAGGTCTCAGCCAGCACTGGTGTTACAATAGCAAACTGGATGTGCATTCTGGGTGTGGGCAGGAAAATTGCATAGCAAATAATCTCAGATGGAGTCAGTGTGTTCTACCTGGGTCTGCCACGAGAAGTAGCTTTTGAACTAGAAAACATGCAACCATGGGAGCCCTTATTTTATATTCTTTGGAGGCTCATTAGCACCTTTCAACAATCTGCCTGGGAAAATAAGACTTACTACTGAGAATAACGCTCAAGCTGAGAATGGAGATGCTTCCACAATTCCAGCTTGCAAAGCAGACAGGAACAAACCATGTCATTCACATGCATGCCCAAACCTGTTTGTTCCCAGAGCTGAGACAGCAGCGCTGCTCATAAACAGCTGTGAGCAAGGTAATGACATGCAAACGCTGAGCACGGGAGATTTCTTTACAAAGCAAAGGAAGTATTTATGGTATAATACACACTGTCTTCAAGTCTTAGCGTATCACAGCCTCTGTGAAGCTGTGAACCTGTGAAAAACCATTATAGAGGGTAAGTTTTATGGAAATTATGTTCGTACTCAGAGCTTATTAGGGAGCAACCAAATTTATAGCAGTGCATCCAATTCATGGAAGATGAACTCTCTTTCAGAAAACTCTCAAATTCTCAGAAATTCTTTCTTGGTTGGGAAAATGTCAGTTTCTGATTCACACAATCATTTCACTTTGAAACATTTAATAATAACCAAGAAGCTTTATGTTTTAGTAGGCAGGGTTCACTAAACAGAGGATGACAGGACGTCTTTTTCTAAAGCCCTGCAACATTTTATAAAACTTGATGCCTAGCAAGCCAGGATAGCGTAATTGTGTACACCACATCACTGCTTAAAAAAATATTATTATCCCAAAACAGAGAAATTAAGAAAAAAAATTGTGCTTTACAATAAGATTGCAATAATGTGTTCTGAATCCTGATACTCTAATCCTGCTCTTCTCATGCCAGAGCCCCAGAGAAGGGAGAAGTCCACATGTGGGAAGATCTTCTTCACTCTAATATATGCAAGCCATATGTTGACACATACATAATATCTGCCTCTTTTAACAAGGAGTTGCACCATGTGATTACATAAACTACATCTGAGAAATCTGGTGGCAGAACTTGGCCGTATCTGCCAAATAAGATAAAAGATTGTTCTTCAAAAGATATCTTTTTTCATTTCATTGAAGCAATAAAGCAGAAACGACAGGATTTCCCCACAGCTTTGATGAAACTTGAGCTGCACTTTGTTGAGCTGAAGATAGGTGGTGCAGGGTTTCCCCTTCTTTCAGAGACTTGGACACGACTCTGTTGAGCTCCATTCCTTTCCCACAAGCCATGCTCAGAGATAAATCATTCAGAGAGGGTCTCTTCAACCAAGTCAAGTCAAGGTGCCACCCATCAGAGAGCCTTCCTGAAATTCTCTTTATGCAAAATTATTTTGCATAAGTAGGTATGTACACTTGGGGAAAAAAAGAAAAAAACAAAAAACAAAAACCACCCACATCATGCCTTTTAGTGAATGTGCTTGGCAGTCTGAGTAAGTCAAGGTTGGCATAACTGGTTGTCTTGACCAAACAGAAAATGTCATGTTTTACTCTAGGAAGACATGTAATGCAAAATTAACACAAGCAAGTTGTAGGTTTGGGGCTTTTTTATATAGAAGTCCTCACCTTTGATGACTTTAGACAGACAAATAGATTACAAAGGCATCTGCTCAGCAACTCAATGGGTGTATCCTCACTAAAGGATCTCATGATTCAATCTCAAAGAAAATGTGTGGGTAGTCTTCAAGGAAAAGAGTCCCAAGTGATACCCCTTCAATTAGAAAGGATCTGACACTGCAGCTAAATTCCTTTGTAATGCTATCTGATGTAGGTGATGTGAGGTGCATGTAATTTCAGGGCCAGCCCCATTCCACTGCAGCATAAGGACTATTTGTGGAACACATCTCATCACATCTCTTTGCCCTCTACCCCAAAATACCTCAAGAGGGCATGTCATAGGGTAGGAATTGAAATACCTGGTAGTGTCTGTGCTTGGCAGAGTTGAAAGGAAAAGTAATAAAGCAAAGATAATCATACCCAGTCATAAGTCATAGAAAGACTGCAACACCCTGAAGGAACATGACAACTTATGACCCAGTCTGAAAATAGGTAACATGCATCTGAAGAGGTCAGAATGGATGAGCTCTCTCTGGCAACAGCCCTCTGGACACGCTGGGACAGACTGATTCTGACCTACAAAAAGAGGACGTAATCCTTTGGAAAAGACTGGTGCAGAATGTATGGAATAAGTGTGTACAAATGCAAGTGGAAGCTGGGGAAGAAAGATGTCACCCACTGGCTTTCCACATGCTGAGCCAGCTCTGCCTCAGGGATGAGAGGCCATCACAGTTTGCAGCCAGCAGAGCCCACAATACAGCATCAGCTGTATGGTACTGTACAACTAAGGCTTAATTAATTAATTAATTAATTAATGCTTTATTTTAGTTGTTGAAGTGATAACATAGTATTTTAGCATAAAGAATGCTTCTTTGTGCTTGTGGAAATCTGCCTAAATACCCCCATCACAGTGGTCCCCTGATTTCCCAATCAAAAGAGCTGCTATACTTCCCAAATCGCCCATATCTGAGCCACCCATTTCCATACCAGCTCCAGCAAATTACAAAACTTGAATTCAGTTAATTCCAAAGTTGAGCCCAACATACCATTTCAGAAACGCCAAATTCCTTGTTGCTGAAAATAAATGAAAAGCAATTTATTTACTTTGGAGGTGGGCAGGATCAGCCAGCTACCTCTGGCAAACGTGCTTGAATGTTGGATACAGACGCTATCTACAAACCTGCTATCTCAGCCAGGCAATCAGACAAACACATCCACCAAGAACACAAACATACCTGCTAGTCTGGATTGTACCAAAGGACAAGCTTTCCAAAGCTTGTCTTCTCTCAGAGCAACTATGTGCACAGATAAAGACTATGGATCAATGCCCATGGGACCTCAGGAGTGTAAAGAATCCCTTTCATGTGGTAAGTTCACAAAACTGAAGCAAGCACAGGAAAGCTTTCTATTTAATGCATGAATTAAACACCCAAGACACACGGGTCATTACTGCTGAGGGCTGTGATTTCCAACTGCACAACACCCAAGCAGTAACATCAGCCTGGCTGCCTAATCAAGAGTTCACTGCTATCTGCGACAAGGAACGTAAACACCTCTCGTCTCAAGAGGCTGGGAGCAGCCCAAGGGACAGCAAGACAAAGAAAGCTGTGTCACAAAGACATGGATAAGTGTACAGAATGCTTGGCTGTGCAGAAGCATACAGGAAAAAAGCCTATGGAGAGAAGTGAGCTGTAAACACAACGATATGCAAAAGGCAGCTAAACCCTGGATCTTGCTGTACTGCAACCACGGACGTACGTGACTGCTCTACACAGTTTGCATTTCCCCCTGTATTGGAATGACATTCCCAGAGGCAGTGCCACAAGTGTGTGAAGGCTCCTGGTTTTCTATTAATACAACACATTAAAGGTGTAAAAAACAAACAAGAGAAACTGAGACAAGCCATACAGGCTTGTGTCGCATCCTTCCAAGTAAAGACTAAGTGATGCAGTTGGTTGACTACAGAGAAGCAAGATGTTATGCAGCACATGTTCTTTGATAATGCCCTACTTTAGAACCAAAGAGCAGTCTGATTATGCTTTGAAAGCTACATGATCAAAGGAATTCAGAAAGAACCTTTTGAATCATTTTCCTAGATGCTTCTATCAAGCTGTATTAGGCCAAATCCGCCCTTTCAGTTTGAACAGTTTGAGCCACAGCGTTAGTCTTCTGCTCCTTAAATCTATTCATAAACAAAAAATAAAAACCTCCCCCAAAGAAATGACCACACTAACCCATTATCTTGTGTAACTGAGTGCAATCAAAGACCTTCATTTACTTTATGTAAATGTCCTCTCCCTTTCCCAGGCCTAAGGTTTTCTTACTCTGTTGTGTCACTTCATATCTAAGCTAGATACAGAGATCATCTGGGTAGAGATTCTGGGTAAAAAAAGTCACTACTGACTAAAAAGATACAGCACCATGGTACATCAAGATACTTATGCACTAAAAACACTGGTTTGCTCTCAGTTTACAATATGTTATAAAAAAAAAAAATCATTGATGTAATATATCCAAATATTTCCATATTAATCACATTCTATTTTCTGACAACGGAAAGGTTATAATTCCTTATGATGTAAAATGAAGAGTGACTTTCAGTAGCCTAAGATGCTAAAAGCAGACAGGCCCATGGGGTGATATTACTAAATATGGAATTCCTTGATGCTTACAGCATTTCCTCTGTTACTAACTGAGGCACAGAAGTCAGAACTCCTCCAAAGAGCACCCCTCCCTCTGCCACTGTTGCCAACCACGTGTCTGATTCAAAGGCTGGTAGCAGAGAGCCAGCAAATGGCAGCTGCTCCATTGTCCACAAGCCCTATGGCACAAAACCACAAGTTGTGGCATAAAGGGGTTAAATGTGTGATGGAAGTGACAGGATTTTGGGGGGACATGAAGGCTCTCTGAAGCCTTGGCAGTTTGTTGCTGAAGTGTAACAGTCCCATGTTTTGTCCTGTGGCTTGTTACAACATTGTGAGGTGTTTACTTGATGGGAATTCTTACTTCCACTCCACTTCCCTCCTGAAAACTACAGTGTGGTGTAGGCAAAAACAAAGGGTGATGACATTTTGTGGACCAAAGTCTCCTTAAAGATTCAGACACAAACATTCACTAAATAAATGTGAAAGGAAGATTTACCTTATATGCTTTGATGCAGTAGAGTTTGATGGAGGAGATTTTATCTCTGTTTTCCTTTGTTCTGTTTTCACTTAACAGGAAATCTTTATGCATTGGCAGTCAGATTTCACAGCTAAGAAAAAAATAATACCTGCCTTGAAAATTTGAGTCTTTCATCTATTTTCTTTTAGTGCGTATCAGTGAGCGTTTCATCTGAGACACAACAGGATATACACTGAGCTCTTAAACACATTAAACCAACTGGATCAAGCCCTTTAAATGTGTTAACTTATGTCTGCCTTGCTCTTTCATTTTACCTAATGATTTCCTTTTTGTTTATTATTGTAATACAGCAGAATAAAGTAGAACTAATTTTTTTCTCAGGCCATTTTATATCCACTTTTCCTTCATTCCCTTGCCACATTATGTATTTCAAGGAGTTGTACCCCAGATAGGCAAGCAGTTATCTTAAAAACTCAAACAGGAAAAAATTTAATTGCTACTCTTTCTTGTTGCATCCCTTATGGTTCCAACTATCAGTGACATTGCCACTGCTCCACTATCAAATGAAATTCGTACTTGGTTTGCACTCCTCTTTTCCTTCCCAGCAGCCTCTTCTATAGTTCTTTATTTATTTACTCACTGCAGAATTTTTAGTAGCTATCTCTTCAACCCCTCAAAGTTTCCCCTTCAGGTCCTAAATATTTTTAATGAAGATGAAAGGATCCTTCTATTCCTGCACTTACACGTATCCGCCTTATCTTCCACAATTCCTTTTATATACATCCAGAATATGGTTAGCCAAGGCATTTCACCTCTCCTGTCACTTTGGTTGTGTCCAGCTTATGCTTATTCATATTTAGCTATTAACCTTTATCTAAACAAAGTACAACTAATCATTTTACTCATCCGTGCAGTATTATATTAACCCATATTATCATCATAGGTGAAAGACATTAATTGTGTCATCAACTTTAGCATCACTGTAGCATGCAAGACTTGCACTGGAAGTTGACATTTGTATTGATGATGTTGTTGTTGTTATTATCATTCAATATTAGAAGAGGTCATAGAGTTGGCTCTTGCAATGAGCTAGGTCACATAATCTGCGATATTTTTACTTCATAGATACATACTAAATGTAACCAAAGTAACAAGACGAGCCTCCAATCTGCCAGGGCACAGACAAGCATTTCAGTGAGTCAGAATCTGTGGTTTCAACAGCCAGGAGAACCATCTGCAGGATTTCCAGTTATTTCAACAGCTCTCTTTGGTAGCACCACAGCTGAGCTCAAACAGCCAGAGCAATTTTATTTAAGTGTTTCACATTAATGTTGGTGGACCTTTTCCATTCGAAACCACTTGAAATAAGTAGAAGGAGGCAATTTCTTTACATGCATTGGTTTTATAATTTGGTCTATTTATTGAAAGAGAGGAGTTGATGACAGGGCCGTAATTGCTGTGACGTTTTAAGTATGTAACTCATCTCAGAAGCTCTTCATCTCTTAGACTCCCTGCTATCTTCAAACATGCTAGCAAAAGAAATTGGAATGGGCAGAAATCTAACACCCCTAGAAACCAAAAGAGAATCCCAGTGAAGGGAAGCAGAAAGAAAATACACACATGTAAGGCCAACTTCAGACTTGACCACAACAGCCCTACATTCCACTTGTAGCAGAGGAAAAAATCTGAATCTCAGTTTCATTCCTGATTGAATCATTACATTCCTGATTGAATCATTACATTCTATGCCACTGGAATACAGGCTGCATGAGACTAGAGGATGAAAATCTATGCTTAATACTTTTTAAATATTATTTTCTTCTAGGAATGACTTGCATCAATTTTTATTTCAGACCAGTATATATAACATAGAAACAAATTTGTTGGTTTTGGTTGTTTTTTTTTTTTAACTAAACACACACTTTTTATTTGTATATTCACCTTTCCCTACACTCAGTTCTTCAAGACCTCCCTTTCTATTGGAGACCTAGATGTGACCAGGGACAAATAATTGGATTTTCTATTCCCATGGCCATACACAATATAAAGAACTGAAAGGAACAAAAATTATCTGAATTTGTAACCTCTGTTTCTGTGTGTTCAGCTTTCATAGAAGCAAAGTAGTAGAAACTTTAAGTTCAGCAATATAAACTCAAACACAGCTTTTACTCTTCCAATCCAATGCAATCCATGGTAACAAGCAAATTTGGGATTTTAATGGCCATTCCAGCTCTGCCCCAAAGAAAGCAATGGGCAGGTGTGGGTTGTATAAATGACATTATGTCTGTGTTACTCAAACAGGAACATGTTACATGAATGCAAATTGCACATGGTGAAAAATGGGCAAAAAAGACAGGGGAAGAAGAGCAAATCTCTGAAAGAGAAATGCATTATGAAAGGATATATTTGTATTATATGCAAAGCTATCTTTTTGACTAAGTTATTGACCAGGGAAAAAGGACTACAGGTCTCTGCTATTATAGTGCACTGCTAGCTTTCTGCTTTATATACTCACTTCTCCAGAGAGATTTGAATATCCTCATCCTTTGCCATTTTTACCCTCTCTCCCCAGCATTTGACTGAATTTTAAATGTCTAATACATTGAAATTCAGTGAATGAGATGGAATAAAACTGTGCAGTGAATAATCAGCAGTGAATAACATCCAGAAAGCACTTGTGTATTTCTTTCCTACTGAGAAAAACATCCTAAACAACATTTGATTTATCTACCCAAAAGTTCTCCTTACAGGGGCTGACATTGCTGTTGACTGGGCATTTATTTATGATCAGCTGGTACCAGGCTCTGTGGGTTTCATAGCAGGAAAAGTGAAATTCATTACTCTTGCCACACTACACCATCCATCTTTTATGTATTATATAGTGCACCGATTTATGGCAGGTGTAGACTTGAAAACCTAAAAAATGAATATTTAATGATTATGATATTATATATGCCCACATTTTGTTGTAAGGAAAATGCATGCATGTATTTTGCTGCACATTTTTCTAGCAGCTCAGTATTTGCAATGGTACTGCTGGTAGCAGACATTTATTTCTGCTGTACCTGGCATCACTTCTGCCAGTTCTCTCAAGTAAAAGAGGTTCCACTAAAAACCAGAAGACCAAGATGACATCTCATGAATGAGAAAAAATATTGAATCTGATAAAACAAAAGCCACTTCCCTTGAATCTGAATTAGTCTATTCTCATACCTGTGCCTGGGAACCAAGCTGTAGTCTCAAAGTAAATGACCCTTGGATTCAGAATATGAATTAAACAGGTGAGTTCTGACAGAGATCTTTTTCAATAAGAAGCATTCAAACAGAATAAGTTCCAAAATAAGTTTCTTACTAAGTTTTCCTTCACAATTAACCTATAATGCAATATTGTGGTTGCTGACCTCAAAGGCAATGTGCATATATTACTATTTATAAGTTAATTAACTATGACACACAAATAAATGCTTCAGCTTATACTCTAAACCCTGAAAGTACATCACAATAACTCTGCTTAATTCACTTGTGTGTTATCACACATTATTAAGATACATAAAATGTATGTAAGAAAAGTGAGCAGACTAACACTTCACATACCAGATTTGATGTCAAGCATATAATGGCACAGCCAACCTAGCATTCTTTAGCATTGCTAATCTATAGAAATGAAATGAAGCAGAAAGTAAGAGGGGAAAAAGGGGGGAAAGGGGAAGAACACACAAAACCTCAAAAGAAAATAGCAATTCAGTTATAAGATTTTCTACGAAACCATGAATATTTATGAAAAAGCAAGGTTTGCTTTTTTTTCACTTAGCTTCCAATATCTCCTTTAAAAACTCTTCTGAAATATTAGACGTATTAAAAAAATAAACTGCACATATAAAAGAATGAAAGACAGGCAGCTTTTAAGATAAGCATGCTTTCAGTGCAAGCATCTGCACTCAGAACAGCATTTACACAAATTAACATATTTTATCCACTGTAAGGACCATAAAGCATTTCCAATTCAGCATATAATTTTTATTTCAATTGGCATGACAAAATCTTTAAGTGTAGCACTAGTAGAAGATATAAGAAGCTGCAATGACCAAAGGCAATGGTGGATTTCCCTGCATAAAGGAATGAATAACAATCAAAAAAAGGTTTGGGTGTTTGGAGCAGAGAGAAGATGTTATTCTCGAATTCACAGAATCAGTTTCTTGTTACTGTGATGTTTTAAAGCAACTATAATCTCTGAGTGAAGACAGAGAAAAAGATTACATGATACAGTACAATCCCTTTTCTAGAAACATGGCAATTTTGTCATCAACACATGGATGAGAGATATCATTACTCTTGGAAAAGAATTAGAAAACTACTGTACAGCTCTCAGGCATGGTGGCTCGCCTGGCAAACAAGGTCACTCCTTGTTCAAAGCTCTATACCATTTGCAGATTTAGGTTTCTAACACTAGAGCTAGCTCCTTCATCTCCCAAAATTCAAATTGCAGTGCGTTGGTACATGCCACAGACAGGGTTGCTACGGTACAGCACTCACAAAAGCAGTAACTGCTTCCAGCACTTTGCTTCATGGCTGCAAGGACTTGTCTGCCCTGATTAATTTTAAGTTAGTGATGAAAATACTAATAAGACTGAAACAGAAGAAGCAAATTTAGGGAGCCACATTGGCTCTTGGACTGTGTTGTGATCTACTTCTGTGCAATAAAGCTTTCCAAAGAGACTGTTACTTCTCAGGTTCACACAGGAAAAATACTGAACTGCCTTCTAAAGATCCAGAACATACATAATGTCCAACATGTACATCCTCAAAAAGTGCTTTTCCAGTAATGAACTGTCTCTTGCTCATGCTTAAGGGTAGTGTTTATCCATCAGACCCTAAATTATCAACTTAGCTGTCCTTCCTCAAAAGGGAGGCGGGAGAGGTGGGTGTGCCTCCTTCGCTCACATCTGCAGATCCCTCAGGTAAGCACCCAAAGACAAACAGCACCAATCTGGTCCTTAGCAGGCCACAAACTCCCCAGCAGACTCCATGTTCTCACCTGAATACTCTTGTGGAATCGAGATTTTGTTTGCCCAAGGCAGACTATGGCACAGCTCTCTTTCACAACCTTGTTTCTCAAAGGGTTCTTAGTCACTCCAGATTTTTTTTAATAACACAGAGGCATGTAATATGGCATATATACAATAATCTCTCTGAAATCTATAGCAAATTCTTCTAATGTATATTACTTTCAGTGTATTTCACTGCTTTATCAACACTACAATCTTACAGATTTAAAAATTATTTTCATTTACCAGCTGAGCGTCAAGATGCAAGTAAATGTAAAATCTGACCCGAAATACGTGAAAATACTGTGAAGAAGCTGCCATTGCTAACACAATTGAATCCTCACAACTAGAACCTCCACCTTGAACCTGAAGTCAGAAATTAGAAGCCTGGACTAATGCATGAAATCATGGCAGCTGCACTGTCAAATAAAAATCTCACTGAAATATGTCTGAAATGATAGCAGTAATTTGTTACCCTTGCTCAAACAATGTGTAGGAGAGAGAAGGCTCCAGTGACTCAACATGCAGGCGAACTGGCACTGTATTTACCTGTTGTCACTATCAGGAACTCCAGAGTAATAAATGGATGAAATGCAACTCATAAAAATATTCATATGATGAAATTTATGGCTTGCATTAAAGCATGTTTAAATTGAAAAATGACTGTGTAAAGCTCAACTGATCAGTTCCCGGTGTATATTCACAGTCGTATCTGTTTACTTTGGGACTGCATGTTTAAATTTATTTCCACTTGTGCATATCCAAACTGTGTGCATGTCCCAAACAGCTGCAACTTTTTCTCTCTTTGGTTTTGTTCCCCCTCACCATTTTAAAAACTAGAGGGAGGTACTGCATTTAAAACAGAGCCTGATACAATTCAATCTTCTTGACCACAGGCATGGCCAAATCCTGAGATGGGAAGTGCAGAATTCCAGTCCCCTCCCCTCTGCAAAGCCAAGGCAGGAAGGATGGGTGAGTGTTACCGCTGAAGATCAATAGATGACGCGAACACAGGTTGAGGTATGGTGCAGAAAGAGCAGAGTTTATTTTCCTTCCCAGGATTTATAGGCTTCTTACCATGGCCAGGGATTGGATGGTCAGGGTAACACTTTCTCACTGCACTGGCCATGAGAGATGCCCATCACAAGATGTGTAACAGAAAGAATGTACACATATCTATGTTTACAGTTACTGTCCTGGGAAAGTCCTTAGAAAACCATGTCAGCAAGCTCAGAAGCTGAGTTTTCAGGGCGACAGGTGAGCATCATGGCTGGTGGTGGAAAAGGCTCTGCAAAGCCCATCTTGCCAAGGACTGCGCTCAAGCACGGGTTCCTGTATTTATCACACCGTTCACATGGGAAAAGACACAGTTACCCTCTGTTCACAACACAGCTGCCTGTGACCATGGAAGAGAACATGCCTAACACCCAGCCCTACCTGCCCACCTCAAAGGCTGCTGGGGACAGGAGGCAGCGGGAGGAGGTTTGGCCACATGAATCGACCTGCGCGGGCAGAGCCAGCGGCTCCTGCTTGGGCAGCCCAGCCTCGAGCTCTGACCAGAAAGCTGCTCCACAGATGCAAGTGTAGATTGCATAGGTCTTCTTATTTATACCTCTATTACCATAACTAGCAAGGAGTAAGCAGGATTCTCTTCCAGTCCATATGTAAAACAAGTATCTCCCTTAAGTCTTTCATAGTGTAGATAAAGAGTGGGAAAATCTTTCAGATGCTGCTAAGCTTCTCAATTTCCCAGTTTTTCTTTTTTTGGGGAACAGCAGAAATAAAATACTTCTCAATACCTCTCAATGTAACATCCCTTACATTCTTATTGTGTGATCTTTTCTGTGGTATCTAAATGTCTAGTATACTGAGGTAAAATAAACCTGAAACTTCCTCAATGAAATCTTCCTCATCTTCAAACAACACACCACAATCACAACATGATAGAGTACCATAAGAAGTCATCCCAAATTCCTTGCCAACAGACTTTTTAAAGCAAGTAGAAGAGAAACACCTCAGGACACTGTTACTCTTTGGATATATTGCAATGTATACGGGAAAATGAAAAACAATAATTTAAAAAATGCTGATGGGGTAGGAACAGAACAAGATGGTTTGCAAATTGGACTTGTACTTGAAAGGACAGCACTGAACCATGGAGTTTGCAGTACAGACTTATTTTTTCCTTTGTTTCACTCACAAATACAGGTCACTCTTATGGAAGTAATCCTTCAAAGACAGAAGTACAATTTCCAATACACACACATCAATTCATGCCACAGTGCGATTTGTGTTACTCATGTAACAGTTGATGGTTTTATACATAGATATATATCTCTAAACTTGAGCACATTTTCTTTCTCTTTTCCCTTTGTTTTGAGACAAAACTCACCAACAATCTGAAAACCAAACCAGCATGTGCAGAGGAGGACAATCAGGGAGACTTGGGAGCAACCAGACAACTTCTCCAAACTGTTGTGTATGTAGATGTGACTATTTGCAATTTAACTGTTATTGCTATGTGTTAAGTGAACAGCACATACATCCATTTCAAAATCAGCATCTATTCCTATTTCCATGACATCCTGCTAGCTCAAGAGCAGTCCCAGCAAGCCGCCAGTTACAGAATGAGCATTCCTCAGAGACAGACACATTTAATAGGGGGTGGTGAAAGACATAATTCAGATGAGACATGTGGACTGAGAACCAACCTCTTCTTAAATCTTTTCTGAACCGTCTTTTATTGCTCAGTTGAAAGGAATTTGCAGTGCAAAACGATAAGAAATACAAACCACCTTCTTAATCCATATGCCAAAACATTTACTTTTCTTTTTAATGCCACTTTAATTCCTGGTAACATTCCAAACCCAGCGTTTATATTTCATGATATTGTCAACTTTGCATAAAACTACTGGTACTACTCATGACTTATACAGCCTCAGGGAGACTATTGATTTTTTTCCCCTTCATAAATCTGAAAATGCTCTGTCTCTCCCCAGTGGACCCATTATATTTATTGGTATCTATCCCAAAACAACTGCTCAAGGTTATAGCTATAAAAATATTCAGGGTTCTAATTCACTATATAGACGCTAGAGAAGCCCACAGATTTCTGCTCAGAACCCAGATTTTACCCTGATTACAAAGGATAGTTGGGTTCTTTTATTATGTGTCAGGACCAAAAGAGAAACCTTTTTCTTTGGACAGAGCTTATACCCTCACTGATGGAATACTAAGCAAATTTTAAAGGAATTTAAAAAGTGACACATGACCTTCTTTATGCAGCAAAGATCAGACAATAACAGTTTACAATAAATATTGGTATAAATATTGCATAAACATTTCCCTAAAACTCAAACTTCCTTATGGACTAGCTAAAATCAAGACATCCTGGGCCCCAGGAGTAGATGACCAATTTCTGAAAACCATTTGAATGTCTGACATCTCAGATGGAAACAAAATATGTGGAGACGTGGTCCAAGATAAAAAAGAAGATTTAGCTCTTCAGGTTATTAAAATACAGTATACTGTAATGACTGATTATGATGCTAGTGCTTTAATTGGCAGTTGAATCTTCAAAGATAACTTCACATCAACTTTTAAGCTGCTTTAGGAAGGAAGACATCATGCAATAATTTTCTACTCACTATACCTGTACTGAGTCCAAATGGAAGATTTGCATGTGAATTTTTTTAAACTATACTAAGCCTCATATACTATGCTGTAATGATCTTCCAAGAGAGTCTGTGCCTGTGGGATGTTCCTCTGAGCACAAGGAAACTGCTGCCAATATAGATGAAGGCACTTTAAACTGAGCCATGGGACTACTTAATTTATCCATGGCCACCCATGGAAGCAGGTGTTAGAAATATGTGGAAGAGCATCAGAGTAATGATTTTGATTTATTTCCCTGTTATTAGTACGGACCTGAAAAGTGGGAATACCACCAACCTTACAACATTCCCCGTTCCACAAAGCAGCTGTGCACCATGCTGCAAGGAAAAGAACATCGCCTCCAAAATCAGCAGCAACAGCAAAGCCATTTAGTTTAAAGACATGCAAAAATATAGTCATCACAATAAAAACTGTAGCCTTTGCCAATGGATTTCACTAAGTGGTATCTGAGATACCATAATTTTGATTACATTTAGAACAAAAGCATATGCCTAGTGTGCAGTTAAAGGACACAAATGCTGACTATATATTGCTTTTCACTGTACTTTAATAAATTAAACACAGAAATTGCAGTATGTTATCCATATTCTACATGAAAATACCTACAGCATAATTTATACCTGGCAGCTGACCAGCTGGCAAGGCAGGCCTAGGCTTCGCATATCACATGAATACACAGTCTTTCATTTGTAATCTAGCTTTCATAAAATGAGCAGTAGCAAATCTTCAAGTCTGTAAATTCTATGCTGAACCAACCCACAGCACTATAAAATCTTGTGCCCCAGGAGCATGACCTGCTCCAGAAAAAAAGAGGGTTTACTTTTAGATCATTTTACAGTGTCAGCTTTTATAAACATATTTAGTAAATATATATCAAGGCACACACTTCTGGTTTTGATATAAAGATTTGATTGAAGAAAACTTAAAACAACAATCCAAAAATCAGGGATATTTCTAGCAACTGAGAGTGCCAAACATTAACACCATGGATTTACATGTTTTCATGAGCTGGTAGGTTCTGTAAGGGTGGTATGTCATAACACTGCTCTTTTCCTTTACTCTTCCAAATACTAAAGTTATTATCACCCAATTATTGTAGCATGAAAATTGTAAAAAATCTTTCATGCTTGGCTCAAGTAACAAATTCAAAATGAGAATAAAAAATGGTCCATATGTATGTTCCAATAACTGTACATGAGTTTGTCATAGACACACAGTAATGACAGAAACTGTAGCTTTCTGAAATTAAATGCTAATACATTATCATTAAAATAGATTGTATTTACAACTTAAAAACTCATGGTAGGAAAAATTCTTAGCCTACAACATGCAAACTTGCTAAAGTTTTTACACTATATTTTGATCTAAGATATATTTTGATAATTAGTTTTTCTGTGACCATCTATGATGGGAAAAGGTATAATGTAAATTTACAGATAATTAAAATCTTTTATTTTATTTTATTGTATATTTATTTATTTTATTTTATTTAGTATTTAAAAGTAAAATGTCTACATAAATTACTGAGGCTTCAGGTAGGGAGGAAGCACAAAGAGAATCCAGGCCTGTTTCAGCATTCAACTGACTTCAAAGTAAATAAAAACACCTCTGACAAGCACAAAACATGATAAAACGCACCTTTTTTCCTTTTCTAACAGAATTCATTATGAAATAAAACCTGCTGTCTTCAGGGGAAAGTGACAGTGGTGCTTTTGCCCTGGCTATTGGAAGCAATGCAGTTACCCAAACACTGAGCTGATGGGATGTCCTGGGCAGGTTCCAGTGCTAGCCCTTCCTATCATCTTTAGGGACAAGGGGGTGATTTGGAACCTGCCCTTGGCTGCCCAAGAAACCACCACACAAACAGAAAAGGCCACAAGGTAAAAAATGATGACATGTACTTGGTGTTATCTTGGTATCGACATGCCAGTGAACGTGGCATGATTCACTCGGTCCTTACAGCCTGGTGTATCCCAGTACAACTCCCTTGCTCTTTCCCCTTTATTTTCTTAGCACAAAGAGAAAAATTGTGTCTATAATTTCCCATGATTTACCATGTTTCCTAGCCTATCCTCCACTGACACTAAAAGCAAATTATACAGAACTCGACATTGAAATTTTTACGTACATCTGTACAGCAAAATGAACATATGATTTAGCATTTTCAAGCCTTAATTTAAAGTATTAGATAAGTTGTACTATTCTTTCCTTTTGTCTTCTAAGCAATGAAACAGAAGTGAGCAGTGGGGGTAACCATGAATCCATCTTTTGAAATCACACTCACTGAAAGAAATACAACACTCCCAAGTAGAAACAGCTAAAATTCCAAATAGAATTGTCTATAGACGTTGTATTTTCTTGATACTTACTAAGTTTTCTTTTCAGCTGCAGAGACAGAGACTCTCTGTCCACTCTCTAAGGATAGTTAGAGCTCTGAGCAACAAACACCACTATACTCAACCCTTTTTGCAGGGAATCTGAGCCTGTGTAACACTGCTGGGGAAAAGATTCTGCTACATCGTGTTTAGATCAGTAAGAAATTGTCAGTGTTTTAAGAAAGTGCCCCAAGAGGCCAAGAAGTGACTCATGACACTGTGATTTTGCATTGATTTTATAGAGACAATGTCTGAACACTGCAACAGTGAGAGGTGTTCATTTCCTCAGGCCCACTAGATAGAAAGAAACGTATTAGTTATTGAAAGCAATTAACTTGTAAAAGATAACATTAAAGTGGGATTTAAAAACAAGCTGTGTGAGGAGAAACAGAAGATTTTTAGCAAAGACAGCAATTATTATGAAGCACCTTGAATGGCACATATAAAGTTATCTCACTTTCACCTACACAGAGGTTGTCTTTCCAGAGGTATTTCACCAAATTACATTTCCTACTCTCCTGCCTCTGTTTACTGCAGTTTCAAAGAATGCATCTGAGTAGCAGCAGGAAATAAAATCTGTTTTTAATAGGAACTACTTAAATAAAGTTTAAAAATAAAGTACTTATTTTCAAAACTAGATTGCTTAATTTTTTAAGGGCTTTGGCTCTGCAATGTACAAGGGTGCTCCAAGATGCAGATACCCAAACTCCCGATTCACTTTAAAAATTAGCTCTCTCTTAGAAGTATAAATTGCTCCATCTGGAAGTCATTAGGGTTGCAAGGATGTGCAGCATTAAGTAATTTAACTTGCTGAAGTGCTTCTTTTTTAATAAGCTCTTCAATTTAAAAATAAGAATAGTTTAAAAAACCCCCACCTTCTTCCTAGTACAGCTGTTTGAATCACATGAACCACTTTATTCATTTAATATCCTGAAAAAGGTGGGGAAGGCATTGCTTGAAGCCAACAGTAACAATTGTATTAGCAACAAACTGGAGATATAACTGTAGAGAGAGAAAACATGAAATCCTTGACCTCAAATATTTGTCTGCAATAGCCAACAGGCTACCCCTTTGCATGGCTACCACCATCCTTTATCTCCTGGTAGGAGATTCTGCCTTACCTGTCTTCAAAACTTTTTGATGAAAATTTCTTAGGATATTCTCATGGCATTTAACAGAAGGGCAGTTAAAAGTTGGCATTTGACAATGGTAATTTCAGCATTTTTCAGGTTAAAATCCCTATGTAATTTTGAAGGGTTGAAAAGTTAAAGTAAGAAATGCTAATTACTCTGGGGAGCACAAAAATTAAAATATATTTCTAACTTGAATGAACTGACATGCACCATCAGTTGTATTTTCAATTAAGGTTCAGCAATGTTGATTAATTCACTCATTTGAAAACAATTTACATACAAGATGGTCAGGGAAGTGGAATGTTGCCCTGGGGGAACTCAAGAAAAGAGTCAGGGATCAAAGCCTGAAAGCGAATTGACATATTTGGGGAGCTTTCACTAGCATGATAGTAGTGGTTGAAGATCAGAGCAGGGAGATGAATGCTTTTTGCCTAGATGATGATTACTGCCATCACAGAAAATATAAGGCTTCAGATTTTTCATAAACACACACCCGTGTACTTCATATTATTAAGAAAATTCCAGCCATCAGTCTAAGGAAATATCTGAATAGTGAAATGGAAATTAGCTTTAAAATTTGCATTTAGGACTGTGTAAGCATGTGGACAGGCTTTTATGTTAGAAACTATTTCCTTGTTACAACCTTTGCCAGCAGACTGCAGAAAAGCCCTGACTTTTCCTCTATACCTGGCTGCTTAGATTAACCAGGAGTATGAATGGGAAATTGACCTATTTATAAAGTAATTTAGGGAGAAATATTACCAATAGTTGCTACTGCATTTCAATGGGATGCCCCAAGTTAGATTTCAATTTGCTATGTTTAAATTGCAAAAACAATTCAAATTATCATCAGCTGTGTGGTCTCTTTGAACTGTATAGAAAAATTGGAGCTGCAGCATCTGAGGAAATTATTGTAGGTAACATTTTAAAAGCAATTCAACCAATTATAAAATTTACTCACAATGCTGACACACCATGCCAAGACTGTTGGTTTCACGCTTCCCACAGAAGGAAATGTTCAGTAAAGCATAAAGCTTATATATTACATTATAAGCTAAATCTATGTTAAGCAGAAACAAAAAAAAATCAGTAAAAATTATTTTGAACTTAGAGGCAAAGTAGGAAATATGAAACTATGTGTTTTTTTGAAATCCATTTCATAATGAACAGTTAGAAGTGCCTTTTACCAGCTGTTGCTGGAAAGCTGTCAGTTCATTTTTAAATAGAGATGTCAAAGGTCTGCAAACCTGTTATTGAACAAGACTGAAAAGCATATGCCAATGAACAATTGAAAATGACTGGGGTGATGGGGTTAGGTGCAGGGACACATGATTTTAGTCAACCTTTTGGCTTGCCATATTCTTTGAAACTCAGCTCTCTGGAGCTTTTAAGGCTCTACTGTTACCCAAGAGATATATAAATTCAGGACCACAAAGCATACCTCAGCCTCTCTGCTCTAGAGGCTCCTAATGAGTTAAAAATGAGAATGTCAGCACACATGAACTTTCAGAAGTGAAAACTTATGCTATGTATCTCTGGAGGTAAAAAGCAGATCTAAGTCTAAGCTCAAATGCAACACATTTCTGCTCTAATAATACATGCTGCAAACAGGAAGAATCCCTGTAAAATACCATCCCTTTAGTGCCAGATACATAAAAAGATGTTTAAAACTCTTAGCCTTTATGGTGAAAAATACAATTCTTTATTGTTTAAGTAATTTTTCCTATGATGGTATGAAGATACATATTTTTGTTAAAGTAATTGTGTAACCAGCTCTGATGCAGACATTCTAAGCAGGAAGATGTGTTCACATAAAAGTTCCACCTGTGCTGATGCATGACAGAGGAACAAAATCTTTTCTGTTTGGGTCAGAATGCCACAAAAAAAAAAGACTGTCCTTGGAGAAAACTCAGCATCCACTCTGGAAAATATATAAAAGTATATCAACAGGTTCTCTCCACGTGAGAAATTAATAATGCTGTGTGCAATCATTAATAGACACCAAGGATAAGTTGCCCCTACCTGCTACATTTAGCAATGGCATCAAAGGTTCATTAATACAAACAGTGAGAAACATGTGCTTCCTTTTTCAGTGGGGAGAGAAAAAAAAAAGGACAAAAATGACAAATGTAAATAAAAAGGGCAAAACAAGTGGCTGGTATAAACCTGAACCAAGGCAATGAAACATGGCTACATTATCCATTTCGATAATACTACTGTCAGGTTATTTTATTCTCAGGGAACAAGTTAAAGCCCATTTAACTAACTCCAATAAAGAGTTAAAGCCTATTTAACAAAAAGCCTGTGTAACTGGATGACTGTAAAGATCCTCATGTTAAAATATCAGAAACATCCAACTACTTCAAGAGCGTACATATGACAAAAGTCTTATTAGGCAATGAAAAGAATATGTCCTTTTCCCTTCAGCAGGCCTATTTATATGCCTAAAATTAAACACATGCCTAATAATTAAGCATGATTAGGTTGCAATTACTTCTTTTGTGCTTCTTTAGTACTTTTTTCATCTCATTCTAGCTGCCTCAAAACGTGAAAACCAGAGATATGAATGGCTGGGATTGACTGCCATCCATTTCAGCCACATTTCAGCCCACCCTGGAAAATATAAGCCTTTTCTGTCATAAGCTGTCAGTAAAACTCATGTCTTCCAAACAAAGGTTTTGAGAGCCGAGCTTACATGGCACCTTTAGATTTTACATTTTGTTTGACATCTACCACTTGCGAGAAATGGCGTTTTATAACCGCTTTCCATCCTGTCTGTCCCCATCACCACCACCCCCACCAAACATAATTGCTTTTACTATAAATACCTGACACTGCTACTGGAAGCAATAGAGTGAGATTTAGAAAACTCTTGTTGACTGCCTGATAGATTTTTCACAATCACAGAATGGTTCAGGTAGAAGGGACCTTACAAATCTTGTTCCAACTCCCTGCCATGGGCAGGGACACCTTTCACTGGACCAGGTTGCTCAGAGCTCCATCCAGCCTGGCCTTGAACACTTCCAGGGATGGGGCATTCACAATCTGTCTGGGCAATCCATTCAACCACCCTCAAAGAGAAGAATTTCCTCCTAATATCCAAGTGAACCCTTCCCTCTGTCAGTTTAAAGCCATTTCCCTCTTGAATATAAGTGGAAATCTTCTAGTGCTAGCGTTAAGTAGTTTATTCTCTACCAAATAAAAAAAAAAAATGGGATAAATATTTTTTTATAAGTGGAGACCAGTCTGGACAGGAAAAAACTAGTACTACAGCACATTTGAGAATTTAGCTTATTTTATCAGGCAGCGTGCTACATATCTAAAAGTTTCATCTTAGAGATTCAATATTAATGTCCTTTTTATTGGTTCCTTACCTGAATATATCCTAAATTTTGTAGGTACAGTACATTTACTAAGCCAGGGAAAAAGAATCAGGTTTGTCCAGTTAAAACCCATTATTTTCTGACTCAAATAGACATTAAAGTAGGAAACAACTAGAGATGATGCACTGTATTAGCTGCTGTGGAAAACAACTGCCAGTGAATGTTCAATTTACTGAGTGGACATTAGAAGTGTTCCAGAACTGCCAATGATAACAACGGAGTGGGCAAGCCTTGACAGCAGAAAAGCAAACCAATCGATCTAAAATGGTACATACAGAAAGCAATCCAGTATTAAAAAGGAACTTGAACAAATGAAATAGATTTGATTTAGAAGGTAAAGATGATTCCAACACCAGTTATAATGTACAGGTATAATTCAGATTATATGTGTTATTCGAGGCACCTAAGACCTGCCAAATTAAAATTACAGGACTGTGTCACTACAGAAATAATTTTGGTTGAATTAAAAGAGAAGACAAGGATCTAAGTAATTTTTTGGTGCTATTCTTACCCCTTACCACTCAGGTAAGTTTGGAAACTGAGAACAAATCTAGGGAAGAGCAATTATGAAGACACAACCTTAGGGAGCAAACCAAAAGGCTTTTCCAAAAGTGTTATTTATATATTTCAGCATAGAGCAAAAGGCCTGGGTTTCACAAACAGCCAAAACTTGCCCCTTTGTGCTTTTGCAAAATTTCACCTATGTAAAACGTATTTTGCTAAACTCAGTGAAGAAAGGATCCCAGCCAGAAGGTCCCACCTTATCCCCAGGATCCTGGGAAATCATGAAATCCTGAAGCAGCGCTAGGACTGATGCATATCTAGCGATTTCTCACAGGATTACGCAAAGAACGTAAAGAGGAGGAAACACAATTTCACAATCAGTGTCAAAGTTCAGGAATAGCTCATGGCAGCCACAGCCCAAGGAAAAAACCACCCTTCCAGCAGTACCCCTGAGTGGAAGTGAGCCCCTTCCCCCAGGCTACCCCTCCACAGCCCAGACCTTGTTCCCTGCCTCGAATCCACACCCTGCCCCGGCAGCATCCTCTGACAGACTCAAGTGTTCCCAGATCATCCAGCACAGTGACTTGCAGGAGGAACTAGCCCAGACGTGACAGTAACTTGCCTCTGAAGCACAAGGGACAGCTTGTACCTCTCAGAGCTGCCATTTCCTAACATCAAGAAGTAATTAATCTAAGCTGACTTCCATCATGGCGTGAACAGTTTGCCAACAGTTACCACATAATATTATGTTAGAAATTATACATGTTCACTACACTGGAGATGTGCCTAAGGCATTAACTGTAAATGGTATTTTTCAGCAGGGGTGTGTATGTGGGCATGCACACTGGAGCAAGAAAAGCCCTGACAGTCATGGATTGCACAACGGTTTCCATAAACAGAATTTTCTGTTGAGAGCTTTTCCCCCTGCTGTACTAAAGTTTTCCATGTTTGGCCTTGGAAAAAAGCAAAATTGCTCTAAATACCTCAGGACTGAAAGAACTGCTCCCATCTCAAATCCATCACCAGGGAGAGAAACAGGAGTCTGATTTCACTGTGTTTGTTCTCATCCCAGATTTACTTCAACACATGGTACTTTCCTCATTTTCATCTTCAATTTTTGATTCCTCCATGCCAAAAATATTAACTGAGGTAAGGTTTATGCAGATGGATAAACATATCTGAGCAGTAGGAAGCCCTGTCAGTGCTTGGAATCAGCTGGCACATCTGGGGAAGGAGGGCTCAGCAACTGAACCTTGCAAAGTGTGGGCATGTTAGGAAAGGCTGGGCATCAGCTTATGCCCTGCCTTTTGTATTTTAAAGCCTCAAAAGGCACTGAAAATCTGTAGCAGGCATTAAACTTCACATTATGTAGATGTGCCAGGGAGAATGGAAGAGCAGCAGCGGCAAAATTCTTCAGTATGTAAAGATCATGGTAATCAGTCTAAAGCATTATTAGCTAAATTTAGTGCACTGAATGAAATTAATTCATGGAACCAATTCCTGCCCTACCTATTGCCTAAGCTGTTATTTCCTCAGGTAGTGCATAAACGCTATGATGGCATTTTAAGCAGTGTGATTTCACACTGAGGCATTTCCAGAAGTCCTGTGAGGTATGAAGATCTATTGGGCTGTTTCAATTTGTTATGTTCAGGAGGCTTTCTCCAGTAAAAGCTCACAACATAAGGGAGATAAGCCTCAAGCAAGGGAAAGTATCAGTCACATGCACAGAATAAAGTTTTCCCTTTACAATCTGACATTATCTGCTTAGGATGAAATACAATCTATGCTATAATCTGTTTTAAGCATTAGGAAAACAAAAGCCCAAGCACACACATTAAATTGCTATCAAGAGGAAAATCCGTATTATACAGGTGATAGGTTTTTCTAACAAAGCATTTAGAAGAGCAAAGTATGGAAAACACCACTGCCTGCCTCCAAATACTTCCAAAAAATGTTAAGGAATATAATAGGTAGAAGAGGAAGAAATATTAGCACACAACAGCATAAGCTAAGGTGCAAAGCATGTTAATTAGTGTATTATAATGACTTCTGACAGTTTCACATAATGCCTTTTCATCAGCATACTGTTTCAATTACACATTCTCCACTTCCCACATTAAAACCAGCTTCACTATGATTTTTCACCTGCTGCTTCAGTATTAGGTTTAAGCCCCAGGTCTTCCCAGAAAATAATTTTATTTTCCTAAAGTTACTCACTGATTCCTTCAAGAAACACAAGGGAAAACATTCCTCTGCTTTGTGAAGGCATAAAAGGAAAAGGGAGGGAAATGCAATAGTGGAGCCTAGCTTGTTATCTCCAATGCCATGATCCTCCATGCTGCACAAAGCCCTTGGTTAGAAGCAAATCATACAGCTCAGAGGTGAAGCACACTGGAACAGACACCTTAAATCTGGACAAACTATCTCCAAATACTGAATAAATGATCACAGAATGACAGATGTGCTGACTTGGGAGAAGGCACCCAGAAGGACCACAGAGTCCAACACCTGGCCCTGCACAGGATTTTGAAACAACCAGTTATTTTTTCCCCACCACCTATTAAACAAGGAAGAAAACATTAAGACAAATGTCTGGAATTCTGATCTACTAACAGTTACAAGATTGTTTGATATTTCATTACTAGAGAGCAGATAGGGAAACATGTACCTCCTGACTTATTTTTATAAACTTATGTCTTGAGGAATCACAAATAAGAAAATCCAAAATGAATGCACAGCTAGGTCTAAATCCTTTCCAAACTTTAAAATGCTGCATTCATTCATTATTGCCACAGAAATGAGGCACAAGGAAGGTGTGTCTTCACAAGGTCACAAGTCTTCACAAGGTGAAGACTGCCCTGTTCCTCTGCCCACAAGACCAAGCAGGGCACCATGATGTCAAGCACAAAGACTGAGTTCTGCAGGCAGAGTGTGGAGGGATTAAAGGAGCACAACTCCAAGGCAGATCCCTGCAGCCACACACAGGAGCAGGCTCTGACAGCAGACCTGGGCCATGATGAATGGGCCATCCTCCTACACACGCCTCTGAGCTCACTCTGGGGAGAGGCAGCTGCCAGAGGAGGATGATTGCCTGCAGGAAACAATCTTTCCCATCCCAAGCTGCACAGGACACACCCTATCTCCAGTCATGGTATGGCTGGAAGAATTTTTTTCCATGCACTCATAGATCACTCTGTTTCAACAAGTCTGGTACATTCTTCCTCCATATACTGCTGAAAGGTGCCAGGAAACCTGTAAAGCAAGTTGGGATTTTTAGCAGTGGCTCTGCTACTTCACTAGTAGCTCCAGAGGTGCCCAGAGCCTGACAGGATTTGGTGTTTGGGGCACAGGCAGAGCAGTCACACAGGGTAAACAATCTCAGTCACTTAATGACAGTTTACTGTAGTCACCTTCAATGTTCTCACATTCACAACCACTACTCCACTCATTTTATGAAACAGTCACATAGAAAACTCTTGACACAGAGCCACAAAACAGAAACTCCTCCTTGAAATTTTCATGCAGCAACTCATCATCCAATTATTCCTCTTCCTTTTACATCTCACTGAATTTTAACAAGGAAAATGGCAGGAAGCTAAGAGGCAACATTTTGGCCTAAATTCTGTATTTCGTCAAAGTTCTAAATTCCTCTTCTCTTCTGCTCCCTCCACCCCATAATATAATACTTTAAGCCCTTAATTCAAGTTTGTACAGCCAGGGTGACACTCCCAGGCAATGCTAATGCATACTTGGAGGTTTGACAGCAGCATCTTCCATCAAGCAACGCACCCCATAAAGTAGCGGCAACCTTTTCTCAAGGCATTTGGATGCTTGCAGCAGTCATAGACTGCCAGAATGAATTTTCAACCCCAGGCACATTTTAAGCAAGAGTCTTCAGGCTCCCCAGTGCCTTTTTTGTTTGTTTGGTTTTTTTTTTGATCTGAAGAATTATTTAATGGCCAGACTTTCCTGTGTGCCTAGTACCCATTCTGCAATCTCTCTGAAAAGGCTCCTAGTAAGATCTTAAATCAGTGCTTAGAATTAGTACGTATTAACAGATTTAGGCAATGAAATTTTAAGCTACTGAAGCTTATTATTTTCATCCTCAAAATCTATTCATGTAAGTGCAGTCACCTTTTAATTCAGAGCAGAAGATTTGAGATTTAAATGTAGGTTCACTTGAAGTGAGTTTAGCACACAGAAAGTGACAGGAGTTGGAATACAGCTCTTTTGTGAACTGAAGAAAAAGAAATGAAAGAATAGAAGTAGCAAACAAATTACAAGACCTGTCAACCTTGTTAGATATTATGTTGAGAGCAGTAGGGATGAATGGGGACTTCCCACTTCTATGCCTATCACAAACAAATGAAAATATATGCATGGTTTTGAATAAGGTATTTAGGAAGTGACAGATAAGTCTTAGGAAGGCACATTTGCTTTCCCTGCTGAGAAAATAACATATCTCAATAACACCACTTCCTTTCAAATTCCTCGGGACAACAAATCACAGAGGGCAATTTTAATTTATTTTGACTGTTTACTCTGTGTTGACAATTTGAATTGGTAGCTTCTGATATTCTACTGCAGGAAGCAGTCTGAAACATGACAGCTCAGGCTGCAAAGAATTAATACCTTCAAAATTATACATCTCTTAACCAACTGTCTTTTCTTGCCAGCTATTCCAGCCTTAATTTCAGCATTCAAGCTTTGTGTTTCTTTTGTTCAAAAGGACATCCCAGAATGTTATTCTTTCCATTGTTTTGGAATTACACACATGCATTAAACATGCCTGGGAAAGCCCAGAAACAATGAGAGGGAAAAAATTGTAAAATTATTTGACTGTCAAGAAATTTCTGTCCTTCAGAAAGACGTGTGCTCATTTATGTATTTGAGAAATTCCTTCTTTTTCGATTTCCCTTGTTTGAAGAACACAACCATATGCTACATGAATATACACATGCAGTGCTATCCACAATATGGAAACAGATTTACACAGACAGCACATTTAACTCTACAGCAACCATTCTAACAGAAAGAGCACAAGCCAAGGTAAGGAAACCAATTTCTGATGCATAAATATGGATTGTGACACTGCCACAACCTAACCAATTGTTGTTAAATGTCACAAGAAAACTTGCAAACTACATTAAGCTCCCCAAAAGGCTTTACAAGCAAAAATTCTCTGCCACCACTTTGTTCAGGTTGCTGAAATGACAACTTCAACAGAGGGCAAACCGAACTTTCTCTCATAGAAAGTCTCAAACAACAAGCACCATTCTGCCTCTCAAGCAAGAAACTCTTTTTTTTTAATTGTTCCATTCCTTTCTCTAAGTAGAAAAAGTACACCCTACTATTAGCTTGCTATTGTCAAGTAATCTGAAATGTGTAGGGATGTAAAATTAAAGCTCTCACAAAACTGACATAAGCTTCAAAAATCATTCCACGTCGCTTGAAGATTCCTGCTTCACTAAGTTTTATTGTTCTACGGTCTAGTTAATCTTCTGATACCTAATGGTTATTGTTCCATGTATTCTGAAGGCTTATACTTAAGCAGGAATGTGGGAATGGTTGTGTAGGTAACTCCAAAATCAATCCCATTAGGGTAAAAAAAAAAAAGATTGATGCCAAAACTCCTCTCTTACAAAGATAAAATGTAAATGCTCTACAGAAAGTGAAAACAGCTCCTCAGGGAATTGTTAGGAACTGGGCAAAAGAGCAATGCAAACGTTTCATTAGTCAAGTAGGAACTTGAAGGAAGAGAACTGGGAGTGCTTGTGAGAACAGCACAGCTCTGCCAGCTCGGGCAGCACCACAGACACCGCTGACCTTGCATGCGCATGGAACGTCAATAAAGTAAAAGGAAATAGATAAAAATCTGTGAGTATAAAGTATATGCCATTTTTGCTCCTTAAAGGATTTAATAAATTCCACAAGTCTCCAGGAACATAAAGATAAGCTAGCTGCTCATGAAGGGCAAAGCGCTATCAGTTTTCAAACCAACTCCACTGAGTTTAGGAAGGACTTCAGGGAGAAATGGCTTTTAATAACATCTCTCGCTGCTCCTAAAACACAGAGCTGCTACCTAAATGGGAGCCATAATTTAACCTTCTTTGCTGCAGAACATTGTTCTCAAGAAAACATTTCAAAATGAAGAAGGAAAACCAATTTACTTGCCTCTTTCTCGGCTTGTTTGTTAGGACTGAATTCTCCATACACTACAATTACATTCTGAATGCATTAAGTATGACTGATACTTGGGGAAAAAACAGCAGTCTATATTAATGATCCGCCTTAATTTCTTTGATTTTCAGACTTTTTAATATAAGAAAATAAGAAAATGTTAAGGGTGTTCAGCTGGAAGAAGAAATTAGAAAGATAAATATAACACAGCCCCTTTAATCCAAACATTTTCTTTAAAATAAATTCCATTTTCAAGCTTCATTTACAATCTCATTTGCACAGAGTTGCCAATCCTGATTAGCCCGAATGAACTCCCTAAACATGAAGGTGAAATCTCCCAGACAGTGATATAGCAGGAGATTAGAACACCTGCAGACATCCAGCGTGCTACAAGAGACTTTCTTTTTTGCTTGGAATTACCCTCAAATGAATACCTTCAAACATAAATGTACAAAAGAAGGGATCTCACAATCCCTGGTTAAACAGAAACTTCACATTTTAAAGCTAAAGAAATGCATTCTGCTTGAGACCAAAAGCTAAGACACAAAGTCTTTCTAGCTTTCAAAAACAGTGATCCTTTAAAAAGGGGGAAAATATGGTTTTTACCCGAGCCTCAAGACACTTTTAATAGTTACTAGTCATGAGTGATGTTACAGTAGGCAAGATAAAAAATATTTGCTCAGCCCACCAGTGGAACACATAATTCCCCATGAAGACCCAGAACACAACCCTCTAGAAAGACACAATTTCTTTAAAAATCTCCAAAAGACTCATAATTTTAAAGATACTATGTATATTGTGAGACTGATTGCAAGTGAAAACTCAGGTCACCAAAGTAAGAAATAAAGAAGGTAAGAAAGAAAGAAATAAAGAATTATTTTCACACCCAGCAAATCATCACATGCCATCTATTCCAGATGATTATGGCATTTATTTGGTCAAGTATTCACAAGTTAAAACTCCATGTGTTTAATCATAGTCTGGCCTGTTATAAAGCATTATGTCTTAAGATTTTATTTGATCAGAAGGCAAGCTTAGACTAGTTCTTGCAACTTTGAGAAATTGCAGTCAACCATTTCTCAATATCTGATAGGCAGGAGGAAGAAATTAATTTTAAAATGGGTATGGTTTGATCATTGATACACAAACCATGTCTCAAGAGCTGTGATTGGTAAAAATGAAGGGGGATTCCTTGAACATATGGAAGAGTGTATAGCACATAGCACACCTCATGTTAGAATAAAAGAAATGTCTATTCTTAATGCATATATTAACACAAGGTACATAACAGATGAAGAATCAAATACCCATGTAAATACATAATAATGACACTGAGAAATCACCACTTGAAGTGACTGCACCAGAAAGTGCTGGAACGAGGAAGCAAAGCTTGAAGTAGAAAAATGCAGAGGTAGGAGAAGGGTTATATATTTGTCAGGAGCAGCATATAAAGAAGAAACTGTAGTTAATTGTACAGTGTTAATTGCATGTCTGCTATTTTACCAGTTTGGAGGCTAAAGGTGCAATATATAATGGATGCTGGGCTTGGAGCCAAATCACAACTCCTGATATTGAACATCCAGATACTGTAAGTCAATAGAGGTGCTTTTATGATTTAGAACACTGACAGGTAAATATATTGTTATCCAAACATCAACAGCCGATCCCCATTACAATTTCCCCAATAAAACACACAATAATTCAAATGAGCATTATCACTGGTTTGTATTAAGGAGGGCCTGAAGTTAATAGTTAAAAGCAAAGCCCTCTTTTAAAGAAACACATTGAATTCCTCTGCCATGGGCTGGGACATATGTTCAGCTGGTTAGATAATACGGAAAAGTGAGCAAAATGTGGGAGGGGAACAAACATATTCTGCACATGAGGCTAAAGGGGCACTACCAAGAGGTGACCACCTTGGAAGCATTTATTTCAGAGCTCAGGCATCCAGCCCTGCCTAAAGCTCTCCCAGGTTTGATGACACTAAATTCACCCCCTAAAAAATTAGCAGATTAGGAAACCATTCATTCATCCTACAGGGGTACATCAAAATCTTGGACTTCTAAAACAACACAGGACAGGGGCTTACCACACCTGCATCTAATATGAATCACCATTTTTTTTTAATAAAACAGGATTCTCACAAGGAAGCAGATTAGATAATGGGTTACAGAGAAATTGCTTATACAGTTCTGATTTAAATCCAACACTGAATAGGAGCGACAGAAAATTATTACCAAATTATGCCAGCTGAATGGATTACTCAAACTGCTCTAATGCCCTCAGTTTGTCCTGGGTATCACTTTTATATCAAAGTCACTTCCACAGTTGGAATTAATTCAAAAAATACTTTTAAAGCACAGAATATTCCAAAAACTGAATGCTCCTTTGTTATTAAAAAACAGTCAGCCAAAGTCAGATTTGGAAACTTTCTCCTTCCCATTGTTGTCATGACAGTCCATGTGTCGTGTGTGGGTTACACACACGGGGGGGAATTGTTTAATTTTAAACAAGCACTTAAATTCTTCATCCCTGCAGGCATGAGGGTGACTCTGAGCTGTTTGGAAGGAGCTGTGGAACAAGCTCTGAAGCTACAATTTTCTTCATATTCTGCAGCCAAACACAACACACCAAGCAGCACCACAACATGTGAAAAAGGCCAGAGTCCCCCAGCTCTTTTGTATAGGAGGTGAGGGTTTGTTCCACCCTAGAGGATTTCCTTTCAGAAATGCTGTGTCTGCCATACAGGGGATTTACTCATTTGTGTTTACTCATTTCTGATTCATGGTAATTGGGCCTCTAAAATATTGTTACGAAAAAAAAAAAAAGACCAAAGAAGTCCTTTCTCATTTTCAGCCTCACCCTCTGTGTAGGATCACAAGAGACTCTCTGACCCATGAACTAACTGCTCTTTTTGACACAACCAGCTGGTAGGAAAGCTAAATAAAGCATTGTCTCAGATCAACAACAAAGAGATGGAACAAAAAAAAAAAGAAAGGAAATCTTACTGTGGTTTTAGAGATCTTAAAGTGTTACAAGTCACATGAACTGGACAAAAAGTATCACGGGAATGCAGAGAGAACCCCAGATGCTCCAACTGAAAAACTGAAGTTCCATACAGAAAGAGGACTTGTGGATGTGTGGGTGCAAAAGGACATCCACGTATCTGAAAGACTCCGAGACCTCCATCAGGAATCTTCTGCCTCTTCTCTGATGCCTTTCAATTCCCCATGGTGGGAAACCTGTATAATCCAAGTTTTCTTTACTTCTACCTTAATAATTCCCAAGCTAACATAGTGGTAGTCCCTAAGCAAAGCAGGTATTAAATATTCTTTAGCAACAAATCACAGTAAGAGGGGAGTTTTTATGTCCTGTAAAAAGCAAGCACACAGCAGGGATCTGGCAGTTCTGGAGGTGGTGATATCCTTCCTTTGGCTAGGGCCAAACATTCAGAGGTAAAACTCACTCTCAGAAATTGTCCTTCTTTGCCAAGTGTAAGGTTGTGATTTTACAGTGACTTGTTTTGCATATTTGTTTTGTTCAACTCTCTAAAGTGAAAAAAATCCAACAATATCCATGGCTTCCCAGTCAATTTTCTATAAACTTCACTTTCAGCTTCTAATGAATGGAGCTGTATTGCAACAAACTAATTTTAAATTAAGTCTTCTGTGAAACCATTTCTGTTTCATTTTGTGGGGGGGAAAAAAAAAAAAAGTTGTTTTAAACAAGATTACACCTGACAAAATTACAATCTTTCACTTGGGTGAATTGTGATTTTCAAAACTGTGTGCTTTCAGAGTGTATTACATGACATTATTTTGCATCCATGACACTTCTCAAAGTCTCAATGTTTTTTTCCCCTCTCTCTGTGTCACATGTAAATATGTGTGGAGCTTCCCTAATTCTGTTGGAGGATTAAAATTGAGTAATGCAGCTGTTAAAACAAAAATGCTTCAATAGAAACTGTTGTGTTCATGGGTACTTCAAACAGTTTATAGTCTTGTCTTGATGACCTGCTGTTTACAGTCCATGAAGACATTGAGATATTTAAACAATATTCTTATTGTATTCTTACTTCTTCAAAACCAACCCACATGTTTTAATTCTAATGAAAACACTGTATAAAATCATACTGAAAGTGTAGTGAGAAAGTTGCAAAAAAACCAAGAAAACAGTGATCCAGACAGACATAGACACAATCAGATATCAAAAGGGCTATTTTTAGTGTTGCAAAGCATTTCACATTTATGTATTTATGTATTCATTTATTTATAAGCCTTGGAAAGCTAGCAGCTATTTTTATTGAAAAACTAAATAGGAAGCATTCTCAGAAGAGTGCAGTGATGCTCCAACACATTGTGATGTTGAAACACTAAGATGGTCAGACACTTCTCTGTCCATCTCTCTGACATATCACTAGGAAATACAAGAATTTAGACCACTGTGCTAAAGGAAATTCAGTATAACTCACTTTCCCAAGGAGCCAGAAGAGAGATTCATATCA
This sequence comes from Parus major, assembly GCF_001522545.3. Lineage (NCBI taxonomy): Eukaryota > Metazoa > Chordata > Aves > Passeriformes > Paridae > Parus > Parus major. The sequence continues at coordinate 6,695,086 of NC_031770.1, read as the reverse complement.
TGACAAATAGCTAAGCGAGAGTATGTAAGAAGATGTAATTCAAAGTTGGTGACAGTTGTTTAATTAATAATTTCTTCTAGCTTCTTACTGCATAAATTATATCATACAAATTATACTCACCTACAAACCAACACATGGGCAAAAACAGTCATAAAAAGTTTATGCTGAAAGTATTAGATCTTTCATAAATACAGTTTCCTCCTAAACCTGGTTCTAGAACTACTATCAGTCCCTTGGACTACTGCTGAGTCTTTTAAGTCACAGTTTGGGTTTTCTGTTAACATTTAAAGGCATCCAGAAAAGTCTAAATCCCAGATCAGTGACTGCTGTGCCCTGCAGATGATGGATTTCAAAGCTCCTTTGTATTCCCAGCAGTGAAACTTCAGTCCAAGTCCAGCAAGCTGAGAACCCTGTGCTGCAACCACTATAAACTTCTCCAACTAGTCTGTAAATGGCCAAAAATGAACCACATTCAGAATCTATATTTTTTTCTTATCAGCTAATAATCTAAAAAATACTTCCATCTATTCAGAGGAGAATAAATGGTACAAAACTTGCAAGCCATGCAATGTTGTAAATAATCTGCAACCCTGACTAGCTTGCACAGAGCTACAGATATACAGTAATGTAAATTACTGTCCCCTCTGTCATTTGCTTTACCTTTATGTTTGAAAAAGGTAAAAAATCGCAGATGACAACTCAAGGATTTTCATAAACATTATTGAAAACTCACAAATATCAAAAAAGGGTAAAATCAATCTGAGAACTATGAGAAATGAAAAAAAAAATCCTAGTGTATGCTCTTCAACTTGCACGATGAGCCAAACAAAACTTTAAGAAAAAAATCTGTGTGAAGGCAGTATTAAGAAAAGGGGGATGCTATCAGAAATCTAAAATAAAGGGGGAACTAATTTCTAGTGCTAAACAACAACAACAACAAAAATCCACATGAATTTCATCTCCATACTTGAAGGCAAACATCCTGGATGATGTTCTCTTTTCACCAGTACTGAAACACCATCGTCAACATGTAAAGTAATACCAATTTTATTTCTGATTAACCAGTATTTTAATTTCTTCCTATAGCAATTAAAACATTTGTATCACATTGTCTCCCACCTGCTGTTTTCTTCCTAAAGAGAAATGTATCAAATGTTTGACCTTAGTTTTCACCAAAAAGAACCCCTAAGTACATAGATCAAAACATTGTTACATGGAACAGCCTCAAAATTCCTCTGCTGGGTGAAACAAAGATCTTTTTAAAACCATTTTACATAACCTTCTCATCCTATCTACTTAAGCCTGGTCTAAAAAAATTACATTATAGATAAAGAACTCACAAAACAGTCCTGCTTTTTGTCTGTATTATTCCTTCAAAACATAATCAGAGAAAACCCAAAACCAAATTAGTAGATTTAAACCTCAGCTGCAAGGTTTGTGGGTGAGTGAAGGAGAATTCCAAAAAAAATCACAGCACCTTTCAGATTCATATAATTCCTTCTGCTTTATTTCAAAATAGTAGAAAGAAAATCCTTATTCATTACTTATGATCTGATTACTTCCATTTGCAAATAATTTGTCATATTTTTGGCTGCGTAATGTGCAGTTTCAGCACAAAAAGGAATCCTATTCTTTGCTTTCACGAAAGAAAATTAGGCTGTACTGTTTTTACAACATTCCAGCTACAATCATATAATTATTATTAATCTGAAGTAATGATATGAAGGTAATAACCTCTGAGGGGCTCCAATTTTAAACCTTTTTGCTACCCTAGGGAAATGGAGGATCAGCAGTTAGTGTTCTAATTCGAGCCCCAAGCCTGTGCCAACACACTTTATAAGCTAAATCCAGGTTTGGGAGACAGGCTGCATATTTTTCAGAGACTAAACCAGCATAAATCACGAAGTGCCAACACACTATGAGGTTAATGTTGTGTTTTACTACAGTAAGCAATTTCTATCACCATTTAAAATGAGACAAGCAAAATTCAGGCAGACAAAATCTCATGCATCAAAGATTAATTTTCAAGTACTGAGCATTGGCTTTGGCTACCGAGGAAACATATTAGAGTGAGAGCAGCAACCACTGCACTTAAAGGAATATAAATATCTCAATTCTAACCCATTCTAGCCCCTTCTCCTTGTCAGCTGACTGTAGTGATGGGAAATTTGTTTATTTTTCTGCCACACATTAGGTCTTTTTTCTTCTTTTTTATTATTATTTGAGTAGAAAGGACCAACTATATCCAAGTATGGAGGAAACAAAATATATTAGCCCGAAGGGGCACAACACCCTGCTCCAGCACCAGCATACCTGAGGAATGACTACACCACCAGTGTGGAAAGGCATATTCCAGCAAACCATTTTTGCACCTAATTAGGAGACATTTTAAATAGTACCTTACACATAAATTAAGCATTAGGAAAGTGTTTACACCTTGTAACCCATTCTCTGTTCCATCAAGGGGTTTTCCAGACAGTGCTGGGTGCTGATGCCAAACAACTGTGATAAACAGTGCGGGCTGCTGTCCCAAGCACACCACCCTGGAAACTCAGTTCTGTGACTGATTTCACCAACACTGAAAATCAGACCTTTGCAGAAAATGTAGCTGTCCAGAATTACAGATGTAAGGCCAGGGAAGGAAACTCATGGCATCAGGTTTCCACCACCTGCTATTATAGCATATTAACACACACGTTATATGCCAATATATGGACCCAATTACTGAGCAAATGGCTCAGGGCTCCTCTAAATTTCTCAGTGCCCACTTCTGTCCTGGAGTTCAGTATTCAGTGACCAGATTGTAACAAGTGATGCCCAGAAGAGGAGGATTTAGATTTAGCGCTGAAGATGGATAGTAAAACGTTTCCTTTAGCCGCAACACATACATTTGTAACCAAACAATTAGCTGTGAAACGACAGCTTCCAGCAGAGCACACCATGACTTAACCACAGCATGACACTGCAGAGAGCACTGACAAATACATGCTTGGGTCCATTCACAAATTAAATTTTAAAGAATCTATCCATTTAAAAAAATGTCTATGAGCTAGACTCAAATCCAAGGACAAAGACTATAGGCTCTTGTGATGGAAGATTCTTGCTGATTCATAACCTCTGGTAGCTACAGCACTTGTTCACCAATTCTTCCCAAACTGATGACAGACCATGCACAGACTTGGAAGAGAAGATGTTTGAACTTGTTTAGCTGAAGTTGATAAATACATTCCCCATCAGCCCCAGGAGTTCTAACTTCTCCCTTTTTGTATGTGTGTGGGGTGTGGAGGTGTACATAAGGAAAAGCCACAAAGCTTTACAATAAAACCCTCTCTAAAATCTAAGGAGGTTTTAGGTCCAAAGAAGTAATCATTAATACTTCCAAAACATTCACAGTGTAGGCATGTATGTGAGTGTTCATGGTGAATACAGCAGGTCATTAAGATGACTGGAGCCAATTAGATCAAATTAAAACACAATAAGGACACAACTGCACTTACTTTCAAAATGTCATAAAATACGTAATATGATCTTATAAAAAAAAACCTTTGAAACCCAGAAACCACTCAGAAGAAAAACACATAAATATGTGGTAAGTGGTTTTGTTAACTATAAAGAAAACCCTTTCCAAAGGAATCCGAAAAAGAAAAACATCTCTCAAGAAGAAGGACCTTTGGTCTTGGACCTTTGATTAGTACAAACTTGCTTTGTTTAATTTTCAAATTGGTTTTTAATGTATCAGCAATGATAATGATTTAAAGGGATGGCAAAGAGCTGCTGCAGCTCAACGCTGCTTCAGGAAATCCCTGCGTTTTTCCAGCTATATGTTGCTTTCCCAGGAGTTTGGGCACGTGGCTGACAACAATGTAAGGCTACTCAACTAAGACAAAAAGTAGAAATGCATCCCTCCTGGAAAACTATCCTAACCTTTATGAGTTTATATGCTATCAGTGACTGTGTCACCTTAGGCTGTACCTTTTTAACAGAAATTTCACCAAACTTCAGTCAATTATGCACCAATTGTGGGAGAAAATCAAGGATCTTGACCGATTTAGAGTTAGTAGCCAAGTCAGTCTTCTCTAAGCAATCTTGTCTTGTCCATATACTGTTCACTTTTACACCTTCCTTTCCAATTTCCAGACATATTTTTCAATTCCCAGACTTACCTTTTACCAGAATAAATATGGAGGTAGCAAGCTGAACCTCCATCAGAACCATGCAGAGGAAAGCGACTCTTCAACCCTCACATATCAGAACTTTAGAATCATTTGAAACAAAACTTATGTATTATTTTATAAACAAGGTAATAAAAATAAGTAAATTAATTTCTTTCTGGAATCCTGGAAATCTGAAAAATATCCTTGAACATTCTGCCCCGTTCTTCCAACTGGTCAATCTTGTAGTGCAGTAGAGTTCTGGAGTTCCATTTCTGCATAAATCAACCCTTTAATTACAGCTCTACAATTGATCTCCCAGAAAATTAGAAGAGGTTTAAAAATCAGTACCTTTATAGCCTTACTTTAAAATAATACCCTGCAAATATTCATATTTTAAAGACTGGAAATTATGTCTACATAACAGAAGCACACTTTTTAATCTCTGCTTTTTAATCTCCACTTTTTAATCTGATTAAACAAATTTAAAAGCTGATTCCACCTACTGCGTTTAATACTAGCACTTCTCCTAACTACTTATTTCACAGCAGGAACTGTCTCTGAGAGCACATTCACATTATTACTCCAGGCTGATCCTGGAGCAGAAGACTTGCTATATATGCTATTTACTCAGGGACAGTGCTTAAAGTACTAAAAATGTCAAGCAAACAGAAAAAAAAATATTCTAAATGTTATAGATTTATTATGAACATAAACCATTGTATTAGAAACTGTCTAGCAAGGTGTCTCCACCAGAAGTCCACCTTTCAGATTTACTGACAGTTGGTTCTATCCCATATTAGAGGCTGTAAGATTTTATTTTCCTAGGTTTAGGAGTTTCATTGCCAGACATTTTTCAGAAAAAGAAAGAAATTGCTACTAGGCTTGGCAACAATAGAAAAAAAAAGTTAGTTTGGAGGTCCTTTCCTGCCTAGGTCAGGATACCACATACCTGTGCTGGTTTTCAATTGTTTTTAGGCCTGTTAAATACCAGGCAGAATGGGACTCTATTTTCTAACGTTTACTGACAGCGTCTTTTTTTATAGTGAACCTCTGCAAGCAGATAAGAATCCACAAAGCTGTTATGGACCCCTCATTCCAGCCATAAACACAATTTACATCCAGACCATTTTCTGCCAGTAGAGCCAACTGAGACTATTAATCAAATGAGAAAGAAAACAAGCATTTGTAGAGCTTTAAACAGATACTGTTCATCTGTTATTTAAAGCATGTCAGTATCAGAGTACTGCTCAATGTTTGAAGATCAGCTGTACAATATTTAGAATGAACTGTTCTTTAAAAGGAGCAACAATATGAAGTACCAAAGTTAAATAATTGATGATTGGTCTGGAAAGCATTAAAGGAAACTATCTCAGAGCAAAAGGCACTGCCTTTTTCAGCCCCCCAGAGCACTATGCAAACCCGGGTGCCTGCATAGGTGTTTGCTGAAAAACAACAATAGATGACATCAACCAAATTTTGTATTCAGCAAATAACTTGGTTGGCATTTGGGGGGACTTTGTGTAGGCTTTTGTAGCATAGGAGGCAGATGGTGATTACACTGATTTCTGTAAAAAACTGTACTGAATGTTACATTAACTGGTAATTAGAAAACTCAATTTGACTTCCCTTCTATTTTCAAACAGAATACTTTTTGGCATAAAAGCGTGTCTATCTTGAAAAGTTCATAAAGAAACATCTCCAGACCACAGACATGTTAATCTTGGTCTGTTCACATTATTACAATAAAGAGCTAAGAAAAATTATGAACTACTTTGTGTATTCTCTCCCTGAACATTTGCTGTTACTTGTGTATTTCACAAACTGATTTCTGACTCAGATGCACTAAGAACAAATCACAGAAAGCCAGCCTATACCCTAAATCTTTACATTTTTCAGTCAGATATTGTTTTCCAATTTTTCCACTGTGAAGAAGTTATTTGTCAGACCTATTCTTATTTAACCTAAGTAAATACAGCAAAGTACTCAATAAAAATACAATAGATCATAAAGGAGATGGCCACAGTGGTTTTTTATTTACCAACTACTACCTTCCTAACAAACCATACCTTCCCTTCAATGCAAAACTTAATCCCAGCTTCCTCCAAGTCCTTTATAACATAAAGCAATATGCTGCATGATCTTTGAGTGCTAAACCTTTCTAAAATGGAGTCCTTGCTGAAGCCCAAGTCCTGCATCGTACAGCACACACAGGCTGCTGCGTCCCAGAGCAGCTTTGCTGAATTCAGCAAACTGTTTCCAAGCAAAGTATTTCATGATCAGGATCTTGAAATGGGAAAATCCCAGGGGTAGGAAATAAAATTGTAACATTTTAGAATTCTCTTAAATAACCAAAAAAAACCCACTCAAACCCAAGAACTCATCATGCTAAGGAATGCATTTTACATTTCCTAAAACTGTTTGTCCAACTACAGTCATAAAAAGAACAGAGACAACAGAATAGTTTGCTACTCAAAAAAAGTGTTAATTGATTATTGTAGTTGGTCTTCTATACACAAACAGATCAATGAAAAGCTAACTGCTAGTGAAAGTTGGAAATTAGCAGTCAACCACAACCTTCAGCAAATTGCTGGCACACAACCTTGCCTCACAGAGGATCTGGATGGAGAGTCTGGACCTCCTGTCACAGTGCTGCTTTCCTCACATGAGTCAATGCAAAATAGTTCCCACAGTTAAACTGTCACACTATTAAGACAAAGTGACAGAGAGTGACAAAAGATATCCAGTAGCTTTATAGGTCTCTAAAATATGAAACCAGTCTTGACTGCTTGATCGCTTTCAGATGAATGGTTTAAAAGGTACAACAATTTAATGAGCCTACAAACTAAAGTTTTTAAAGGCAGAAGTAAAAGAAAACAACAGTTGGTAAGAACACAAAAATACATTTTAAGGAAAAAAGCTAAGAAATGTTTTTAATTCTCAGCCTCTGCATGTAAATTGTATGTTTCCCTCCCTGTGCCTGTTGCTGTTAAAGATAACCTTTCCCCTTCTCACGTTGATGCACAATCAAATACAAATAGATGTGGCTTTGATGCAATTTCAATTTCTAAGAATACTGATTAAGAAGAATATTGGCTATTCCCCATGCCTGATTATAGGTTTTATTCCCAACTTCAAGTGAAAATGGGCTTTCTCATTGTTTTGGTTATTATTCCTACATGAAGAACTAAGATTTTCCTATAGCCTTCAAACAGGATCCCATTTTTCAACCTAACTTAAGCAACCCCTTAAACTGCTGTGAGATTCAAAAGGAGGTCACACCTCAAACACTTTCTAGCACACATCAGTTGCCTTGATACTTAGTATTTAATTTCTATCACTAGAAATAAAAATACAGGGGAGGAATTATGTACCTACTGATGAGCAGCTTTTCTGCTTTTCTGTATCCCTCCAGAGATACTTTGTGGTTAAAGGGGAAGAACTAAACATCAAACATCCCCAGCAGAGTAAATGATGATGTGTCACCCAACAACCCTATCCCTTTCATGGGACTCTAGTGAATTTTTGTGCCATATACAAATGCAGCCTAACTACCACATTGAATCTTCCTCAACAATTTCCCTTACCTCTAGTCAAACTAGCCTTTCATAAATGACCATTACCATGTGGTCAAACTTGGTAAAATATAAATATACATATACATATACATATAAATAATAATATATAGCAAAGTTTTCTCATACATAGAAATTACCTCTCAAGGAAAACATTGTTAGCTCTCATCATTGTCATCATAGAAAAAGAAAATGAGTGGAAAAACAATTTTCATATCTACCTAAGACATTAAGGGCTACAGGAGCCTGGAGAGATACCTACTACTGCAGCCAGCATTTGATTTGAGTTAAGAGAGATCTAAATCATTTTTGAATGCTCCTGCTGCAGCCTGCATATCCCAAAAAAAGAGGGAAAAAAGCAAACTTGAATTCTAGTTATATGGGGTTTGCAATTCTTTCCCAGTATTTGTATTTTCATGTTTTAATACACTATTCTGTAAGATCCTGATTTACTAAAATTTCCTGCTTTATATTCTCACATAATAGACTGGCTGACCATTGTGCTGGCAGCTTGTTAGTGTTTTCCAAAACAAGCTCAACATCTACACAAGACAGTCAAATAACAATCTTCCTGTTTGAAATAGGAGGAATGTTTTTGACAATTCCACTTTCAAAGTGCAAAAACATTCCAGCACTGAGCTAAACTCCCTCTGTCGAACGCTAAAGTGTGACAGATGCCTTTACAGTAATTGCCAATCAGACACTACATGGCAGCTGAAAACACAATACATCACTTTGATCTCCTGGGCCCTCAAAGTATTCACAATCAAGGAATCTGCATGAAGAACATCAAATATGCAACATTTCCAAAAACTGTCTCTGCGGAACTTAAATATGATAATGTATATTTTGTTCATATTTCATAAAGCGTTTCCAATCCTTTATTATGCATATGAAAGGATAGGTTTTAGCTTGCAAAAATAAAACATGAAAGATGCTTTGTATTTCAGAGACATGTAAGTTTTCATCGGATAACATAGGTGAAACAATCGTTTAGAAAAGCCTGAATTGCTTTGAGGGGAAGACATTACTACAGAACATGCTTAATTAAGTCCCGCTGCTAATTTTGTAAAATGAATACCCTGTTGAATTAGACTACAGGGAAATGAACCATGCACACCAGCAACACATGCTGGAAACAAAATCGCTGAGAAAGGCTTGACTTACATTTTGCAGGCAGGTCGTATCCACAGGTGATTTTGGCCTGTCCAGTCTCACAGCCGCTCAGGTTGCGACACTCAGCCACCAAGCAGGGCCCGGCAGCTCGGTGTATGCAGCCATCCACTACAAAACAGATTTTTAAATCTTTTTTTAAAATTTTATTTTTGATGAAAACCACTTTTATATGGACTTATTAAAAGGCACTTTTTGTGTTTGCCTTCACTCATGGTCATAAACATTTACTGCCCAGCTTTACACCCACAGCCCAGACCAACTGATTAGTTGATATCTAAATATATCCATTTCTTTCCTCTGACAGAGTTAGTCTATGAGTTTTGCAAAAACATAATGTTTAGCCAACTTCTGCTAATTGAAAAGCAAACATCTAGAAAATGTAAAGTAGAATAAAAGTTCCAGTATTAGAAAAGGATCTTATTGAAGGCTCTAAGAAATTCTCACTACAAATTATGAAAACAAATTTGACCTTCATCTAAATGCCAAACTCTCTTTAACAACACACCCCTGATACTTCTACAACTGTGCAGGTCATTTAATATCACCATGCTACTAATGTCTGACATAAAAAAATCAAAAAAATAATGTTTATTGATTTGAAATATAAAAAACACTTACTTTTGAGCTTTTTTAATTTTCCATTTTTAAAAAATTTGCATTATTCATGCAATATTTTGAAGTTAATTAAAAAATAATTACTAAAGGTTGCAATTGCAGCTAAGTATGCAAGAAAATTAGTAGAGTGCATAGATCTTATTACCCTCAGGAGCCAGCAAAACAAGGCTGCTGGCACAGCAATTCTGCCCTCTCAACATGCAGTCCAAGAAATCATTTACTGTAATTATAGCAAAAAGTTTGAGAAAAAGGATAGAAAAAAATAAAGGAAGTAGTGTATGCATGAACATATTAACTAGAGTAAAGCCCTAATTCAGCAGCAGTTACAGAGTTCAACTAGAAGAAATAATCTTCACATAAGCTACAACTCAAAAGGTAGAATAAGCTCAAGTATAAAGGCTAAACAAATACTGATGGAGATAAGAAAGGAAGAGTCTGTATGAACATCATTTAAGATTTATTTCAGATTTTATTTCAGCTTTAAGTAGTTCAAACTTAGAGCTGTGCCCTGCAGCATGTTTGAAGTAATGAAACCAGAAGAGGTTTGGAAAGCCAAGGGGGATGGGTTTTGAAGAGACTCACATCACCTGCTCACAGCAGGAGCTGCCCAGCTTTCTACAGGCTCACATTTGGGCAAGTCATGGCACTCTGTGCTCCCACCGACCTCACAGAGCCCGCTGCCACAAAGGGAAACTCCTTCACCCTGAGATGGTCCTCAAAGCCACAATGCAAACAACAAACAATGACAGTCCTGGCTACCCTAAGGCCAGAACTGGTTTTATAAGGTGTTGAGTATTTCCTGAAGTCAGGCATCCCCAAGTGGGGAGGCAGATGACATCGTCAAACAGGTAAAAGTGTCTTCTGCTAAATGGTAAAAACGTGATTGTCCTTTTCTAAGCGAGTTCTATACCAGAGTTCATATTCAGGTGACCCAAAATTGGACAAGCAGTTCCTTGAAATACTCCATGCCCATCCTGGGCACATTGTCACTGATTTTCAAATTTTTTTTTGTATTTTGTTCTGTATTTTTCTAATATTTCTATTAGAAAAAGATAACTATGGAATCATGTGATTCTGCACTTCCAATGAAATTTTCTAAAACTGTTTATTGAAAAGACCATGGATGCCAAGACACCAGCTCTAAGCACATTGCACATTCTCTATCCCAAGACACCAAGGCTTCTTGTTCTACCTCAGCTGAGCTTTTGTTTTTAACTTATCCAAAATCTCTTCTCAACAGACTCCAAGATGCTAATGCAAGAATAATATTTTGTAATGTTGAAGGGAAGAAAGTGTGTTTGAAATGTATCCTGTGCTCATAATACCCAATGTAATTGTTGTAACCTAATTACTAAATGCTTTTCCAAACCAAGCAGAATAAGTAAACCAGTATGCACTGAAAGCTCAGGTCTTATTTTTAGAAGAAGCACTGCCACAATCTTTACCAACCTTTAAGTACTTCCTGAGACACTAACATAAAAACAGCACTGATGCTTAGGACTAACACTTTCTCCATGATTCTTTACAGAGGAAGAAGTCCTTAGGAATTCTGGACAAGGACTCAAGTCCACTCAAGGATTCGCTTGGTGGCTGATGAATCATTTCCACCACTGAGATCTTTCCTGTCCCCACCAGTTCAGCACTCTCCTCTGAGCTGTGTCTGTGCAAGGCTCAGCTGCTCTCTCAACTGCACAAACCAACCTCTTCTTCTCAAACACCACTCACTTCAGCACAAGTCCAGCTCAGAGCACAGCCAAACAACAGCACCTGCAGAAGGAAACCATCGCCTCTGCCAGGGAAGTGGAAGCACAGGGTTGCCACTTCTAAACCTGTGATGGATTAAAACATCCAATATCAGCACTCCATGAGTCAGAGCAGCTGTCATCACACAGGAGGTCCCAGCTCCCCATCTATAGCCCCTCTCATGTTCAAAGGGTGCTCTTAATGCAAATACTGTGATCATAAAGATGGGCTATCAGTAGTTTCTTGGAGCTGATACCACACATCTATGTCCAGCCTTTATAAGCAAAGAAGCCCAGGAAGGATGAAAGAATAATTGAAAAAAAATTGAATTCTTAACAGAGAAAAATCAATCCTATCACAACCACTCCTGACATATGACAAGGAAAATGGAAGACATCTGCCAGAAGGGAACAAGTAGACGTGAATACTTCCCTTATAAAGGTGGCACAAGAGAAAATGATTGAATACTCCGGACAGGTTTAGATGGAAAAGTAGAAATTAGCATTTGATATGCTTCAGTGACTGATGACATGGAAGAATGAAAGGGGAGAGCAGGAAGGGGGAGGACACTGCCAACAAAATCCAAACCCAAAACCCAAACACCAAACCACCCAAAACTTTCATAATAACCTCTTTTTCCTACCATACTTTATTAAATACATTAATAGAGGAGACCTCTGGTCTGTGCATGCATGTTTTATTTCACAACTCAATAACTCAGACTAGAAACATGCTATGTTAACAATAATATATACTCTTCAGAACTTAAGTTTGATAATTCTTAAAGTAAACCCCAAGCACTGAAATATATTGCCAAATATGAGCACTCTGCACAACACAAAGTAAAATAATTGCAAAGGAAGAGTAGCTTAACAAATCTAAATATGATTCTTCAGTGTCTGCTAAAACATGTCTTAGCCACATTAATTAAGGAAAAAAAACATGGAACAGGCATGTACAAAATATTTACATGAGATATTCTGTTTTCTAGAAGTCTGCACCAACCAGCAAGGTCAGTGTACAGAGAGGCAAGCACTATTAACAAGGAAACTTAGTGGAAATTACAGATAATGACAAGAACCTCAAGAGGGGAAAATGATGGTCAAAGACATTTTGTTATTCTGCAGTAATGAGGAAGAAATTTACATGATAATAATGGCATGGTGCCAAATTAAAAGTAAAATGAAGCACCCTTAATATATTGGTTCCAGATATTTCATTTCTTTTTTTCAATTTTCAGTTTGCTGTATAGATGCTCATCTGCATTATTCCAAACATACAGAAAACATTAGACCATATCCCACTGTTCATTGTGCAACTGGCTGAAAAACCCAGTCAAATCTGATATGGCATCACATGACAGTGATAAGAAATTGTGCTTTCTACAACCAATAAAAAATGTGATTTTACTTCAAAGCCCTCACTCTGCCTCACAGTGTGCCTTTTTCCTACAGGCTGCCTTCCTGTCCAGGTTTATGGAAATCACATAGACATACTTTGGGTCATTTTCATATGCAACTGACCTGCCATTTAAGAGCTATGGGAAACATGAAGGAAAATCCCACAGGAAAAACTGTCAGTCATAAGTGAAAGAAAACCCATCTCCCATCTGCACACTGATCAATTGACAACACTTGAAGGTACTAAAGAGAGGGCTTCTAACGAGCCTTATTGGTACCGTGCTTCTTGAAATGAGTTTCAGGCTTATAAACCAAGCTGCTTTGAAGGATTTTTGAGAGCACTGAGTCCTGCCTAGGGCCACCAGTGAGGCAGCAAACACCCTCTTGTTTGGTGTTGGGTGAAACACCCAACACCAAAGGTTTCACCTAAGAGGGTGTTCTCCCACCATCCCAAGTGTTCCACCACATGGGATGGTGGAAAAACACCCTCTTCTCTTCTGCCTCCCATCCCAACAAACTGAGGTCCCCTGAATGCTCTGAAGCAGCACACAACACTTTGGCTTTTGAATAACTGCAAAGACTTCATGCAGGTCGACCTGTCTTTTGAAAAGTGATCCTGTTACCCAGTGCCTTCATGTGTGGAGAACCCAGAAAAACCGGCTTTGTGTATTTATTGTTTCACCATGCCTGGGTGGACAAGCACATGGAAGGGGCTTCTCAATTCTGAAGACCTACAAACATGAACTATATTTTGAGGGCTGAAAAATGGCTTGAGAAACTTCAGATTCAATTCATCTCTATAGCTAAAGTTGCTCATGCTTGTGTAAAGCTATTAAAAGTAATACTCTAATTTATTTTTTTTTTCATGAAAAATAATAGCTATTTCACTGAATGCTTCCATAAGTTTCAGGAGCCACTAGGGACAGCACTTTGTTCTCCCAACAATTCACCAGAAGCCATTAATGAAGAAAAACTATTTTCAAAGCTACTGCAGTCAATGGCATTGGTTGCACAAAGAAGTCAGCTGAAAATAATTGCTTAAAATACACAGATGAAGTCGAGTATCAAAATAAAAATCCTATGCAGAGGACAGCATATTAATAACAACATGTTAAACAAAAATGTGTAATCTTTGACACCATCTTTCTCCCTGTACACTGAAGGATGCTAACTTTCTCAATTAATTTATTGTAAAGCAATTGCATTTGTGCTCCAGAATTAAATGGTTAAAGTTGTATAGTAAAAAAATCTAGCTAATTTACTGGTGTACAATATAGAACAAACCTATTTCTTAGAGAAAATCTCTTAAAATTGCAAATGAAGCAAAAGCACAGGAAACACAGAATTAAGGGTATCATGGGATGCTGCTTAAAAAAAAAAAATAACCTCAGCAAAACTAGCCTTGCAGTGCAGATGGTAATAAAGAAAGGGTAAGGTAATCCAACACCACAGCAAAAATTACAAACTCCTCCAGGAATAATAAGGCCCAAATTTCTTTTGTGACCTTGTGTGCAAGGATGAATAAAGTGAAGCTATGATGTAAACAACATATGCAGATTTATTGTGTTACATTTCAAGAATTGATATAGTCTTTTTTCCATAGTAATTCCTGTTCTCTGGTGCTTTTCCAGATTTTCATTTCTTGTTTTCAGTACGAAATTCATGAGGTTTGCTTATTTAAGAAAGTCACCTGTGCTTGATATATCTCTGAAGTGATACTGCTCTTTCACATGGCAAATGCCATGAGTGCATAAAACCAGGATAATGTCATTTCACTCCTGGGGACAGAAGAGGAAATTGTGCATGTGGACCTTCCAAACATGACCATTGCAAGGATGTGTGTGGAAACCAGCAGGAAAACAAACAGAAACGAACAAAAGGACAAAAACCACCATTTTCCAAAAATCCACCACTGAACCCCCACACAGCAATCAAAGAACCAACTCACAACAAAACCCAGCCTCATTCTGCTAAACCAGTGAAGTACCTCTGGAAAGTTCATTGGAATCAACTGCTGCCAAAGCTGCAACTGCACCTCTGAGACCAATGTCAAGGGGAAATAAATCCTGCCCATCAAGAGACAGGTGCTGGCCTAATGAACAAAGGTGGGGATCTTAAAAAGACTATAACACAGATGCCAGTCCACCGCTAGGAACAGTAGTTTTTATTACTGAGATGGCCTCTGTCATTGGGAAGTTTAATGAACTGAAGATTTTTAATCAATGCACTGGTTTATAGCCCTCTAACATAATTAATTTTAAAAACTTAATAATTATACAGTATTTCCTGGCCAAAATCTCAGCATTTAAAAGCATGATCTTAGGCTTTATGCTTAAAATTCTCCATTTCAAACACAAAACGCACAGATGAACCATATATTTTGAGATGGCTAGCTCCCTGGATTAGGTTCACATTTCATCACAATCTACTTTCACATTCCTTAAATATTCTTACTTTCAGAAGCTCTTGGTACATACAACTTATTTAAGACCAAAATGAGACCAGCAAGTCTTGATGCTTAACATTACTGATTACCTAATGTGACATTATTCCACATTCCCTGTACAGTGCCTTCTTTTCTTTAGAATCGACATTCTAAGGTTGCACAAGGGGCCTTCTGGCAGCTAGAATTACAACTGGGATCCTCCCAGCTCCAACCAACCATGCTGCAGAGCAAGTTTAATGAAAAGTAATAATAAAACATAATAAACCATTATTCCAGTATACACTGCAAGGAGCAAAACTACTCATTACAATGGCAGGTGTAAACCTTATTGTAAAGTAGGACATGGGAAACTTGTATTTTAGAGTATTGTTTAGCTGAAATCCTATAAATTTAGCATTACAAACCGCCAGTAATTGCTTGCCACGGTGAAAAGTACTGGGAATTAAATTTTAAAACCTACTGGTTGTTTAAGAGAAGGCTGTCCTTATCTGGATGCAGCTCACAGTCAAGCATAACAAAAGCAGCTGAAACATCTAACATAATCAATGTCCTTTCCATAAACTGGCAAAAAGTACATATGGATAAAGAAACCAACAGCAATTCAAAATAAAGCTCACTTACCCATGAATCTGTTAAATTTTATGTGTCCTACATTTATTGCACACAGACAATTATTCCTACTTTGCCAAAACACAAACCAACAGGAAACTTACAAATGCTGCCACATTTTTCATTTTGGATATGAATGGATATGAAATATCTCAGGATACCAGAAACTCTTATTAAAAATAAACAAAAAGTCAAGTCAAAGTTGTCCTGTCAAGGCAAATTCCTTCTATAAACAAATAAAAATGAAGAAAGCATTTGTTTTATCTCACACTTACGACGTCATCTTTCTTAGTCTTTGAGCGCTCTGCTCCAATTTTGTAGATGAGAGCTATAATGTCAATAGGATTCACACTTTTGTCAGCCCACTCAAGCAGCATAAGGGCTCAGAGAAACACGGGGCTGATAAACCTGTCTGAATGTCACACTTTTGGCAAGAAAAAACAGTAGGAAAGGCTCCAATAGTGCTTTTCCAGTTTTTCCCAGTCCAAACTGCTGACATTAAGGCATGTGTGAAGGAGCCATTCACTTCCTTTTAATTGTGCTAGTGTTGAGACACCTGACATGCCACACTCTTTTCCAGATGGAAAGGAGACAGCTGAGCCCTAAATACCTCCCGGCAGTGAGCACAAAAAACTGCTTGTTGTTGTTTACCAAGGAGGGAAGTGATAAGTCTGGAGAAATTCTGGCTACTCTGTGCTATTAAACCAAGCTCGGCTCACACTCCTCCCAACTTGCTCCCCCAGATTCCCAAAACAACTATTAAGGAGGTGCAAGTTGCTTTAGGTGGCATCACCCTGAAGAAATGGGTCTTGCCACTCCAAAATCCTTTCCTCAGCCTCCTGGGCAGCCACAGTACTTTGTTTCCAGCTGGAAACCACACAGATTGGAAAGGCAACAAAGATTTATCTACATTTCATTGCTAAGATGCCTGCTTTGTCCTGGATTTTCATTCATGTTACTGTGCTATTATTACAAGACCGTCATTCTTTAGTAAATATATGTATTATTGCCTTCAAAATCTCCCTAAAACCCTCTTTGCCACGATGGCTATTAACCTATTGAAGACATTGGGCTATTACTGACATACCAACCATTGAACTACGTCTGGTGCGTTGAACTATGGATTCTCTTTTTCCTCCTGCACTGTTCAGACACATTAAGCTAAATTCAGAGAAAGGCTAAAGGAGTAACTATCTGATAATAAGATAAAAAAGCATGTCTTATAGGGCAGTGAAAATCAGATTTTAGTTTTAAAAAGCTATTTCCTGATGTTCTGATGTTGCAATAAAGAACATGGAAATGGACAAACTGGTATGATTCACTGTCCATCCGTCTCAGCAATCTATGTCACTTGATGGCCAAAGAAAATGCTTAAAAGAAGAGGGCAAAATCAGAAAAAGGAATTACCAGGGCTTTCACAGCACTGGAAAACCACAAACATGACAAAGATGTGTTTTCTGTGTGACTATGGCCTTGCTTTTTATTTGTGTTCTTGGCATTTTTTGGTTTGGTTTTGGGGGTTTTTTGGAGCATTTTGAAAGTGTCTCAGACTCAAATATGCTTTGGAATTTGTATCTTCCAATTTTATGTGCAATGCAGACAAGGAAATTCATAGCACAGATTATTCTGAGTAAAGGCATATTGCTAACCTAGAGCACAGAATGAAAATAGAAAAACTTTCTATAATCCTTAAGGAAGTTTTTTGTTTGGGGGCATTTTTCCCCTCATTTACAACACATACAGACAAGTGCTTCTTCTCTGTTGTTTGATGTCTATTTTCCCTTGGATTTTTTGAGATAGATCCTTTTCTTCCCTGTACATTCCAGCATTTTAGAGCTTGGTACAAAAAGACAGGAGGAGACTGCAATGGCTCCGTTACTTACAAATGTTTCGAAAATTCTAAGTGCACGGGCCGGTCAAAGCAGATGAATTGTATTAAGCCAGAATAGATATTTGCATATTTGGAGTACAGTTATTAAGCAGTCATCATGCAGTGATTATACAAATTTATTCACTATGATCAGCCAGCAGCTGACAGGCACAGGTCAAGGATTTAGATGGAGCAGGCTATCAAGTAATAATTGTAAAATGACTGTGTGAAAGGAAGCCTTATAACAGTGATGCATCCTCACAGCCCAAAAGGCTTTTGGCATGTCATTTCAGAAAATTTTAAAGGAATAGTGAAAATTAAAAAAAAAAAAAGAAAATATATAATGTTAACCACTCTTTCCCCATGAAAATGCAAGGGGAAGTGATATAAGCCCCTCTCAACAGAGAACATGGAAGGAAGACATTCTCGCATAGGTCTTTGCAGATTTCATGCCTGAGGGCTTCCATAAGGAAATATGACTTCTAATTAAATATAACTAATCCAGACATGGGAGAAGGTGATTTTTCTCTTTAGCCATAGGGTGCACCAAGCACCAGAACACTATACATCACTGCTGGAATGAAAGAATACATTAAAGCTTCTGAGAAAGCCTGGGAGAAGACAGTGAGCCGGAGCCAGACAAAGGATGGTGCAAGGTGAATAGCTCCACTTCTGAAAAATCTCTCAAAAGAAAGGTGGGCAGATCTGCCAAGAAAAAGCTTTCATGATTTCCAGCTTCAAATATTACATCCTAGACAATTTTTGTAAGCAATTTGATTGTTTGTTTCTGAGCCATCTTTTCCTTTCCCCTCTAACCCACGCAGGTTTGGTTCGACCATGCAGCAGCATGGAACCTCCTCTTCCTGGAGGTTTCCATGATGCACCAACCATAAGAGAAAGAGAAAGGGCATGAAGAAAGTACCAGAGGAAAGGTCAGTTACAGAAGCAAAGTACATTCAGTGCTGGGCATACTTCAAAAGGGACTTTACAAAGCCACAGGGATGGTAGGAACTCTGAATTAGGGCAGCAGCTGGAATGTACAAAGGAGTAAGGCTGAGCACCAACAAAGGAGATACTCTCTGGCTCGCAGCAAGGCTTAACAGGCTCTAGCAAAACTCCAAGTTATTTACTGAGGAGCAGCTGGTTTTCTTGTTTCCTGGACCATTTTCACTTGTGCTAATTTACTTTTATTGTGAACCACTGAAGGGAGAAAACTTGGTTGAGATACTTCTCAGTCTGCAATCACAGAAACATCCTCTCAATTTGGAGTGCTGTTTCAAACCAGATTAATTAACAGTATTAATTATACAAAAATTGCCTTGCAATAGGCAAATCCAATTGAACACATTACAATGTATTCTAATGGAATAAATACAAGAGAAGAAAAAGGTAAACACTAGATTAACCAGAAAATGATGTATGAACAAGGCTCTTTCAGACAGTGTTTTAACACAAGCCCGAGAAGTAATTACCCATAAAAACAAATATTCTCAAATATTCTTTCCTTTTGTGGAGAGACTGTGACAAATTATATGTGCAACACAAACAAGAAAAAGATAACTTACTAGATCTTGCCAAAAAGATAACTTACAAGATGTAGGACACAACCAACATTTAGCAATGCTGAAGTATCAACTTGTTCAGCCACATGCAAAAATATCACATACATTAACTATAACATCCCCTATAAAACCAGGATTGTATCCTGATACAGACTCACACTGCAAATCAAATGCAGAAAAGGAACTATTTACTCACACTAATGTGTCGGATTGCATTGCAGAGACGGACAAATCTATAAAAAATATTAGAGCTATATCTCAATCTATAAAAAAACACAACCTTTGCACATAACTAACTGTATCTGAAGTTAACTAGGGGCAAGCTGCCATCATCAGACCATGCCTTCCTTTTCCACTGCTAGACAGAATGTGTCTGACAGCAAGTTCTGTTTCTAAGGTAAACAGAAAAGCCTTATACTAACTTAAGATTATAAGATATATTCAAATTTATCAAGTGAAAATTAGTGACAGAATAATCAGAAATTTTAAAAAAAGGAATAAAACCCCTTGAGTGCTTGTTTGTTTATTTATTTAATAACAGAAATAAAAACAAGATAATGGCAGAGCTTGAGATAACATGCCTTCCACATTGCCCACTGTACCTGGGGGTTATCTGCAGTGCAATCACCTTGCACAGAAATAATATAAAAATCCCAAGAAGGGCACAAAGCCTGATAACAGCAAGCAACCTTCAGAGTTAAATGGAAGACTGATTCCAAAAGTTGCATGGGGAGCTTCTCTGAGCTGTTCCCTGCCCAGTCCTCCACAGGGCCACACCCCAACAGCTTGTTTAATCAAGTCCCACACAAGCTTTTTTAACCTACAAAAAAGGTAAACCTGTAATTAATGAACTTATTACTTATCTGAGCTGGCTGAAACCCTCCTTATGCTCCATGAGTTGTGGGAAGGGAAATTAAAGTACTAAGCACAGCTTAAATTTACAATCTAATAGTTTTCAAGTAAGAAACAAGACATCCCACACAGATGGCTATATTTACCAGTTCGGTAATTCTGGTAATTCCCTCCCAAATAACTTTATGTTTGTCCTAAAACACCATTAAAGCATAGATAAGGAACAGAAGAACTAAAGAGCTGGTTAATCTGTGTAGCATCATTATGTATTATTTAGTTTAATATCTTCTTGTAGTAAATACAAAATCATTATGTGCCATTTTCTTCAAGAGAACATTGTAGTAAATTTGGTGTTGCAACAGAACCATTAAAGTATAATAGTGTACACAGAAAAATTCTACTGATTAGCAAACAAAAATATGTAATTATAGCCACAGTGTGGGACTCAGTTGGCTGGTGCTTTATTACATACGGTTCTGTAAGACTACTTTGCTGCCAAAAATAATGAGGAAAATACTGAGTTGCTAGTTCCAGTTGTACTAGAGGTTTTTGTCTTGATTTTATTGACATTTATAAAGCGATCGTCACATGTAACAAACAAGTCACATTGCCAACACTGTGAGCTGCAGTCTGCAGTGATTAACGAGTAAACAGCATCAATTCCATAGCAACATTCGATGGATATGGATCAATATTAACTGATTTCTTCAAAGAGGTAATTCTGAACAACACTTTGGCCAAAGCACCTCAAGTGCTCTGCAGTCTGAGCAATATTAACAAAATAATACAAGAGCACTGAGAATGGCTTTAAAATGAAAAAGCAGCTCAACATTAGCCTATAAAAGCTGCAGTAAACACGTTCAAGTGTGCATATTTCCAATACATAAAAATACAGCTTTAAAAGAAAATACATATAATCATGAGTAGAAAGAGTGAACAATACATATCCTGTGATATTTGATTTTTATACTTAAGCCTCCTGATTTTATTTTCCAGCTTTCATTAAAGCGAAGAGAGGGAATGCGATATATTTGTAGCACTGTGCAAAAAAGATGGTGCCTGTTTAAAAAGCTTGCAGGGAAAATTAAACTCACAAAGAGTTAATCTGTTTCTGAAAAGTTCCTGCTGTTCACTGTTACACAGGAATGTTGACATTGCAGGCATTAAACCATAGGTAATTCATATCTAAACTGCAACCTGGTATCATTAGAAAGGAGCACTCCGATATGATGAAGTAGGATAGGTAACACTGTCTGAAGATACTAAAGCTCCAAAGACTGTATCCATGATGAACCCTGGGAATAAATTACTCTTCAAGTTTGACCTCCTTTCTGGAAACATTTATAGCACAGAATCTTTACCCATTTTTAGAAAAAGAAAAAAAAAAAATCTTAATAGTTTGTCATTGGTGTCAAATGCAAAATAAAGTTCAACATAATTCTTAATATTAATCCACCCACGGCTGGAAAACATACTTTTAAAAACAGCTTCACCTACTTACTTTCACAGTAGTCAAAGGTCTGCAAATACCAAGTCGTATGTCAGATTATGAGAAGAGACTATGCTGAATTGGGCAAGGCATTGTGAGCAGCCATCTACACAAAGAGGATATTAAGACTCATCTGCATTTTTCTATTAAAATTTACCACTTTGGGTACATCTTCATTAGCAAATACAGAGGACCAATAAGAGCACACCTGTGGAGTAAAACAGCTGGTGGTGAGAACCTGTTGTATAAATACTATACACAGTTCAGGTGCTTTTTGATGGTGGAGAGGGTTTTTGCTTGTTTGGGAGTTGTATTTATTTTTATTTTGAGCTAGGTCTTGTCTGGTCCTAGGGCTGAATGCCAGTTTTCCAGGGGAATGCATTAGGGACACATTTTCCAGTCTACTTCTACCATAAAGAAACCCAGTTCATGTGCTCCAAGGTACATGATAATACTAAATACCAAAGTATTTAGCCACAGGACATGGGAATTTCCTTCAAAAGCACATTCTAGGTCCTAACTATAAAAAGCAAGGTGAATGAGCTTTGTATTGGCTCGAGTTGAAATTTATTTGTATTTTTCAGGATTTTTAGCCATGCCTGAGTTAGTGTACCTGCAAATAAAGGGCAAAAGCCCCATTCTCACTCAAATAAAACAAATCTTTACATTTCAAAGCAGCAGTTTGGAACTGAGCCCCACAACCTGTACGAATCAAAGTTCAAAAGATCAAAGTAGCAACTCACATCAAACTCAAGCTCTGTATCAGCCACACACAGAAGGCAGCACAATAGGATATTCATCCCTTAAGGTTTTAGTTGTAAACAGGCACTAACAAACAACTGAGCAATGGCAGAACAAAAACATTCAGCAGCCACCCCAGGGTACAGGCATAAACAAGCCCTGTCTTACAATGACTAATACGTTCTGCTTGCAGTGGTGGTGTTAAGGATGAAGCATCAGGAACCAACGAGACTAAGGGCAGGACAGACAGACTCTTCCAGAGCACCAAGAAGACTTACACAAATAACCTAATCCTATGGTTACTTCTGATGGCAAGATGGGGAAAAGGAATCCTTCCCCACCTTCACAATATTACACACAACATTTTACACAGCAAAGTCCTTGTGAAATATGCATCTAAGGTCGAACTAAAATCAACATGTGTGAATATGCTAAGGAAACGTTTTACAGGACAGTCTCCAGAAGACCAGTGCTTCACTTACAGTCCCACACCATAAATATTCCTCATATTCCAGTATTACCAGCATCACACTGTAAAGACAAGCTGGTCATGGTCCTATGCAAGGATTCACTCTGGTAAATGGATATCTTAGATTTACAAGCTTTAATATTATTAATGCCTTTTACTTTCAACATACATTAGTTCATAGAATCAGGATACAAATTAGGCTGGATTGGAGACTTAAGGGTATGCAGTCCCACCTCCTGCTCAGGTCCCCTTTACAAAACAAATGCATGGTTGACCTAGATGGGCCTTCCATCCTTCTGAAGTGATGAAAAACTACAGAAAAAGTTGAAGATCTTTTAGATGTTCCATCATCTAAAAATCTGTTTATTGTTGTTATTATTTTTACTAATTATGTTTATGCTCCAGGGTAAAACAACACCCAACACCTACATGTTATTGAAAATAAATGCTTTTCAATTATTAAGATTGAAGAATGAAGGCTAAACAATAACTGGCACAAAAGGCTCAAGCAAAAGCAGTCCCAAGACGACACCTATCCAGTTTGGCAAGGTGCCCATTTGTGGTGATAGCAAGAACCACAAAAAAATAGGTGTAGCTAAAGTATTAAGGAGGATGAAAGGTCTAAGCTGACAGCAAATACAAACCAGATCTGAATTCTCCAGTCTGACTCTGTTTGGGGAGGCCAGGCTATTATTTGTTATCTGAGGACTGAGGTATGCACAACATGGGCAGGCGCTACCGGCACAGGGATGAGCCCCAAGAGCCTTAATGAGGGACAGTCTGAAGCCTCAAGTCTCTCTCTAACAGGGTGAGAGACAAAGGAGAAAGGGGTGACTTTTAACACAGCCTTCAGCAGAGACCCAGGGTTCTGGTTTGTTTTTCTCAAATCCAGATCTTCTTCTTAATTTTGCTCTTCCTTTTCAACAAGGTTTTATTTATAACTATCTCTTCTAATTAGAAGGCCAACTTCCTGATCTCTTGACCTATTGCACAATATGATTTTAATTAGTTCACACTGACATGCAAAGGCCTGGAGTTTAAGTATTGCTTTGCCTGAACAAACCTATTTGCACATTGAAATCCCTTACATAAACATCCCAACAAAGGATTTTTTAAAACAGTTTTTTAAATATTTTTATACAAAATTCAGCTGGATAACATAATGCTGTAAAGAGTGATGTTCTTGGCTCTCTGAAAGACAGTTTTCTCTGCTGAACTACATAAACTTCTTTCATGATTTTTTAAAAATAAATAGGATTTTTAATTGAGTACCAGTATATCATTCCTTCTCAATTAATGCCTTATGTGCATGTCAGCACAGATAAAGATATCACAAGAATACTTGTTTTGAACAGCTCTTTTATCAGAGAATTTTATGTACTTTGTAAAGGAGATGGACAACAAAAAGGAAAACACAGTGAGGGAAACTGAGGGTAAAACGATGGGTAGTATTTCCAATACTGTTCAGACCCTCCCTGTAGCTCCAGAAAGCTCCAGATCTCCTGTCTCCCCTTCACTCACTTCACTCTTTCCACACCTCCAGCCTGGACTTTACTGAGCTGCTGGCCAGGTAAAAGTCACATGTGCTGTAGCTAATCTGAACTACACCAGCCATATGATTCCAATAAAATATATAATGGTAGAGTCTCCCTGGATTTCCTCAGCTTAACAGAGGCTTTAGCTTCTCTCTGGATGTCAGTTTTTAGAAATGTTTTAGAAATTTACTTGTTTAGAAACTTGCAGCTCTCTCTATCAAACACATCTGCAAATAACCCTTAGATTAAATAGTGTCTTGGGAATTAATAGTAGGTAAGAGACAGCACAAGGAAACCAGAGAAGGAGTGTTTCCAAATCTGCAGTCTGCTTATATAGGACGGGACACAACCAAAGCACAAATTGATACTATCACATATTTCCTTTCCAGTTGGACAAGAAATCCCTGACAAAATTGTCTTGGACTTCAAGGAGTCCCAGGTCGCACTACAGCAATCTTCCTATCTGTGAATTAATAAGAGAAGTCTGTGCACCTGTGGTCAGGACACTTAGGAAATACAGGATAGATCATGGATCTGACTGACAGGATGACTCAGTGAACATCAGGGCTTGAACTTCCACCTCTGGCATTTATTGGTGGAATATCCAGTCATCATTCCATCTGAACGTTTTCTCCCATTCAGCAGATTCCCTACTAAATATGAGTTAGTGTTGCAAGTCTACCAACTTGAAAGCAACAAAATAGCTCTATGAGACAGCAGTGGCACTTTTTGAGAGCCAGAGTTAATCACTGTGAAAATACTGATGTACTCTACATATTTTAAATAGATACTCCAGAAAAGTACAGAATAAAAAGTGACAAGAAAAGAAGTTTAGATAGCCATGCTCAATCTTTCTCTTCTATTATTCATTAACCTGCAGGTTTTAAGGGAGAACACAGTTGTTAGGGCTTCTCAGAGAAACCTGGCCTAATTAAGTTTTAATTCCAGCAAATGAGGAGGTATACTTTGTCCCTGTCAAACACAGAGACACATTTAAACAGAATTTCCCAAAAAGACAACGTCCCTTGGTAATTCCACAATGGATTTAGTCCAAAATTTCTCACCATGTGTTTATCATAAAAGGTCTTTGTGATTCAGGAGTCCAACCAGCCTCTTCATCTATAAGACCTTGGCCACATCTGCCTCCAGAACTCTGTGAGCAATCAAAAAATCATTGCAGAACAGCTCCAAAAGAGCCCCTTCCTTCCTCTTAAACCTCTTTCTACTTATTGGCTTCAGGCTATGCTTAAATTTAAAATGATGCAGAAGTGCTTTAATAGTAACATTATATATCCATATAACCCAGGGTTCAATGACTTCAAACATCAAAAATCACAGGGACTGCAGCAGGGGGAAGGGAGAAGTGCAGAGAGATTAGTATGTAAAGCTTTTTGTAGTGTATCAATGCTAGGATGAGCCAGAAGACCCAGTAGCCAGTGTCACTATTCTCATTTCCATGGATGAATTCCTAAATTAATCTCAAGGACAAAATAAATCATTCCCATGATGCAGTGGATAGTGAGGAGAGCAATTTCTCACAATACACAAGATTCCTTAACTGAGAGGAAAGCTTCCCCCTTTGCTGCCATTGGTCTCTTTGATGTACTTTCTAAACATATGCTGGTCTTGAGCTTTGTGAAAGAGTTAAAACCCAAGCCTTGCTAGAACACACACAGAAATAATGTGTGCATGGGCATAGCCATCACTACAGTCAATTAGGTATTCATGGCTCTGCTCCCATTCCTGCTGCAGTAGGTGTGATTGTTGTACTTTTTCCCCAATTCTCGCGCTCCATTTACTTACACTAGGCCAGACACCGCTTCACTACACATCAAAACAAAAACTGCTACAAAGTAAAGCAGAAATGGATTTACACTGTACAAAACAAGACATAATTTTTTCTAAAAAAAAACAAAATTGGATACAATACACATGAGGCACCACAGAAGGTAAATGTGGATCTCTGAAAGGTCTCTTCATAAATGAGGATTCTGGGAGCAGTCTCCACTGGATGCAGAGACGCTTGGATGAATGCACAAAGCACCACACCAACTGCAGTGCTCCTCTTCTTCAGCATGGGTATGGGAAAACAACAATTAAGCTTTTGTCAAACATATCCTTTTTTCAACAAGCAAACAAATTCTTCCTAAATACCTGTGCTGCCAATGCCTCTCTCAAATGTATAATTATATAGCCCTTCTTAAAACACTACAAACAGTCAAATGGCATTGTTAAATAACAAAATGTGTTTTCTCTATCTCACTTTTGGTTATTCAACATTAGCACCTAAATTGACAGTTATTAAGCAAATGATAAATGTTATCTATTCATACGAAAAGTGCTTTACTGAATCAAAACCATTAACAGCAGTTCCCAAGAGCATACATGTAATTCTTCTATACTACTGAAAAGAAAAGCTACCAAAAAAAAATAGAAGAGATGTTATTACACTCAGGAACACATGCAGACATTCCCCAGAAGAGGCAAGTAACAGACCTGACCTAACACAGTACAGCTTAAAAATCATTGTAAAAGGAATTTAATGTGTGTAAGAATAGAAAACATGAAATTGATTTCTTTTCCTTATGCTTCATACCTTCTGTAATGCTTCTAGTCAATCTTACCAGAAGAAAAAATACTACACATTTTAAGCATAAATCTGGACTTGTACGTTTTTTCTTTTTGCTATATAATATGTATCCCTTGTCAAGCACAATGATCACATTAAAGAATGGGAACGTAACATAGTTATTTGCGTTCAAATACTTCATCTAGCTCAGAAGATTCAGAAACACGGCAGAAATTGGAAGGACAGCTTTTGGAAATTCTTCCAGGACATGTATTGAGTGACTCAAAGTTACAATCTAGAAGATGGCCCACGTTGCCCTGTCTTTCCAAATGGTGTTACTCTGACACCTGCCAGGGAAAGGAATTGAAAATATGCTGTGAAAGGATCGGCATTGCTTTTCTACTCAGAGAAAAGCACAAATCCTTGTAGCTGTAAGATATCCCTCGCCCTTTGGATGACGTCTTAACTTAGCAACACCAGAGTTTACAAAATGCCCATCAGCAAAAACCAGCAAAGCCACAGAGCAAAGCCTTTTCTGTTGGTTTTCCTCCATCACACTTTTCAAGCAAATGAGTGATATGAGGTCTCAAATCGTGAAGTGAATATCCTACAAGTATATGATTTTCCCTGAGAAAGGGAACAGAGGTACTTCTGGCTAGTGAGACAGGAAATGTGTAAATCCCATCCCACTTTCTCGTTTAGGGAGTTTAATAAAGCAGCCCTGTATTGTGGCACACCAATATATTTTGGCAGCATTTGGAGAGATAGCACCTCCTGAGCTGTGAGTACCACATTTTACTGCACCCTGTCAGGTTAGATAAAAGCTGTCTGCAACTTTTATATTTTTCCTAGACAGAAGAGTTATACAATATTGCCAAGAAGCTTTATAACCATACAGGGTAGCCCATCACTACTGCCAAACAATGTTTTAAGATTCTATTTCTCCCTCTGTCTAAAAGGTGTTCTGGCAACCCTACAAACATTCAAGAAAGCAGCATATTCTCCAGCTACTCTGCAACACACATTGAGACAGGGCCTTAGAGAGCCTGACTTTGGAGACTGACCTCTTACAATTTCTTAAACAATTTATAAAACAACCTTCCTACGAATTTTTTTTTTTTTTTTCAGTTTCACAGTTAGAGAACAAACATTTTTTTAATAATTAAGTTCCTTCCTCCAGAACTAGTCCTAGAGGAGTAAGGTACAAAGTAAATGAACAGGGGAAGTAAGGAAATAAGAGCACACAGTAAGTATGTCAATTATTTCACCATGCTAAATATGACTGCAGAAACTTCAGTTAATAGCAGGCTGATTATTCCAGTAGGGCCACTTAATAGTAATGATGGAAAGATAACACTTGTTTAACTCATGTTTGTGAAGTACTTTACATTCCTCAGATAGAAGAACTATAGATACGCCAAACACCATCATCATTACACCGGCTGCTGCTCTGACTTCTGTAAATAATGAAAGGCTGTGACATTATTCTGGGCAAGCATATCAAAATGTAACATCTGGGGATGGGAGGAGCACACATGACCAATCCCTCCATCCTATATTTTATGCATGAGGAGTAATAATTTATCGTGTGGTCAAGAGGAACGGCTTGGAGCTGATAATGCTTCCTGGAGACACCTGGAGTTCCTCTTGGGAAGGCAAGAAGGGATCAATAAGCATGAGAGGCAAGCTGCAATGAAATGAGTCAACTCTCAAAGCAGTCTTGCTTTTAAAGAAATTTGTTTTGTTTACTTTGTTGAAAACTCTTAAAAACATCTTCCAGTCCAGTGCTCAATACCTTTAGGGTACAATTACACCTTTACCAGAAGCATTAATTAATTTTAATCACCTCTTCTAACAAATATTTTGTACAGAGTGTAATATAGGTATGTTTTATTAATCCAAGAATTTAAGATTTTACATTAGAAAAAAAAAACCTACCTGTTCTATTATAACAACAATAATTAAAGCAGGAGAGATATAAAACATACAACACAAAATGTGCAAAACTGAATTTCAAAGTAGGAAGGCAACTTTCTGCAACTCTTTTTTTTTTTTTTTTCTTTAACAGACTTGGTTTTGCCCAAATTATTTTTGCTACTCATCTATCAGATAAGAGGCAACAGTAGCATACAGTGACAATAATGATGGTGCAGTGAAAATGGAATGGCATGACGAATAAGCCTGTTCCACTACAGAGAAGACAGACAGAGAAGTTTGGTGATGCTTTAGTTTATGGGAGATGCCCATTATTTTCAATGGTGATTCATTAAATGGTCTTGGGCAGACAAGTCTGTCAATACTGGAACAAAGCTACATACAAACCCATCATTTTAATTAAGGACTTAGAGGATGGCCAGTGAGTTAATTGCTATTAAAACACATACAAAGAATGTTCTTATTTCATCTGACATGTGTTTTCTTACAGACTCTCACAGGAGGAATGCTAAATGTAATGATAAAAATGTTTTCTGTTTTTCTGTGTAGGAGGAGATTATCAGCAAGCTAGGAATTAAATTCCACTGGATAAACACTGCATAGTAGCTAATTTTATAAGGTACACATGTGGCTGTATTTCACTTAAATATATATTTAATTCAACTAGAAATTCTAATATCAAGATGCTGCTTTAAAACATCTAAAACCAAGTATGCTTGCAGTAAAACACCATCCAAAAACCTTGTTAATTGTATAAAAAACTGAAGTTAATGAAGCTGGTGACACTCAGTGTGTCAAAAAGCATCTCTTTATGCCTAAGGTGACCTTGAGCCATGGCTGGGGATTGAAAAACTACTAAGACAAAAAGAAAAAGAGAATTATCTACACTGCACGAAACAACGCCACAGAAAACCAGTTCTATTCCACAAGCCAAGTGCAAGAAGGGAATCCAACTGAAATATGGTGCACAGCAATGAGAAATATTGGTGAGAAGAAAGCTGCAGTCCAGCCCCTCAGGCAGGGCATGACAGGCCCCAGACACCAGAGCTGGGCAGTCTCTGCATGTGTCATTTGAGGAGGCTGGAGGGCACTGGGTAGGAACCCACGCCCTCAGAGGAATTCCTGTCTTCTCCTTGCTGTTTCATGTCATGTTCTGACCATGAGCTCCTGAGGTCCCCTGGGAGAGGAGGAAGGTGTCAGGAGGTGACAAGTTAGCTCCCTGAAGCCAGGGCAGGGCAAATCTTCCCCAGTGCTTCCAGCAGATGACCTCCACCACGCTCCCCCTCATTAGCTCTGTGCTTCAGGCACCCTACTTTCCACTTAGGTAATGAGGAACATTCATCAAAACTATTGTCTTAGCTTCTTCCAGTGCACTACAGATTTTGCAAAACTAACGCTCTTTCTGTGAATACATTTTCTAAACCTTACCATAACATTTCTGCATTATTTATTAGCATGCTTTTTACAAAAAAAACTTTCCTTTTGAATGAGTAAGATCTGACTACCACCATTGTGCTAAATATAATGAGAGGAGTTTTCCATGCATTTGGGTTAGTTTCTAGAGACCTGTTTCAGTTTCTGATTCAAAGCCAAACTCTTGTACACACATCCTTCAGTATTACTCATGAGCTAATTTAAACACTGGTATCACCCAGTTTCAGTGAAAAGACTGAAATGAAGACCAAGATAATAACTTAACACAAGCTGCTATAATACAATGAATAGGACATTTTAGAAGAGCTTGCAAGGAAAATAATTCATATTGTATACTAAATAAAAAGGATCATACTCTCAAGAGCTTTTGAAATGCTCCTTTCCCCTTGATGAATTACAATGCAATTTTCTAGCCAACTAATTTCACTAAAGAAGATAATGACTTGAGCAAAAGGCTAATCAACTGCCAATCAGGATTCCTTGAAGCACAGAATGTCAAACATCCAAGCAAGTTTTTTACAAGTCATAAAAGCACTAAAGTTCCATGATATGTCATAAAACCTGTGATGAAACTCTGAAGTTGATGAAGCATTCTTC
Organism: Parus major; assembly: GCF_001522545.3. Classification (NCBI taxonomy): domain Eukaryota; kingdom Metazoa; phylum Chordata; class Aves; order Passeriformes; family Paridae; genus Parus; species Parus major. Next base: position 6,664,318 of record NC_031770.1, on the reverse strand, counting down.
TTTCTCTGGTGATATTCTTAAACAAACAAGTTCCAGCTTTAACCAAATATTCCATTAATATTCAAGCCTATTAAAGAAGCATCATCACTACACAATCAGCTGTGTAAATGCCATTCAGAGAACTAAACAGATTAATCACCCAGGTTGCTTTCTCTAGCAAGTGTCTGAACTGTCAATGTTATTTAATTTCTTCAGGAGCTGAGGGTGAGAAGGGAAATGTGTTTTTTTTTTATATTTTCCCTTATTAGACTTTTATCATGATAGTGAGTGCTAATTTATCATGACTACTTGTTGTTAATTTAAATCAACTTTGGTTTTTGTTCTGTAATATTCAACTTACACCTTTTTCTGTAATTCAGCAGAAAATGTTTTAGAAGGGAAGCTTTGTAGAAAAACATTAATTGCCATCATCTTTCATTCACAAGAAACACAGGTCACTACTCCTTTATGTGTGGCTAAATGGCAGTCTCTGAAGGCAGGACTTCATTCTTTTTATGTAGCTTGATTCTTCCTTTCTATTTTTAAAGTCAATAATTAATTATTTGTCTGGGCTTCTATTTCACCCTCTTGTGTATTTTTCTGGGAAAAAAGTAAGGCATCTTGAACCTCGATTACCCACTTGATCTTGTTATGATGTTATGAGTAGGGTACATATTACACAAGCAGAATATTATCACTGATAAATACAGGAGAACGGAAGAGAACATCTTTAACCAATCTAAGTCAACAGTGTTTTCAAACTCCAAAAGTTTTGGACAACAAGGAGAAAAGCAGGCAGTCTGCTATCATGTTCTCATAGCTTAAACATCTAATTCTGAAAATTTAGTACACTGCATAATCTCAGAAGACTAGGAAAAAAGAAGGGTTATATGTTATAGATTCACTCAAATATTTTAAATCAAGGACATGGCATGCCAGCTGAAAGCATTCAGTTCTCTTTTCGTCCTTACACAATTAAAAACTGTACCTAGATATGTGAAATTAAAGTCATCAAATGCTTTATTAGAACACCATTATTTTACCTTGCTTCGAAAATCTGTGTACAGTAAATGCCTGTACTGAGTTAGGCAAACAGAATTGGTGCACTTCCTGAGAAAAGCTTACAACTCAGGATGGACATGATGTACAACATGTAGCAAAACCCACGGTAAGCATAGATCCCTCCCCTAACCACATGGTGAGTTATTTCTGACATTTCCCACCCTCGTGTGGCACATTTCTCCTCACTCTAGTCCCCTCTGCTGGACTTGGTAAACCTGAAAAGAACATTTTACATCTTTTCTCATACTAATAACTCTTAGGTGAGAAATTCACGTGGTCTCACTACCACTGATATTTATTTCTTGGGTTCAGGACTGAACACAAATAAAGGCCTAGAGTGGCCTGCTCCACCTAGCCAGCACTTCCAGCTGCTGGCAGAAGGGATTCCTTGACAGCAGCTGCTACCAACTAACCCAAAATTCATGATTACCACTTCATCATACTGGGCTTTCCAGGCCTGCTTGCTCTGCCTGCTTGCTGTCTCTTGTCCTTTCCTTACACCATGAGCTCTTCAGGGCTGGGATGGTCTTTCACTGTTACATGTTGGCACCGAGGGAAAACAGCAGTGCTATCTATGGTCACTAATCAGAGCCACCTGGAGCTACAGCAATTTTTAAAAGGGTTTTAAAACCTTCTCAGAGACATTGGAGGCAGCAAAACTACAGGATTCAAGAATTTCCCACCAAAGCAAGGACCCTTGACAGAACAAAAGCAGACTTGTGAGAGAAACAGCCTCAGGCCCTGTTGATTGGGATTACCATCGCTGACCTCGCTTTGCTACAAAATGGGGAAAAGTGTTAGAAAGGACAAAAAATCCTTTCAATGGGGAAAAAAAAAGGAGATATGGGCAGAGACAGGAAAATTTGGGGCTTTCCAAGGCAATGGGCCAGCTCCTCAGTAAATACTGCAGGGACAGGAAACTTAATTCCCTGTTTTTAATAGGTATTATAAATACATACATACATATGCACATATATAGATACATATATATGTATGTATGTGCATATGTATGTATGTATGTATGTAAAAATAATGTGGATGTCAACACACACAAAAATCCAGGAGAAGAAAGACATAAAAAACGTTGTTGACAAGACCCTAGGTTTTCCTTAGGCTTCCATCTGTTCCTAGAAAAATTCTCTCTCAACAAAACCACTTAATGTCTTAAGATTTTTACCTCCTTTCTATCTATCACTTTCTTTGGAAACAGTCCTTCCTTTTCTGGGAGGGAGGAGAAACAATTGAACTTAGGCAGTTCCACCTTCCCACTGGCCTCCCCAAATCTCCCAGGTCTGAAGAAATCCAGCAGGTGATGACAGAGTCAATCAGCTCGGCATCCAGTTAAAGGAAATGTCTCGGTACAAATTCTCCCCAGGCAAACAAGCACGGAGAGCACACAGCTGGAGAAAGCCACTTCTGAACGCTGACCTGCCCAGTGCACAGGCTCGTACCTCAGGAATTAAGATTGCAGACTGGGGAAAAAACAAAGGCTGGAGGAAAAAGAACCTGAACAACTCTACAGGCACCAAAGTATAAAATCAGTTACAGCACTGCAAGCACAGTAAGACACTACGTGTTCTTACTTGGATATTGAGTCCAAGAACATCCTTCGTCTCGCCAAACACTTGTTGAATACTGAAGTATTTTAACATATCAGGTTTATTAGATCACTGTTTGGAAGCCTTTCCAAAAAAACTGATCTGGCAAAGCAATTACTATTCCAGGGAGCATAGCTGAGCTGTGGAAAGCCACATGTGCTAGAAAAGCTTGGCTTGTTTTAAAGCAGTCAGTGGAAGGGTGGTGTGAAAGAATAGGATAGAAATAACTTGCATAAAAATCTAGTTTTAAGGAAATATGGAGAGAAGTTAAAAGGTTCACAAAGTTCCATCGGATGAAGGCCTATCAGACCTAATAAAATCAGGCTTCCCAAGAACTGAATAATTTTCCAATCATGTATGTGGACACTGTAGACAAACCACACCCCGTGATTTTCCAGCACAGAGCACTGTTTCCAGATGCTGGAACATTTTTTCAGTATTTTGCTTTTCAGAGTGAAATGAAACAGTCTTCTTTTTTGATGGGACCATTTGAAAAAATATTTGAACCAAATAGCTAATCTGTGTCATAAAATCACAGAATCAATGTGGTTGGAAAAGACCTTTCAGGTCATCAAGTCCAGCCTTTGACCACAATGTCAACTGGAACATGGCACTGTGTGCCACATCCAGTTCTTTTCTTGAACACCTCCAGGGATGGTGACCCCACCACCCCCCTGGGCAGCCCATTCCAATGTCTGATCAGACTTTCTGTGAAGAAAATCCTCCTAAAGTCCAAACTGAACTTCCCCTCCACACAGAAGTAAAAAAAATATGTTAAATTTACACTGTAAATTGCTGCCTCCTTCCTTACCACCTTCTCCATCACTTCTGTAGGATTAGCCCTGCCTGGTGTGTCCCTGAGTGGCGTGGAAGGAGTTGAAGTGAAACAGAAATGCAAAATCTTTCCTGAGAGACTAAAGTGTGTCGAGAAAGAGACAATGCAAAACAATTTTGCAGCCGACTATTAGAACATACTGAAACCCAGCTCAGACTTTCCAATATCCCTGCTGAAAATTACTTGTTCACAAACAAATTAAAAAGAATGTGATGAGACTGCTTATGGAGTTATTAGAGAATCACTGAGGATTTTTTCCTTATATTTATGTATATATATATATATATCCATCCTGTTCCTGGATTGTTTTATGAAACAGCAAGTCTCAAGCGAAATCACGCCAGGGAGTGATGGAGTGGAAAGCAGTTGTGAGGACTGTGATGGGAAGGATGAGGCAGCAGGCTGAGGTGGGAATAGCAAGGATTGTACTGGGATCTGTGTTGGCTGTGGGTTCTTCGCACCCATGGCACGTTGCAGGGCAATGAAGCACCATCTGTCTGAGGGGCTTGCAGCCTTCACGGTAGGGAAGCAACAAAGGTACTTGCCAACTTGATGACCTGTGACTTAGTTTTCCATGATGACAAAAAAAGTACTACCAGTTTAATTTTCCTGAGTTTATACAACCACATAGTCTCTGTCTCATTTATTAACACCATTTCTGACTGCTTTTCCTATTTCTCAGGAAAATGCTCCAGGGCTTCAAAACTAAAGGCTGATGCTGCAGCAAGCATTATAAACCAGAACATGGTATCTTTACATACAGAAATTTTAACTTTGAAGGCTAGACAGAAGTAGAGACGGTGAGAATATTACCACTGGATCACCTGCTTTTGGAAAAACGAGTAAAGAAAGACAATTTGCAGCAGAGATCTTCTGAAATAAATGGAGTAAGACACAGGACACTGATTTTTCCTGCTTTTTAACTCTTGTAAGCCAGGGTTTACTGTCTTTCCTGGTCTTCCTTGTTGTACATATTTATACAGATACTTTCTCCTTCCATTTGCCTGCCTCCACCTCAGCTTTTCCAACAAAAGAATGGCTTTTGCCATCTGTCTCGCTCTGCTTCTGCCACAGACTGAGTCCCCTATAAAAGGCCATGAAAATCTAGAGAGCCATGGGACCCTGATGATTCAGGGATGCTGAACACACCATGTTAGCACGATAGTGCTGCCTGGCCTTGCAGTGAAAACATAAAAGTGTACATATGCCTCAGACACAATGTTGTATGTCCTAGGACTGCTGAAAATAACAAGTTTCCCTCGCAGCATGGAGTGATGAGCTGCCAATAAAAAATGGCATTCAAGTGAACTGGTTTAGTCCTAACTTCATTTTGTTCCTGATTTGCAAGGCTCTTCTCTCTTTTATGGTTCAATGAAGTAGTGACAAGTACAGTCCCTGTTCTGAAACAGGCTAAGATGTCTGTGTGAGCTGACCTGGTCAGTGCCCCAGGGCTTTCAGAGTCAAGGCTGCAGCCTTCACCTCTGCTACAAGGAGAACTGGATGAAGGCACATTTTGTAAACAAACTGGAGACAGATCTAATAAAGCCTTCACCAGCAAAGATAGAAGAGCCATCAGTCAATAAATACTAACTCAAGCAATTTCTATGTATTACTTGAAATTATTTTTTGCCTACTCTTTTTTCATGCTATGATTTACCAACATCTCCTTTTTCAATATATAAGCTAACCCTCCCTTTAATTATTACCTAACTATTTGTACAGAGAAACAAAACTTGTTATAATGGCCTGCTGCTGAGAAGTAAATACTTAATAACTGACCACTGCATTGATCTGTGCTTAAACTGGCTTCCTCTTGATGATCAAACATCTGGGTAGGTAATTTTAACTAAAAAGCTCAATAAACAAGGTGTACATTGAACAAACCAAATATGTTCTGAAATTTCATTTCATAGATATAAAAGCAAGCGATCCACATGTTGCTGCCAAGAGCCCATGAGTGCAATTCTTTCTTTAGATAATGTTCTCTTTTCTGCTTTCTAAAAAAAAACATTTACCTAGTTTATGATTCAAAGTCTAGGTAAGTGCCTGAATATTCTGTCTCACAACTCCACACCTCATTTTAAAACGTAGGCAATTAAGGAATAATGCACATTTGTTAAGTAGTTGGAACATACGGCATATAACAAATGATAACACTTGGGATCACTGATGGATATGTTATGAGAAGCTCCACAGTACTGTCTTACAACAGAATAGGATAGAAATGCTCTGTGAGGAAAGGCAGAGGCCAGTGAGTGCCAATAGTTAAATGTTTAATTTACAACAAGTAGAAATGTCCCAACTCCTCACTCTCCCTTTTACAACACATCCACCTTCAACTCCCTCTGCAGAACTCCTTCAGTCACATGAACAGCACTTTGGGGGAGCCACACCTGTGGGATGTATCAGTACAGTGATGCTCTCCAATAGCCCTCAGCAAAGTACAGCGCTGGAAATTTAACCTGGAGTCATTTGTAAGGGGTAGTAGAAGAGATAAGTTCTATTACATGCTTTGGGGCTAAACTCCTACTGACCAGATTCATAACAAAGCTGCCAGACACAGAAATTAACAGTGATGTAATGAATTTCCATCTCTCCAGTAAAAATCTGTTCCAGTAAAAATCTGTTCCAGTAAAAATCTGTTTTGGTAAGGATCACTCTTGTGTAACATGAAACAAAAATAAATAAAATAATATAATGAAACAATAAACCAACCAAAAGGAACTAATTATTTGAGAAACTTTAGGAAGAATGTCTGCCTTTCCAAAAACACACACAAGCCAAAATCACAGCCAAGACACCTCTGAAACTACACACATTCATTTGGTGTGAGAAGAACAGACACTTGACATGAAAATTAGGATTCACAGCATTGAATTCACCCATAATCATGCAAGTTGGAACCACAGAAATTGGGGAAGGTGGGAGTGTGGCAGCACTGGGTCTGCAGAAGGCTCTGGAGGATGTCTGTGACAAAAAGGGGCTGCAGCCAGGTGTGTGGGACACTCAAAGCTGTTTACTGGCTGAAACAACCAGGTATGGCAGAGACTGGGACTCGATTTAGTGGCCAGCTGGTGCTGCTGCACCTCTGCTGCAGTGTAGTGCAGATATGGACACAGGTCTTAAAATCCCTAGGGCAGCTCAGAGCTGGGATAAGTTGCCTGCCTGGGTGTTTATCCCATACTGCAGACCCAGCTCCAGGGGCTCTTGCTTACTGCCAATGCCCAGACAAGATCTGCAGTGACCAGAGCACACAGGTATCCTCAGAAGTCAAGAACAGCAGACTGAGTGCAGAAACCACAACCCTCTTAGGAGAAGCAGCTGATTTTGACATACATCTGAGTATCTAATTCAAACCTGAAGAGTAATCCTACTGCAGAACAATTCAAACTGCTGAGGTCTGAAAGCTGCTTTTTACCAGAAAGTGCAGTTTTCCCAATCTTTCATTTTATCTGAAAGGAATCTACTTTGAGAGGCAGTATTTGGTTTGGCTTCTTGATACCAAGTTTTGTCCCCATAAAGGGGCCTGGGGAGCATGACAGACTGGCTCTCTGCTAGAAGAGCTGGCCCTTCCCCACAGCAGAGGGTTTCCCTGGCTGGTTGTGGCAGACAGGAAGGGGGGGACCCACAGCAAGATGTGGGAGCCCATGCCCTGAGACAGGCTCCCACAGGAGGCACGGGGTCAGCAGCTGGCTCTCCAAAAACTTCTTCCCATCACCCTGCTGTTATCCAAGGGCACCAAGCTGACTGAAACAGAGCTTGAAAGCAGGAAGCAGCCAGCCAGGACAAAAGGGGAAATTGTCTGCAAAACCTTTTCATTTTGGTTCTGTCCTGCCTAATCACTTCAAGTTTGCTCTGTGTAAGATGTGAGATGTTGTAGTTCACAAGCAAATACAACGTGGCTTTTGGAGTCTAATGGCTCTGCCACAGGACAGATCCACTTGCTCAGCTCCAGTCAACTCAAGGCCTTACAACAACTTTGCCTCTCCTTCTTCCCAGGGTTAATCCAACTTACATGACCACAACATTATTTAGGGTATTTTACCAGCCTTAAATGTACTGTCCTTCCTGTAAGGTTTTCTTCTATCCCAGACAATAATTATTTTATGCAAGTCGGTGACTTTCTAGTGCAAAATATGAGACCCAGCACCCACCATTCAGCACTGGTCTGGGAATTCATGGTGGGTACAGGAGGTGGGATGTGCTTGTGATGTGAAGAGTGACATCACACTAAATGTTGGCGAGCAGGCTGACAGCAAAACCGGATGGTTCCGGGAGCAAAATATCTTTCCAGCCCATGAAAATGTGCTTTGCACCTTTACTTTTTTTGTCCAAGGAATTATTGTGCCTCAGAAACTGAAACTTATTTTTTCAGAAACTGAAAAAGAAAAGGTGCCTCAGTCTATGAGGGGAAGCAGAAGGATCACAACACCAGATGTTACAAGACCCTTTGACACCCTGCCCCTGAAAGAAAAGCCCAGCTGACACTCAGAATGGACTGTCAGCGGAAGATAGCAGTGTTCAAAAAGGAAATACATTTTGTGTCTTTCAGACTAAAGACATTACTAAAAAATTACATTTTTCAGGCTGAAAAAAGACATTACTCTCCACAAAAAATTACGTAACCCCCACTTCAAATAAATAGCAGTAACCAGCCATTTTGATGTTATTGTTAAGAGCAACAATGTCAGTAGCAGTACAGCATAACAATGTTTTAATGCCACAACATACACAGAAGAATTCTGCAGATATTATAAGTTGGAGCAAACCTCATTAACTGCCTGCAGCATTGCTTCAGTTCATTATGTGACACAAACAGAACAAATTTATATAACTGTATCTAAAATTACAAACAGGTAGTTCTATATTTCCAGGGCTACATCTAAGCAGTGGTATTTATGCAGCCATGAATAAAGTCCTGCCAGCATTTTGATCATAAAACTGTATTTGTAGGATTTATTTTTTAAGTTGGTCGGAAAAATGTGATTTAACTTCAAAGTTACTACTAAGATTTTTGTCTTCAGTGATTTGGTACAACTAATAAATCCTTATTACCTGGAATAACTTTTCATAGACTCAAATTAAAGGAAGTCAGTAACACGGGAATGAGATTATTTCTCAGACAGATATTGACAAGTTCACTAGGACAGAAATTGGAACTAACCACAGATTTTCCAAGTCTAAAATGGTCTGTGTTGAAGCTGAGCATCATTTTTGGAAATGGCAATGGATGTCTGTAAGGGTGAAAGTCCTTACAGGAACATGGTAACATTAAAAACAAATGCTACTAAAATGCCAAGAGATGAAAGGCAGAGATGAAATAAATATACCAAAAATATTTATCTCTGCAGATGTTTACATCAGATCAGTTCACAGCTGTACTCTTTTGTTGTTCTAAAAGAAAATAAAAAGAAAATGAAAAGAATCAAACCCTACAACTACTTTTTCCCAACAACAATATCTTTTGTCTTGGACACAGAAGCAGCAGTGGGGGGTATGGTTTAGTGAGGTTATAATTCATCTCCACTAAGAGTTTTCTGACAAAAACAGAGTGAAGTGTCATTCTTCCCTTCCTCTGGGAGTTGGTGAAAGTGTTTCTGTCTTGCTTTTTTCTGTCCCTTACAATATAAGGTGTCAGAAGCTTCCAGTCTATTCCTCAGGTTCTTCTGGTGTCTTTTGTCCATTTTTATCGCTTGGCATTGCGCCCTCCCCTGAGTTTATAAATCTTTGATGAGATCATATGCTGCTGCTTGCTGGAGGTCTGTATCTGGGAGGTGCCAAGGGTGCAGCACCAGCTCCCCAAACATCACTTAACTCTTCAGCCACTGCCATTTACTGACTCCTGTGAGGCCACTTCACAACGTGGTGACAAAGACATCGAATTAACTGCTATAACACGTACCTAGAGACCTTACTGGCCCTTCCCTTTACCCCTAAGGAAAATAATAAATTTTAAATGACTTAAATATTTTTGGTGAATATTAAAATGAATACTAGGTAGTTTTCCAGTATCTTTTCAATGAAAAAAAAAAAAACCAAACAAAACCAAAAACAGAAACCACAAAAAACAACAAAAAAACCCCACAAAAACAAAAAAAAAAAAAAAAAAAAAAAAAA